>NC_140780.1:7189390-7704390 GCF_044657685.1 Stegodyphus dumicola | reverse complement strand
GGTGCAAATAGGGATGGGACAAATGTATCCCAGTGGGATTTTTAACTGGGATATATATGTTCCGATGGCAAAATAAATAGAGGCTTTGTGTTTACAAAATGAAAGTGTGGCACATGGCCTCTGGGACTCATGTATTCCAGGCACAATTATTGAATCCAATTATGTGGTAAATCAAAAATAAATAAATATCATAACATGTCGCTCAAAGAGGCGGCCAACTTACCCAAAGGAAATCGTTCCAAAAAATGACACAACGATTGCAATATATGCACAAATACGGGATAAAAAGTAGGTCATATGCAACTCCGTTGCTGTTTACAAACATACTGACCGCGCAGAGGTGTCTCTGCTTGCGAAAACATTTCGAAAACGTCACCAGTAGTTGAAACACGCGCTTAAGCATATTTCCGTGTAAAACAGAACGTAGATGACCCAGTGGACGTATTTTGGTATGCGTTGGGATCTATATGTCCCTGTGGAGCCGAAAGGGTTAAAGCCCGGGTTTTGCAGTTCTAAGCAATGTTTGTCTTCTTTAAGGAGTGATTTCTTTTTAAATTTTCATTTATTAAAGACAGCTGTTGAATAGCGTCTAAGTGAAATTTTTGCGTTGGCCAAATTAAAGAGAGACAACTAAAATAACGCGTATTCGTAAAAATCACGTTCCTCAAGACCGCGTTCGGCAAGGGGTGTTTCAATCGGTCCCTATTTACTCCCCCCGGGGGTTGACTCAGGCGAACGCCTGGGAAGTACTGGCTAGGATCTGTACCTAGGCAGTCTCAACCACGGGGGTATACAAATTATCTTCACAGGACTAGAACCCGAGTATTGTACTCAGGTTGGTTCAGGCTTGGCAGGGACCGTACTGGTACTGTCGTGTCTGTTCCTTCGGCTGTGGTGGAGCTACATGGTATATATTGTCGACTGAGTTCCCGGGGGTTTGACCCCATTCAGTTTTCGTGGCGGGGACTGACAAAGCGGACAGAGCACCTTAATACAATGTGGTTTTGCCAATGGAGTGGTGCCCGGAGGCAAGGTGACAGCGTTTTAAATTTGCAACGAAGCGTTCTGGCAATGCTTAGTAAAAGCCGGACGGGGACTGCGGGGGTTGCGCCCGCGAGAACGAAGGTCCCACGGGTGTTGGATATATCAAACTCTTTATGGGTTCTGTATAATGAGAACCTCGGTGGGAGGTCCTTCACCCGGTGTGTCGGTCCCTATTTACTTACATCTTTGCTTACGAAGGATGTATTGGATTTATTACACTATAGCAAAGCACAATAGAAAGACAAAAGATACTGTTATGGAAGACGTACTAAAGGAAACTGACTCGCATTACAAAGAGAGAAAAGGCGAAAGTACTCATTTCAAATTAATTCCTTCAGCTTTGGTGGACAATTGCTTTTAATACGTTTAATTATAAAATATGCTTAACGTTAGAGTATGAAAATAGGGAACCTTACACAAAGTAGTTAAAATGCTTAATATGTAACAACGAAAAGGACTTAAAATGAAATCACATTGGGGTATAACAACACTAGCGGCCCATTTCTATATGTACATGAAAAGAAAATGTTTAAAAATATTTCAGTATGAATGAAATTCGCTTATTTTTCAAAAGCAACAACCCATTCGTCAATAATTTTTTGTTGCCAAACCAGAAAAAAAAAAAAAAAAAAAAAAAAGCATTTGACACATCAGGTTAATACGTGTGCGTATGATATCATGATTTAAATCTAATGTGATATAACAACATTTTCTCAATATCGAATTAAAGTGGCAATAACGTACCGTGTCAATTATCCTGACTCGAAACAAAAAAGGTGCCAACAGCAACTATTTATTTAAAAATGCTGACATTAAGGAAACATTGACATCATGGACCTTATAAGAGATAGACTAACCCAGTGGGCGGGGCGCGCATCACCGACATGTCGGCAAGAAAGAGTAAGCACGATCTGGTTTACTTTAACACTGAAACCTATGGCGTTTGCATCACATAACTCTTTCTAATTATTAAATGTGATACGTTTTATAGTGATGAGATTATGAAAGGCCACAGTTTTTTCCAAATAGGATTTAATATATCTCATCAAAGCATTTTTTACTGCATTTCGCGCATTTTTTTCATGCGTAATTCTTGTACAAACATCTTTACTTTGGTAAAACGGTAAAAATTCAAAGCAAAAAATGTATGAATGTAATTTTGCGTAAAAATTATATAAAATTAAATAACATTGATAGTACGTGATGCTTTGAAATAAATAAGGTAAAATTAAACAAGATCTGATAAAATTTTTTTTTAAATTTAATGAACATTTTCAGGCAGTGATTTTAAAAACTATAATAACATTACAAAACGATCATATTTATTTGATTATATGATCATTAAATTATTAACATTAAAGTGGATTAGTTATTTTAATAATTCATAAAATTCGGAGCATAAAATTTTCTGAGCGTAATGAAGGAAAAAAAATAAAATCTAGAAGCACTCTTTTTTTAAAGTTTTGTGTGTTACCTATATTTATTGAATATCATGTTCTTCGCCCATAAACCACATACATTTGAAAATAGCATACCTTCAGAATTTCCGCACTGGAGATAAAACTGTTATTTTCCGTACAGTGATCGCTCTGAACTCGTTGAGTTTGTTAATCAAAAATTCGTTAAAGTTTTACAAAATATGATATAGATTAAAACAAATTCGAAATTCGGCCGCCCAGATGCTCATGTTCGGGTGGAGGATTACATTATTCAAAATTTGATGGCTCTAGATACCGTCGTTTTTGTCACAGTGCAAGAAACATACATGAATTCATGCAGATTCTACATTATTTAATTTCTTTACGTATAATACAGGGCGATAATATTTGGTAACAACAATTTGCGAACACTTATAGTAAACACGAACAAACACGAACACTTATAGTAAAACAGCGCAAAATGCCGCTTCGAAACTAACAGCCTTTCTAGGCTACCGCCGCTTTGGGTTAATAAATTAAATTAACAGTAAATAAAAAAATCTTTTGCAGAACTAAAAATAAATTAAAAAAAATAATCACTACAAAATACAAGCAAAATTAATTATTACGGCTAAATACAATTTTAATATTAGAATTAAATGTATAAAAATTAAGATGTCAAACGTGCTTATCACTATGATATATTATGAAATATAATTGAAATTTAGAATTTTAAACAAAACTACCAAAAATTCGTTTTTAAATATTTTAGTATTTTTTACTTATTTACACCAATAAAAAACATAAAAATTGCAAGGGAAAATTGTTTGTTTGAAATTTTCTGTTAGTTCACATTTAAAATAGTATTTTCTAAAAGAAGTAGTTACAAATTTTCTTACAGCATAGGAAAAGCTAAAAAAATATCCAGCCCTGAAAGCATGCAATAGCTTTATAATTATTTGGAACGTTAATTATTCTTGATAAATATGCTAAATTTTTAAAAATCAATCTCAATTTCAAAAATAAAAATATGGAGAAATTCTAATTTGTGAAATGAGGCGCTACAACCAGCTTTTTCTTGACAATTATACACGCTGCAATAGGCAACCACTGTTAAATTTCTGCAAGTCGTCCCTACTCCTCCGGATGTGATCAAGGTGACAGCCGGCAACGCCTCAGACGAGGGATAAATGTCTATTTCTTATAAGGTCCATGATTCACATACAGTGACGTCACATGCTTTCTTCGACGTTAGAATATGACCTTCTATAATAATATATTTAATGTTTGGAAATTCTATTTTTTATTTCATATTTTGTACAATATACAAATTTTCTTTAACAAACTCTACAATTTGAACGCGAGCAGTGGCAACACTTAACGAAATAAAGCAGAATTTTATCTTCAGCGCGCGAGACTGTTGCCACTCGGAAAAATGAGTGCGAAAATGAACGCTTTAAGAGTTTTTAATTAATTTATCGGCTGATTCAAGTCCTACAAAGATGAGAATGATCGAAATGGCTTCCAACGAATGTTTGGAATTCGGGAATACTTTTCTCGAAACTCAAATTCCCGCCGTTTCGAAGATGATGTCACAAACAGACAGATTTTAATAGTACGGATGTGCTTCGTTATTGTTCAAATTTAAATTTGTCGGCTTTAGATTGTAAGAATTATGTTAATTTTTATTAACAGTTAAATTTTAAGTTAAAGTTCCTTTCCTGTCAAATTCTTAACTTAAACTTACTAATTCCGGCCAAAACGTAGTTTTGGAATCTTGCTGAATATTTAATGAGGAGGAGAGGTATTTAAACCACGAAGTTACTTACTGAGTCAGAGAGAATCAGAGTTTCTGATTTACGCGCGTCTGCCTTTTTAGCCACTCTCTCTCTCTCAAAGCTGTTATTACGCTCGGCCGTACTCAGGCCTTTGCTAAGCTTCGTAGTCAAATATGTTAAGGGGCCAACTCGATTTGAACCTTGATAGTTTCGGCTATACTTCTTTAGTTAATCTTAGTTTTAGTTTAATTCTTAGTCTCTTAAGTTCAAGCCCAAGTGTCGGCTTTGCTTGTATACTCCCAGGCGGAGTTTTTTTAAATCTTACTGGAATAATAAAGGGTTAGTTACCCTTCTATCTTGTTGTTTCTTGTCACCGAACTCAAGCGATTATTCGCTTATCAGTTCTTAGATTCTTCACTTCCAACATTAACTTAGAATTCCAAAGTGAGGAACTCTACAAGATCAAGCATCAGGTTTTCCGGTTAAACACTTGCAGAGCTTGATATGAAATGATTATGTTTCTTTGTCATTTAGTTTACAGTTCATACGTTTCGCAAGCTCTCAGGAAGCTGAACAAACAAGCTGCCTGTGTTTCACTTACATATACATTTGATGAAAGGGGCGAATGGTTGAAAACAAGGAAAGAGTGCGTTTTCGCCCTATATTCGTTTTCATAACGTAGCCAAATTTAATGGTTAAATAAGCTAGAAATACATTTGCAAAGTGTTGTTGAATCACTTTAAGACCTGTTGAAACATCGTAGCCATTCTTAACGAATCAAGACATCAAAGGAATGCATAATTTTCCTTCTAAAATATTTTCCTCGTTTAAACATCCGTAAGGTGAAAAATAACCTTTGGAAATTTCATGCTAATGAACAAATTAATGATTTTGTTTTAATGTTGTTGATTTTGTTTTTGTTTCAATTAATTAATGAAGTTATTAATAACTTCAAAATTTTAAGATTTTAAACCGTCATTTTAACTTAAAATGTTTTTTAAACGAGAAACTTAAAATCCACAAGCATAAAATGTAAATGGATTGCAGTGTACAATGTTTCTTGCTACATTTTCAAAGAGAAATTTAGACACTTAATAATCACTTTAATGGAATTTGAAATTTATTAGCTGATTATTTTATACATAATCGATCTTCAGCAGAGTTGGCTACCGTTTTGCATGACATTTTCTTTCAGTTTGTTTAGTTTAATTCTCGATTTGTTGAGTCGATTAGGTTTAGAAGCGGAACACCAGAGATGGACTCCCGCACTAGCACTTTAGCCTTTCAGGAATCTGAATCCATACTCCGACGAGAATCCACGCGGACGCAGCCCCCGCTGCTCCCACTGGGCAACAGCGACACTGTTACCGGACGCTACCCCTGCCGCATCTTAAACAAACGATGATAGTATTCCGTCTGAAATATCTTCCCCGAGGTAACCAAACCAAACCAAACCAAACCAAACCAAACCAAACCATACTTGTTGCAATACTATGAACGTGTCATGCCCGCCAGCGGCCGAGCGGTAAAGTCGCTAAACACTGGTAGTTCGGTCCGAGGTTCGAATCCCGCGAACGCGTTGGCTGCATGGGCGTTTTCGTAGTTTTCCCCATGTGTAACGTGTATACAGTTTCCCTTAGAAAGTCCTCCACGAAGGCATCCCTTCCCTTAGGCAGATAGCCCTCGAGGCTTTGCCATAATCACACACACACACACACACACACACACACACACACACACACACATGAACGGGTCATATGGTCCCAGTCGTTGCTGAAAAGAAAGCCGGATTTAAAGAATGTAAAGAGCATTCTTTACATTCTTTAATGAACTGCCTTTGATTTAACTAGAATAAGTTAAAAAAATAAAAACAAAAACAAAAAAGAACTGAAAGGTTTCAGATTTTAAATTACGTCCAAAGGGGCGTTTTTTAACATTTTGTCTGTTACCTTTATTTATTAAATGTCATGTTCTTCGCACTTGAACCATAAAATTCAGTTCAAGAGCAATATCGGAAAATAGTCTTAAATTGAGCATATCCTTCAGAATTTACGATACAGAGTCTCGCGCGCTGGAGATAAAAATGTTTTTTCTGTAAAATGTTGCCATGGCTCGCTTTGAAATCCTTGAGTTTGTTAATCAAAAATTCGTTAAACAAATTCCAAATTTGGGCTTCCACATGCCAAAATTCGTAGGAGGATTACGTCATTCAAAATTCGATGGCTCTATGTACTGTTGTTTTATCACAATGCGAGAAATATACACACATTTATGCAGATTTTTCATTATTTAATTTCTTCAAATATAATGCAGGAATCTCAACATTTAGGGGCAACAGTTTGAAAAGTGAAACGGACATTTATAGTAAACCAACGCAAAATAGCAAAATGAAAACAATAGTCCTTCAGAGACAAAGCCCCTTTGGACTCACTATTGTGTATTTTATACATGCCTGCAGAGAATTTTTTTCGAAATTATTAATCATGTGGTTCTTGGAACAAAAATGAACTAATTATTGTAAAAACGTTGGACTGGAGTTGTACTGTTTTTTAAAAAAAAATTTTGTAATCTATTGTCAAGTTATTATGAGTTTTTATATTTTTAACTTGTCCCAGCTTTGTACGCAAATATGTTAGAAGAACGAAGAGAGACTTAGAGAATTCTATTTAGTGAGGCTTCAAAGGACGACATTTCTGCGATAATTAAAGAATTAGATAAAGTGGCAGAAATCTTATGGGAGAAAAGAACTTCGAAATGTGTAGTCGAGGTATTGAATACTGGATTAAACCAATGTACTAATTGGGAGACTAGAAATAACCCAAATCAAATGAAAATGGACTTGTCTAAAATAAAAGAAGACCAGTTAGATACAGTAATTAAGGATGCTGGAGAAATTGAAAACATCAAAAATGACTGAGGATATTCAACGGAGAAGGAAGATAAAAAAAGGATCAATTAAAACATGAAATTGAAGCAGATGTAAGAAGAAAAATGAGATCATACGTAAGCCCTTGAACGAAGACATTCATATTTAAGATGAGATTAGGATTGAACTTTAAACTGTTAAAGATTGGGTTTAGCCTATATTTTAGACTAGTATTTTAACCTCGTTAGCCTTTTTACTGAATTTATAACTTTAACATTAAATTACAGGATTTTAGATAGTGTTCAGATAACTAGATTAGTGTGATAAGATAGATAAGTGTTTTTATTATACTATTGGATTTATTATAGTTGTTGAAATTTCAGGAAATTAGGTATACATACGGATTTATTATACGTATTGCATGTGTAAGGAGTTAAATCGAAATTTGAAAAAAGTAAGAATGTTTATGAAAGAAATTATGAAGATTATAAATGATAATAACGTAAGAAAAATTTGAGATTTGTAAAATAAGAAGATAATGAAGTTTATAGGTATAAATATAATGGAAACTTTTATATTTTGTTGGCGCAAGCGATAAAATGGCCAAAAATGGTACAACCGAATGCCAAACGGAATTTCGTCGCTGATAACATTTTACGTATCATTTTCAAAACAAGTCGCAGCCATTTCTTATTAGATTGATTGTTTCTTTGATTACTGTCATACAATTACATAGAATTTTTATCAGATAGTTCAATTTTATGCCCTAGGGCCATTCGCAGTAATTAAGTCAATTAGGATGCAATGACACCGTTCACCCGAAAATATGGAAAAGGCAAAGTCAAGATTCATCCATTCTAATAAGAATGCACTAGCGAAGTAAAGCACTGAGGTTTGATTTCTGAGTAAGCTATTCTTAGGAATTAAAATAATTCTTGCATTTAAACTTGTAATCCAAATTAAGATTTAACTTGAAATTAATGTAGATAATTCCGGAGAGAATTAGATTTTTGTAGCATAGTTTACGTGAGATGAGATCACTTCGGGTCACGTGATTTGAAATGGCGAATCGGGATTTAATACATTGGAAGCATAGCATATTCTTAAATTAATGTCTTTTTACAAAATTTTAAACGATATTAAAATGTTCATGCCTTCAAAATAAAAATTTCTTAGAACTAAAATTTGTTAACATTTTTTTTATGTGTATACTGTGTGTTGTCGCCAATTGCGCCGGCGAAACGGAAAAGTACCATATAAGGCAAAATGATAAAAACAAAGAACACCTTTTAAAAAGAAATTTGAAAGCGAAATAATAAAAGACGTAATGTAAAATAACCAATATATAAATCGATGGTTTAATCCAAGAATGATAAAAAAATAAAGAATAAAAATAATATTAAACGTATATAAACATATAACGAAGGTTAGTATGTAAATATATATATACAGGATGACCCAAAAGTAGCTCCACAGTTTTAAATTAAAGAAGAGTATCAAAAGTTAAGTAAATTTATATTTTGAAACTCATAGTAGAAAGTGTCATTTTTGAAGTTTTTATTTACGAAAAATGACGTGAAATCATATCATGAAAAATTCATGATAACAAACAATGAGCTCTTTATTATCTTCCTGTTCGCAAGCTTCCTGCTTTCATTGCGTCCTCCTATTGATGCTGTCTATTCAGATTTGACTATTAGTTGTAATATCGTATTGACTAGAAGGAGCATATTTGACATTACAATATCGACGGAAGTTTTTCTGCATAGAAATTTCTAAGATAAATCATAATTGTAGGCGGAGCGCACGGGAACTCTAAATATAAAGGCTCCGGCACTTCTTTTATGTAACAGAATAACAATTTTAGTAGAAATTTGATCTCGAAAATTTTCTTTTTTACAATAATATTCTATTAAAAATCGCTTATTTAAATTTAGTTTTATCTCTTTACTTTTTATTTTAATTATTTAATTACCTTAGTATTTAATTAAATAATTTTTATTTAATTAAATAATAATTGATAAATTTTAATTAAGTAATCATAAATTAATCTGATAATTTTTAATTATTATAATTATTTTAATATATTTATTTATTTACTTTTGTTCCTCTCTGTTGACGGTTTTCCGCAGGGCTCCGGCACTCCGGACAAAAGCTGGTACATCACATATATATATATAATAAAACATAGACGCAGAATACAAATAAATGAAAATTATGTCATTAGATAAAATACAAAAATACGTCCAGAATAATAGTAGAAACACAAAGTTCTCGAGATCAAGTACAGAACTCGTGACCTACTAGAGAAGTGCTCCTCTTCCTGCTGCGCTGTTAAGTCCGCATCAAGATCTCACTGACATGATAGTATGATAAATGCTGAATCAATACGGTTTAGAATAAACTGATTCTAGAGTAGAATGAAAAATATACAGATATATACAAAATGACTTGTGGGCATTATGGTGAGTAGTTGTCACTCTTTTGACGGTATTTTCGATTGTAGAATCATACTCGATAATTCGTGTCATTGTCGAGTATTTCTTCATTTTGAAGAAGTTGGGCCCTGTAGGGATTCAGAAATACATTAGAATATATTCGGAGTTTGGACTATTTGTTTCGTGTGTATCTGGGAATTTCTCATGTATCAAGAATAGTTAACTATAGTGTGGAAGATTTTATTTTGGAAAACTTAAATTTTTTGTGAAAAGTTTTCTCCCATAGTTGAGGCAGTAACTCCATGTAAAGATACTGATAACAGTTTGTAGCAGTTACTCCACGTACTTGCTGTCGTCATGCCTGGAATCAAAATATCGTGCTGTGTTATATCTCATTTGAAAGTTTTAACTCATAAAGTGAGTAGTTCAGATATTGCTTTGCACTGCTGTATTTCATATTTTTGTCCTTGAAATCATAATTTAGATTAGCGGTTCTCAACCTGTTGACTAACATGTACCATCTAAACAAAAACTAAAAACTTTAGTACCACTAGTACATTTTGCAATGATTATTTTTCAATTTCTGAATAGAAATATTAAAAAAAATAATTTGCCATTTGTACAACCTATTGGCTATTTATATTAAATTTGAATAAAAAATATTAGATTAAAAAGTGATTACCATTTTTACTCTCAAAATTCAAGTTATAATAATTTAATTCTAAAATTCACTGTGAAATTTGGGCCTGTTTAAAAAAAAGAGAGTTCAATTTCTTTATTTTTGTTATTTCACTTAGTTTTAACCATAAATTAGGATCCGCTTTTGATTTTGTTCCGTATTTATTTTTCAAATATAACATGGAAGAAAATCCTCGTTCACATAAATAGGCTGTGCAAAAAGGCAATAAAAATTTAATAGCTTTATTTGAAATGCTTATAAATTATTTTTTTCGGTTCAGCCAAAAGTTAAAATGTGTGCTATTTTTGAAATCTTCAGATCATAGGAAATGTCTATCAAATGTTCTTTTTCTTCACGAGATTTTGTAATTTAGTAGATAAAAATACTTACCTATTTTTCTCTTGCATACCACCGGTTGAGAATCGCTCCTCTAGATTATTTTTGTAATCTTAGGTTATGAAACTTTTCAAATTGTACTTAGATTGTATTCAGTAGTTAACAGCAACAAAATTATCAAAGCACTTCATTTTTATTGCAGATCTTAAACACTTTAGCTGTCTCATGAGATATTTTTCATGAGACTCAGTTGAAAGACAGAAATTTCTTTTTATATTTTGCATATTTTATGATATTTGTATCTAAGTTTCTTGTAGTACCCAGATAATAATGCTTTACTCTATTATTAAAAATTATTACAATTTAAGTTAGTGTATAATAGTTATGATGTAATAATAGTTAGTATATAATGTTTTACTAAAAATTTGCTTTAGACATTCGGCCAGATTTTGACTATAGTTCAAGGAAACACCCTGAAAAAATACGTGTTCATTTCAAAATATCAGAAATTTTTTTTTATATGGATTGTTCTCAGCAATTTTTTATATGGATTGTTCAAGAAAGATATGCAGTAGCTTAACAAAAAAATATATTGTGTTTGTCCATACATTTGTGCGCATTTTTTGGCCAAAAAAAAACACAATTTAACATTTTAATCAATTATACATTTTCCTCCATTATCTACAGTGTCTCGCCATCTTACAGGCAGCTTTTTTATGCCATTGCTGTAGAAAGACAGCCATTGCTGTTTTGATACAAAAAAACTTGAAATTTTATTGTGTACATCCTGTTTAGAATTTAATTTTTTCCCCGTAAAAAATTTTGTAAGGCACGAAATGAGTGAAAATCACTTGGACCAATATCTAGGGAGTAAGCAGGATGTGGCAAAAGCTCCCAATTAAATTCACTCATTTTTTGCAGCGTTGTTCAAGCCGTATGCAGTCTAGCGTTATCACGATGAAACAACACTTTCTTGATATTCACCCATCGTGGGCGTTTTTTGATCCATTCTGAATTTAGACGACAAAGTCGTTCAATATAAACTTCTGAATGAATCGTCTGATTTGTTTCTAACAGTTCAAAGCGTCCTGAACGAGGTTCATCACTAATGCTGCTTTTTCCAACTTTAAATTTTTTAAACCATTTCTGGGCAGCCCTTACAGTAATAGTATGTTCACCATGTACACTATTAATTTTTATCGCTGCAAACCTGGCAGATTCACCACACGAAAATAAAAAATGTAGCACGGCACGTTTTGTACTGATTATCTATATTCATCAACTAGGGGTACTAAAATGCGTTCGATATTTACGAAAGTTGGTGATTAACTGAATAATATGTTAATGAAACGATGACAAGTTTCAAAAGGTTGAAAATTGTATTGTTTTAGAAAATGCGTCATAGTGAATTCCACGCACACTCTTAATGCGCACGAATGTGAACAATATATATGTGATATGTGAAACAGAACTATGCAGGGTCAGAAGGCATCCGCTATTACAACCGCTGTTTTTTGTATTAGTTTTAACTTGTCTTCATTCATTTTGTATTCTATTAAAATAACTAGAAAGATTTCGAAAATATATTTTAATGCAATTACAAATTAACTGATAATACGCAAAAATCTATAGCTTTCTACATATATTTTTCTGTAAAGAAATAATGGATTCGAGTCAAGAAAAACCTTTTATTCACCACGTTCAATGTGACATTTCCTTCATCTTTGTGCATTCTGTCCATGACAAAGTGCGTACACACTTTTACCCGTCAGTTCGTCTGCTGTGTAATCCAACAGTTCTGACATTCTGGGAAGAAATAATGGAAAATTAGAATAAATCTTTGGCAACAGTAATTACTGAAATTTATTTTCAAGTTCCGCTTTATCTGGGTCACAGCTTGCCACTCGAAATTCGAACGCGAGACGCGTCACGAACATATCGCTCCCCAATCTTACTTCGTTGATAGAAGGTAAAGGTGATGCAATGGTCATGGTCACCATTTCCGTCACATTTGCTGATCTCTGTTTAATGCCGTTAGAGAAGCTGTACTAAGTCCTCAAATGAGACAGTATTAGTACAACCTACAAAAAATAAAAATTTGCTTCATAATATTTCATGTAAAAGAAAACTAAGCATTGATTAACCAAGATTCACTCAATCAATATAATTTCAGTTTAAGCATGTCAGAATTTATTTGCTGGGTGTTTCTCTTACTTTGACTACACATTTTAAAAAAAAAAATTGTTTTTATCTCGTTTTCTATCCAAGTGTACAAAATATGTGATAAATAAGGTAAATTTAGCATTTAGGATTTTTTTGACAAATAGTTTTGAAGCCAAAGGCTGGGGACATGTATGTCCCAGCAAAAAACCCACAGCAAAAAACCCACAGCAAAAAACCCACAGCAAAAAACCCACAGCAAAAAACCCACAGCAAAAAACCCACAGGAAAAAAGCCCACAGGAAAAAAGCCCACAGGAAAAAAGCCCACAGGAAAAAAGCCCACAGGAAAAAAGCCCACAGGAAAAAAGCCCACAGGAAAAAAGCCCACAGGAAAAAAGCCCACAGGAAAAATGCTCACAGATATAAATGCTCCCAGGAAAAAAGCCCACACAGAAATATGACCACGTAGAAAAAATCTCACATGGAAAAATGCTCACTGAGATATATGCTCACACGGATATATGCTCACATGGAAATAAGCCCACTGATAAATAAAATACGTAGAAATATCCTTACATTAATCAATCCTGATCATCATACATATACTTGAATTGTTTAAAGAAAAATTATTTGATGATTTGAAAAAATTATTGGACAAATGCTCACATAAACCTTTTCAGAGGCGGTATATAAAAGAATGAAAACTATAGTAAACTTTTGCATGTATTTTAATATTTTATACTACTGCCCCTGTACGACATTTTTATTCCTTTAACCGCCAACAATTAATTTTTGTTTTTTTTTACTCTATTTTTGCATAGTTTTGATATGTATCTATAGAAATTGGTGTTTGAATGTAGTTATTTAAGTTTGGAGCCAAAAAAGTTCTAGAAGACCACAGTTTTCAATCGAAGCGTGGATTCATTATGATGCAGCCTTCGGAAAATCTCCTAAAACCAAAAATTGTTACGAAAGATTTCATAAGGTACTAAATTCATTATTTAATTGTATCCATCCCAGTATGTGGTTTTTATTTGACGGACTCATAAAAGATTTAGTCTGTCAACGTTTATTATTAGCTTTTGTGAATACACGGCGTACTGAAGTAAAAAAAAAAGGGGGGAATATGAAAATTTATATTTGCTAATCGCGAACCATGTAAAAAAATATGATGAAATCGATGATAAAATTAAATATTGACATATATTAGCTAATATTCAGCACGTTTATGTATTCATAACTTTTGAAATATATATTTGTGATTTATATATAATAAGGTACTTTCGTAATTTAAATAAAATAATTATTTATGTTTGCTTACTCTTCTAAATAAGACAAACATTGTCGAAACGAGTCTGTCGGTTGATACAGAATTCCTCCAAAGGAGCGAAATTGTGCAACTTCAGAACTTAACTACTATTTAACTTATTTAAACTTAATTACTACTTCACCTGTGATTTTTCAAGTTACTTTTATTATTACTTTTCCTCTGGTTCAATGGCAAAGATTAATGTTAAGAAAAATATTCTTTTTTTTTTTTCCTTTTTACGCAATGTTTAGAACGCAGTGTTATCTTATTTTGATGATGTTTATGTTAGCAATGCTAATTTAATGTGTAACTTATATTTACTAATATTTTTTTAACAATTAAAATTGTAATAATTTTTCACTTATATTCTGTTTAATTTTTCTACTTTTCCTAATTCAAAACGGCCCATTTCTTAATCTTATATAGCAACTGATAATCTTATATAGCAACTCTTATGTAGCAACTGATAATCTTATATACACATAAGTTATACAGATTTTGATATATATATATATATATATATATACCATAGATATTTTGGTAATTTAAATATTTTTTTCTATGAGCAATTCCCGTAGATGTACGATATTCAAATCGATTACTTATTGATTGATTAATCTAACGATATTTCTACGTATTTTATTTATCAGTGGGCTTATTTCCGTGTAAGCATACATCTATGTAAGCTTTTTTTCCTTGTGAGCATATTTCTAAGTGAGCATTTTTCTCTGTGAGCTTTTTTTCTATGTGGGCATATTTCTGTGTGAGCTTTTTTCCTGTGAGCATTTATACCTGTGAGAATGATTCTGTGAGCATTTTTCCGGTTACCGTCCCAGCCGTAGTTAATGTCCCACGTAGCGTTCAACTTACTGTAAGCACACCTATTATTCTGGAAAACATTATTATATGAAATAGATTTACATTGTAAGGTACAGGGTAAAAATCATTCTTTGCAAAAACCAACATTGGGCAGCTCATATTTGTTCTTTTCGCTACGCTCATTTGTGCAGCGTCGTCTCGATTTTCCATCTATTGGAAGAGGATCCCCAACAGTGAGAAGATTCTAAGTACTTTTTATGTCAGCAGTCATTTTTAAACTTTCAGTGGGACATACATGTTCCATTAGTTGTCAAAGGGTTAATATTAACTTGGTTGGAAATGGGCGTGCAAACAATTATTCCATACAAAAGTATGTGATACATGGTATAAGAAAAATATTTTATTTCTAAAGAATCATATTTTATTTATTTCAAGAATGCAAATGTTTATGAATACTTTCACTCTGTTAATTACAAATCACGAGAGATTCATGTAACTTCCATGTATTATAAATTACACGGTTACAGATATCACTAAAGATTAAATTAAAATTATTAATAAGTATACCACATTGCATTTAAATCAGCAAATTAGGTAAGTCGCACACATGCATTAAAGATCTTATAGGGCGTCGAATGGCAAGCCTTTCGAAAACTGGCAGTTTGCCAAGTTATGTTGATGACAAACATTGTCGAAACGAGTCTGTCGGTTGATACAGAATTCCTCCTAAAGAGCGAAATTGTGCAACTTCAGAACTTATTTAAACTTAATTACTACTTCACCTATGATTTTCAACTTACTTTTATTATAACTTTTCTTGTGGTTGAATGGCAAAGATTATTGTTAAGAAAAATATTCTTTTTTTTTTCTCCTTTTTACCCAATGTTTAGAACGCAGTGTTCTCTTATTTTGATGATGTTTATGTTAGCAATGCTAATTTAAGGCTGCCTTTTAGCTGAATAAAATAGCTGTTATTCTTTAAAATTATCGTATTTATTCATCTGGAGAACTTGTAGTTAATTTGAGTGATTTTAAAGGCGTCCGTAACTTTTCGTTTGCAGTTGTTTTTTTACATCTGATAAAAACAACAAAAGGCTTGTGCCGATCAACTCTGCTGCAGCCTCAAAAGGAGGAGGATGAGATTCTTATTTATGTTTATGCTTGCATTTGTTTTATTTATTTTTTAAATTTTTGGATAAATTAATGGAAATTTGCAATTATTGTTTTCCGACCAAATCTGAGACGGCGTAGTAGGTATGTTTAAGTTCCAGTCTACTTTGCTGCTTCATTTTCATTTGCAAGCTAGTTATATCTAATTCCGTTTAAAACGTCTGATCCGCAAAGATATATCAACAAGCAGTGCACATACAACTAAATTTATTCTACGACTGTCATCATCTTGAAATAAAGAATAAGCCAAATGGCCTTCGTCTTTTGTACAACATTTTGATACACATGACCATACCGCTCATCGTTCCTTGGTCTTTATTGTCTAATAATGAAACTGGTGCACGTTTTATACCATTTCATTCCTCAATTCTTCGGCGCGTATTCGAAAGGTCCGTGGTTCGAGCCCCGGCGAGGGCATTGCTCATTTTTCATCTCTCCTACTTTCAAAAATTACCTGTTGTCTCTACGTTGACGTCCAAACTAAAAAAGGTGGTGGATGAAGATTCTCCGCCACCAGGATCTGGCGATGGGGGTCCCTTAATCTCCAGTCGCCCTTTAAAAGGGGGAAGTATATAGGTTACGGAGGGCACGGTCACTGTCCCTTTATCATAATGGTTAATCGGTATAAGCACCGTGCCCACCAATATCTAGAGCCGAAAGATGAGATCACACGGGCGCCCCGCACCCGGAACCGAAGCCCAGAACCCGGACCATCCAGAAGGCAGTCCAACAGACCAAAAGCGCCCTCGAGACAAACTCAACCAAAGTCCGGGCATTTATTAAAGACAAATAATACAAGGGCTTAAAATTGCACAGGAATAGCACAATGAATATGACTTGAGAATAAATACATGATTAAATATAAGCAAATAAAAGAAATTAAAAATAATAGAAGTAAAAAAATATAAAATCTAAACTAACAAAGAGAATACATTACATTTACAATATAGTATTCAATACAATATATGATATTCAAACATGTCACAGTATTAAGTATCCAAGGTACAATATATAATAAAATGGCACGAAGAAGAAATTAAAATAAGTAATGACTACATATTGAACGAACCGAGAAGACTTAAAAACATAAAATAGTAAAATGGCAACGTTGTAGCCATATAACAAAATTAGGTATATTAGTAATAAAACAAGCATTGCTGGAGCGGATCAAAGGTGCAATAAGAAGAGAATGATACAAAACAATATAAGAACTCAAGAGATACGTAATCAGCAACAGCAGCAATTAATAAATATGAAAGACAAAAATATAAAGTACATGGAACAAAAATATATTATATATAGTGCAATTACAATAAATATACATCATATGGGAAAAAAAAAAAAAAAAAAAACCACTTAAAATGTTGTCCCAGTACTTATAATATTTCGTATGTTAAGTATAGTAAAAATTTATAGATATACCTAATCATCAAAGTTTAATGAATATATGAAAAATTAAAATCAGTACATGTAGCAAAAATATTTATAGAAGATTACAATACAAGGTGAAAAACCGAATATAAGAGTGAAAAACTAAATTATGAATCTCCAAAACTATGAATAAATCCTAGTAAAAATACCTGTAAAGTCGGCTTCCCGCAATATATGGCAATATGCGGCAGAACAATTTTACAGTCAATTAAGAAGTTCAAAAAGACAGATACCAGTAGTAGTAACGCATTAGAAAGGGAAAAGAGTTACGATACACAGGAAAAAAACAGAAAAACAATAAATTGAGAATTACAGACAAACAAAGAACTAAGAAAATTTAGTTATAATAATTTAATCTAAGAGTGCTAAGGAACAATTTTATATAGTTATTAAATTAATCACTTATTGATAACACCATTTTCTGGGGATCAAAATTAACATTAGCTCTATGGAGTTATGCAAAAAAGAACCAGGAAAAAATTAAAAGTATATAATAACAATAATATACATCTTCCATGCACAATCGCATTTCTGTTCCTTCGTGGCGTAATGGCCAGCGCACTCGGCGCGTATGAGAGGTCCGTGGTTCGAGTCCCGGCTAGGGCACTGCTCATTTTTCACTTCTTTCCTACTTCAAATTAACCTAGTGTCTCTACGTCTATTCGGCATATATAATCTTTCAGGTTATGCACCAAGAACTCCACCCCATCCTCAGTCTATCAATTTTCAGGTCGCACGGCTTGATTAAGTTTTCCTCAGTTTCTGTATTCTTTTGTTCCCCCCTGCTTTGTTATTTCGAGAGCTACGACTCAGGAAACTTCCATAGTTTCTGGTTCAGAAATCTGGTTCATGGAAATATGCGTCATCTCTTTTAAAAGAAATCACATAGCGATGTCCTTATATTCAGTGGGAACATTGTAAACATAAAACTGTTGGAAAAAATAAAAGCAATCGAGGGAAAACAGAGCCAGAACTTCGAAACACAGCATGCAAATATGGTTTGTTTTGTTAAGTTAAGTAAATGATTAAACTTGGAGCATCATTCAGAATTGTGGAGCGATACAGTGCGCGTGTGAAGTTTACAGCTGGTAGAATGTTAAAGGCCAGGTGTGATGAGGGACGAGCATTTACAATCTCTGATATGCTGACGGCTTGGATAGATTGTAATAAATTTTTAATGTGGCATTGCAATGAAAGATGCGTTTGATACGTACTCGACGACGTTACAAACATTTGTCATACTTTGAGAAGGGTCTCAATCATAGGGCTAAAAGAGGCAGGTTGGCTGAATAAACGGATCTGAATATTGGTCAAAGTGATGTGGTCGTGGTTATGTTATGCTATCAGCGATTAAATGCCATTTGCAAACTCGCAGGGATTCTGAAATATCCAGGGATACGATTTGCAGGAGACTATGTGACGCTGGGTTTAAGATCTTGACGTCTATTAAGATGCTTACTATTGGCACTCCACCATGTCGCTCAAGCTGGACATTGTCCGATTGCAGAAAGTGATATTCAGTGATGAATCCCACCTTTTTGTCGATGCTTGATGACCGCTGTGTACGTGTCTGAAGACGGAGAGGTGAGCGATCTAATGTACCATTTGTAACCGAGCAGAACATAGGGTGTGATCGTCTGAGGAGCGATCAGATGAGACAGCCGTTGACCATTAGTCATGCTGCGAGGTATTCTGACTGCTCAAAGGTATGTGAATGAAATTTTACAGTCGATCGTACTGCCTGTGCTAGCCGATGGTCCAGGTTCTGTTTTCGGACAGGAGAATGCTCCGCTACATACAGCATGACTTTCCAACAATGTCTTCAACATGTCCTTGACTGGCCTGACAGCTCTCCTTATCAAACATGTTAGGCAACTAAATTCAGCCATGTACAAATACGAAATACTGAATAAAATTATACATTTGTATGAATTACAAACAAAAAGACACTCTTCTTTGTATTATTATGTGCGCACCGATGATAGCTTGCTGAAATTAATTTTTAAAAAAGCACTTCACAGTTCTGGAACTTCAGCTTTTTCTGCTCATTTAGCGGAATGATAAAATAATATTACAATAAATATTAAAATAATAAATAATAAAATAATATTACAAAAGTAAATCCATTATTATCATTAAGACTGCAAGCCACTTTTATGACTGCTAATATTACGAGCTCGCAGAGTGACCTGAGCTAAACTCTAAACTAAAATGAAAAAGTAATGCTTTCTCCAGTTTTATATAGTTTTCCCCTGTCCCCCGAAAACTTTCCAGTACCTTCGATTTCTTGAAATTGCTGGAAGGTTTAGACAGTTAAGAATTACACAGAGATCGAAACAGTTACAGTTACACAAGAGTCTGGCCAAAATGTCGCTAAGCTTGGCAACAATACCCCAGCTTCGCGTTGTTTCGCCAGTTTAGCAAGACAGCCAAACGTTATAATGTTAAATGGACTTAACCCTGTAGCCCTGTTCTCGTGACAATGCTTCGCCCTCTGAGGTCTTTCATGTTACAATTTACAGGAGGTACTAGAATTTACGCATAGGTTCATTAAAATTATTTACCATATGTACAAAATTCATAGCATTGCCCGTTCCCAAAGACTGCATATCCCGGGCAGTGAGACTCCCGAACAGGTAGCCATAATTACTACTAAGGAAAATCAATAACTGAACACCAACGCAATATTAAAATAATAATTTCAATAAATAACCTACAACAAATCAAACACCAAGTGAATAAATAAATGCATACATTTACAAATTCATATACCCGAAGGACCATGATCTATTTACATTATATACACTATGGCCATACTAAGGGACTGGCCTCTCGTAATGAACGATTTATACTTAGAAGCTGGCGACATATGGATCCGAACAACGTCGCCGTTCAGCTTGGTTCTTTCCAAACATCGGCACAGAAATTAGAAGCTCCAAGCCCTTCCTAACTTATTATCTCACTGGTCATGTCCCATATCCAGATTATTTTCTGAAAAGGAACCTCTCCAATACCGACAATGGCGTGTGTGGAGTCAAAGCAGATGCAGACCATTATCTACGCTTCTGCCGTCTCAGAGATTCGTTAACCCACCAATCTAGATTCTAACTTTAAAAGACTGGAAATTTTCTCTTTCTACATCCCTGCGGGACGAGGTACTGCGTTTGACTGTGAAATTGCTGCGATTGGCACAGCTCTGTACCAGCTACCATGCCACTTGGAAAAATTCACAAGAGCTGTTACACTCAGTTGATTCCCGAGCTGCTGTGTTGGTTATCGTTTCAGATAAAAATCCCACATCACAGGATATATTGGATTGTCTACATTATGTACAAAACCTGCTTCACTTGAGAAAACTATAGTCCTCCAGTGAGTTCTTACCCATTGTGGGATTCCAGGTAACGAGAAAGCGACTTCTTGGCAAAAAAGGGGGGCTTTAATCATGCAAAATATTTCTCGTCCTTTGCCTTTACATACTGCTAGGAACCTTATTAAAAGATCTGTCAAAGTACGTGCTCAGGAAGATCTCTATCATTATGTTTCTCATAAGTCTTGGAAGAATGCTATCCCAAATTTGTGTAATGGTCCAAGGCGTAGAGCGGTCGTTGAATTCTGTCTTGCCACCGGACATGACTGCCTACAATATCAGCTTTATAGATTCAAAATTGTTCCTTCTCCTATATACACTCCGTGCAGCTCTGGGAAGGTGATGGATGCCGCACATCTATCTCATTGTCCTACTCTGCGCAAGACTTTTTTCGCCGAGCGTTACTGGGAGGCAAGAGACATGTTAGATTAATGGACTCTGTTACAGCTGTTTTTTTTTTTTTTTCATTGTGCTGCTGTATTGTATGTTCTTGTTTTTTTTTTCCTGTTACTGTTCCTAATCTGCCATTGGAAAAAAAAAAGTTTAGAAGACTGGTGATAGCTCAACACAACCTATATCCAAAAATCATGAAGGTACGCAAAAAAGCTCGGTGCTTTAGGACTGGACCTATGCCGAGTCACAAGTTAAGTCCGAAAACGATAAAGCCGAAACGAAAGAGCAATGTCTAAGTCACTCACGAATAATTGACTCCGCGATACATTAATAATTTCCATATTGCTCCAAAATACCTAACTTACTGAGCTGAGTCCATGAGCTTTATTTATAAACTTTGAAAGATTTGAGCTCAGATCTAATTTTATCCTTCCTCACGAAAGAAAACCTTCGAAGTTTTGCTTGTTGATCTGGTTTCAGATTTGTTTCCTGTATTGCGGAGCATTGATCATAGCTTTGATGTCCAGGAAATTTTGGTGGAAACCACGACAGTTCCATGACACGAGGTTGGCCATTACGATTGATGTTTGAATTACCTGTAACAAATGTCACATAACAAGAATCAGACTCCCAATATATTAGCAAAATCAAATCGCGTATGTTTATATACTTCCATAAAAATGTAAAATTTCCAGTACAACGATCTTCAAAATATCAGCTCTACTATATTTACGTAATCGAATATTTTAATGAGTACTCTAAACACTTTGTATGTAATTTTTGTTATTATCTTCTTATGTTTAAATTAACAACTCCGATGTATAACTGCAGTATTACTTAGAAATAGCATATACTTAGTTCACGTATTTCATACTATAGCTGGCTAATACCTGTTTGATTCGGTAGTGGAGTTTTTGGTGCTCCCATGCACTTTTACTTGTTTACCTGTTCAGGATTGTGTAAGGATCGTCCGAGGGTGACTGTAGTTTAGGAGAAACTCCTTTCCTTCGAAATGGATTCCATAACCACACTTTGTCATTTTTGTTAAATTGATGTCCTGTAGCTCTCGTGTCCAACTGGGCCTTCATCTTCTCCTTCACTTGCTGTCGAGCAAAATTGAGCATCATTTGAAACCGCGTCTGGATAATGGCACCTCAGGCGATCCGAAGGGCAATCAAACAATAAATCACAAAGCTGACGAAGGTGACGACCGAAGAGCGTCTGAGATCGGGATAGCACTACGGTGGGCGTGTATAAGCAGAGTTAACGTGTGGTCCCAGTACTGCTGCTTTCTGGAAACAATTAACGAGTGGTTACTAAAGGTAGTTCGGTCAAACCTCTCTACCATGGCTGTGGATGTAAAGGATTCGTTTGGGTTTTGTCTATGCCGAGTAAATTATAAAGGTCTTTTATTACAGTTGAGATAAAATTCCTTCCTTCAGAGTTCGTACATCAAGGAGCAAAAACGGAATTGGTCGCTCATCCTTTGTATTCTGTATAATTCATTGGTTAGATAAGACTTGTTATAGTGGGCGGCAGAAACGCAACACAGACGTTTTCCATGTTTCTTAGCCCATTCTTTTATATATTAGTAGCCAGCTTATTTTCTTCTTATCCCATTTCATATATTTTTATCTCACAGGCCTAAATTTCGGATTTAAATTTAGATCTTCGAAAGTACTTTATTTTGATATTGGCGGTTATGAGGGATTTTATAGTACTTGCTTTAAACATGTTTGCCAATTGATCAATCTCAAAACATTAAATTTTTAGTCGTATTTATAGGAAGCGACAGAGAAATCTTTATTTAATATGTGGTATGGTGACTTCGGACAGAATACGGGATCTTCACACATTTTAGTGAATTGCTTTGGAATTCCACGCCAGTCTTCAGAATGTGCACTATTTAGATCCTGATAGACATCGGGCTCGCTGCAGTTTTGTTATCCAATGCATGCCTAGTAGGACTGAAGTGTGTTGAATAGACTGTTCAGTCCACTGGAGAGATATCTTCTGTTTCCGAAAATTCTGAGAACAGCGTTATAAGTCATTACCAAAACGTCTGGGCCAATAGCATCCCTAAAAAGCCTTACATATGATTCCAAGACGTCGTTCATGTATTTGATGTATGAAAGAAAATATGTTTGATGATTCCGCTGCAAACCATGCAACGACTTCTCTGGATTTGCATGAACAAGGTAAGGCAAGTTGCATGTTCCTGGTTCTTTCCAGTTTCCTAGAGCGGCAACTCAGGTTTTTACCTGGAGTCGTTAATAAACAGTGCAAGCTCCCATTCCTCTTGGCTGTACTGAGTATGATGAGGGTACCATGTTAAAGGGGTCGCTATAGAAGATGGAGGGAGTGAGACGCAAACTATCGGTTTTTCAAGCATAACGTCAAACTTCATGCAGCAATAGAACGGTTGAGTAGAATTTTCTGTGTCACCAAACCTTTTTCAAGCGCTTCGACAATGAAATCAAATGTTCTTGGGATTAAATTGTTAACACCGTACATCTTTGATGACGCTGTCTATTAATTGAATGATTGCGGTTTGAAGTTACTGAAATGTATATTGAGATCTTGCGCCACCTCTATGTGCGTACGAATGAAGTGCGAGTTTTGTCTTTTTATTTGACGGCTTAGGATAAATAATAATCCTCAAAATCTAAATGAAACATGGTTATACATTCAGATTTCAGTATTAGTGCTTTGCGAAACATGTTAGCTGCGTAATTTTGAGCGTTAAAGTACGGAGGGGAAGAAGGTCCGGTTTTAATTTGATTTTCACATAATCTAGATATTCGTTTATAACTTTAACTACTATTAACAATTTTTTTTTCAGATTGCTGAAAAGTGGAAGAAAAAAAAAACTTACTTTATATGCAGAGCTCTTGAAGCGGAAACCTCGTTTGGATAGGGTAGATTTCATCCGTATAGAAGAGGACATGTTCGTTCTTTTACAAGACGGGAACTAGAAAAAAAAATAAAAAAAGAAGAATAGTACATGTGACTTAGGGAAAGTACGAAAGATAAGGACAGTGTACTAGAAGTGGCTTAAGATGAAATACCTAAGAGAAGCAGTTTCTTCCGGGGCCCCAGAGACAGGTTGGCAAGACACTTGGCTTCTACAGAAAGATCTCAAGTTCTATCCACGGTAAGTACGTGATATTGAATTATAATAGTTATATGTAAAATAATGTGTAATAACGAGATTTGTTGTAAGTTACAGGGTCGACGAAAGAGAAAGCTGAGAAAAGGAAAGGGGCCCTTAATTAGAAGTAAGAAGGTAGGAAACGAATAAATGAGAAAGGAGAGAAGAAAATATCCGGGGGGCACATGAAATAGCCCCGAGAAGAGAGAAGGAGATTAATTTAGGAGGAAAACGGTGCCACCCGGGAAGGGGCTTTTGCAAAAATTTTATTCCATCTCCTGAGATGCGGCTCTTAAATTTTAGATTTTATTTTGAAGTTTATTTCTAACACAAATGTTATTGCAGTCACCTGGTTTGTACAAGTAAAAATAAATGTTTTTCGGTTTTATGAGTCTTTATTGTTTATGTTTAAATATTCACCAAGATATTTATTCCCGTCTAAAAATCAGTTCATCTTGCCGTTTTAAAGTCAGTTCATCAATATATTTTTTTGCCGTTTAAACCTCAGTTCATCTCGGCGTTTAAAAGTCAGTTCACCAATATATTTTTTTGCCGTTTAAAAATCAGTTCATCAAGATATTTTTTTGCCGTTTAAAAATCAGTTCATCAAGATATTTTTTTCGCGTTTAAAAATCAGTTCATCTCGGCGTTTAAAAGTCAGTTCATCAAGATATTTTTGTGGTGTTTAAAAATCAAGTCATCAGTTAAATTTATCGTCGTTTAAAAATTTTAGACTTTTGCCTCTAACCTCTTCATTTTTGTAGAATATATTAACTTGCTTTATTTATGAAAATAATTATAAATTAATTTTATGAACTCGAAATATTAAAATTTTTCCTATAATTCAATTCATTCTTCACAAAATCCAGCTCTTTTGTATATTGTTAACCCTCTGGCCTATAACGGCCTATCACGAGTCTGACTCGTGATAAAGAAGTTGTGCCATAAGCAAAAGCTACGAGTCTGACTCGCGGTGAGGAATTTGTGTATAAAATGCCAAGCAGAGCAAGCAATTGGAGTTATTCTACATCGAATATTTTTCATTTCATTGGAACGTATTTTGCTTTTTTCAGTTGTTTCTGACGAAATTGGATGATCTGTTACTTCCTCGTATAGCTCCGTTACGTTCATACGATTCAGGTATAATTTCGTATAAAGAATTAAACTCTTATACCCATCATGCCAAACTCTCATACCATCATGCAATTATTTTTCTCAACTGATCATGATTACACCCTAGACTTCTTAAAATGATTATTTGTACTTAAACATTGTTTGTTATTTCACAATTCCTTTCGTTACACGAAAATATATATGTCATGAAAGGGTTAATCTTTAGATTATGGTAACTTGGAGATTTTTTGGCGAAAATTTGGCGACCAACCCTGCTACAGCAACCTGCTAGTTTTGTTCTGGACGCCATTTTGTTTTCACGAAGTAAAGGCAATTTTTTTTTTTACTCAACTTTTTTTTCCAACAATCTGCTAGCCGAATTACGCTTATGCTAGAACTTTTATGGAACAAAAGTGCTTAACCATGACGAAGATTAGGTGCGAAATTGGGAGAAAGTGCAGAATCGAATAAAATAAAAACTATTACTAGACGAATTATATATAATATTTTGTGGGGTTAATGTTTGAATTATGGTAACTTGGCGATTTTTTGGCGAAACTTTGGCGACCAACCCTGCTACAGCAACCTGCTAGTTTTTGTTTGGACGCCATTTTGTTTTCACGAAGTAAAGGCAATTTTTTTTTTCCTACTCAACATTTTTTTTTTCCAACAATCTGCTAGCCGAATTACGCTTATGCTAGAACTTTTATGGAACAAAAGTGCTTAATCATGACGAAGATTAGGTGCGAAATTGGGAGAAAGTGCAGAATCGCCCACTGCTTGTCGCGTTTTTAAGAATTGCACATACACGGTATCATCCATGTAGACGTCGACCTATTTTCACTTAAAAAAATATCCCAGAATTGCACAAAAATGGCATTGCGCATACTCTTGACTTTATCCATGTACACTGCTAAAGTCCTACCTAGTGACCTTTATCGCCTTACCAAAATGTCGCCAAACTACCTGTTACCATATTCCAAAGATTAGCCCATGAAAGTATACATTTTGCTCCAGTTCGGATATACGGCTGAATAGTTGAAAGGCACGGCGCGGGACCGACTTTCTTGTTTACTATAGCTCGCGCAATTGACAGATATCGTGTAGGCCAAGGGGTTAAGGAAATTTAATGATTAAAACAAATTACCTTTGTAAGTATATTCAGGTCTTCCATTTATTACGAAACATTTATTAAGATCATCCGCTGTCTAATGTTATCTGATAATTACTGACGTTCGTGATATTCAGAAATATATCTCCAATGAACTTTATCTTATCAGCTTTATTTTTTATGAACGTTACGTTACCTGTATACCGAACTTCCATTGGATAAAAATAAGATTTAAAGAACTCTGCGGATTTCTATGAATGAAATTTTTTTATGAATTTTTTCAGAATTTCTACACCTTTTAACTAAAGTAAAGCATTCTTACTCTTTAAAAATCATCTAAATTTTGAATGTTAGGAGGCCTATCTCCCCCCTCCCACAATTAAATTACCGGATTATACATTCCAAATAAAAGCTAAACTGAGCAGATACAACATCTGCTTTTTGGAGAACCAAAATACACAGTAAACACAGTTTGCGACACCAAAGAACTTGAATGGGATCTCGCATTCCATTCAAGGTGCTTGGATAAGCTATTCACACAGATCTCTGTTCAAAACTGTTCAGAGCTCAAATTGTGCCGGAGCCCACCGGAGGTCAGCTCCGGTACTTATTAGTTTTGGGGATAAATTCTAATTTTAGCTGAAGTGCACCGCAGCCTTAAATAAGAAAGCTTCACTTCTTTTATATAACTGAACAACAATTTCAGTAGAAATGGGATCTCGAAAAATTTTTTTAGCAATAAAATTATATTAAAAATGGATCATTAAATTTTAATATACCTCTTTGCGTTTTATTTAATTACTTTAATCCTTAATTATTCAATTAATAAACAATATTAAATTAACTATGAATTCAATAATAATTATCAACTAAATAATTATTAATAAATATTCATTGTTAACATCCATTCTACAATTACATAATTATTAATTAACTATTCAGTTTGTAAGGATTATGTTAATTTTATTAACAGTTAAAATTTAAGTTAAAGTTCCTTTCCTGTCAAATTCTTAACTTCAACTTACTACTTCCGGCCAGAACGTAGTTTTGGAATTTGATGAATATTTAATGAGAAGGAGCGGTATTTAAACCACGAAGTTACTTACTGAGACAGAGAGAGAAACAGAGTTTCTGAACTACGCGCGTCTGCCTTTTTGGCCGCTCTCTCTCCCAAAGCTGTTTTACGCTCGGCCGTACTCAGGCCCTTGCTAAGCTTCGTAGTAAAATAGGTTAAGCGGCCAACTCTCATTGAACCTTTGGCTTTGGCTATACTTAGTTAGTTAATCTTAGTTTTAGTTTAATTCTTAGTCTTTTAAGTTCAAGTCCAAAGTGCGGACTTTATTTGTACACTCCCAGGCGGAGTTTTGTTAAATCTTGTCAAATAATAAAGGGTTATTTACCCTTCTCTCTTATTGTTTCCTTTCATCGAACTCTAGCGATTATTCGCTTATCAGTTCCTAGGTTCCTCACTTCCAACATTAACTTAGAATTCCAAAGTGAGGAACCTTGCAAGTTTTTAAATTGTTAATGATTTTAATAGTCATTTTATTCCTTTGTTTACTCTTGGTTTCTCTTTCCTACCGGTCTTCTATAGGGCTCCGGTACTTCTACTTTTAACTTCCAACATTAACTTAGAATTCCAAAGTGAGGAACCTTGCAAGGTTTTAAATTGTTAATGATTTTAATAGTCATTTTATTCCTTTGTTTACTCTTGGTTTCTCTGTCCTGCCGGTCTTCTATAGGGCTCCGGTACTTCTACTTTTAACTTCCAACATTAACTTAGAATTCCAAAGTGAGGAACCTTACAAGTTTTTAAATTGTTAATGATTTTAATAGTCATTTTATTCCTTTGTTTACTCTTGGTTTCTCTTTCCTACCGGTCTTCTATAGGGCTCCGGTACTTCTACTTTTAGAAATTAAGCCCTGAATCTGATGTTATGGCGGAAATTTTTGCTATTTAAGAAAAGAGGAGCTTGGGAAGAATAAAATTTTCTACATTCATAAAATACATAAGGCATTTCCAAGCAATAAAAATAAATAAATATATAAAATAAAAATACAACCATCAACCGAAATACATCCTTAATTCCAAATTAAGGATGAAATGCAACCTTATCTACATCTCTTCTTAGACCAGTAGGATTTCCTGAACCAGTTTCATGCAGAAATAATAAATGTAAAACAACAAAAACAAAATTACAAACTGAAAAATTAAATGAAAGGCAAAAAAAAGTTCGAGTCAAAGTAGAATTCCCCATTGCAAATCCATGTCAAACTCGCTCTACTAATATTACTCCAACATAAGGCACAGCAGACGCAGGTTATTCAACTTTTAGGAAATGAACATTTTGTATCGTTATCAGTTTGTTTTAGTTCGGTATTTAAAATGCTTATTAAGTCCTTTCTTGTGAGTGGGGGGAGGGGAATTTGCATTCCTTAGGTCTTTCGCAGGATTTTCGAACGTATTTAGAATTTAACAAATATTCTAGAAACAGCTAATCCCCTGAATATATCTTTCCATGCCTAAATAATTTTTTTAATGCCAGGAGAAGTAGCAGTTAAAATTAAATACGAAATGACAAGCCTAATCTGGATATCAAGTACCAGTTCAGGCATCATATTTGAAAGCCCAACACAGCAAGCCCACACCAATTCGGTTTGTTCTCCAATAAAAGCACTGTATCTGCAATTAATGAAGTTCTACAGCAGATGAAAAAATAAAGTGCAGAATCAGGACTCGGCTTTGATGTGCCTACACATCCAAAAAACCTTCGATTCGTGCTGCTCGCCGGAGGTTCTAGGAACATTAAAAAATATAAACTGTCCAAAAAAACAATTATGAAAGTTTTCAAGATTACTTCACTAACAAACGCAGTGTAATTATAACTAACAACCACGGTATGACTGAAAATGTCAGAGTCTGTCCACAGACCTCATGCCTAAGTGCAGATTTTTAGAATCTGGAATTTGACAAAATCACTAATCACAAATGGCCTTAACACTCTGAATGCATAGCTTTCATGGACGATGTGGCTTTTGTTATGAGTGATAGTTCGAGAGCCGAGTTACAAAGAAATGTAAGCAACACAGTAGAAAATTGCAATTCTCTACGAAAAGAGTAAAAGTTAATAATTTCTGAAAAAAAAAAAAAACCCACGCCCTAATTATCCACAGACCCTCGTAAAACGTAGCAAGACTTCCAGGATTCGAAATCGAAGGAGGCAGAATGAAAATGGTTAACTCTCTAAAATACTTAACCCTTTCCAAGCACGTTACCTTTTAAAGTTGGAGTTTTGATTTTAAAAAAAAAAAAAGGTAGGCAGTCTAATTAGGCTTAGAGGAGTACACAAGTAAAATTTTGTGAAGATAGCACTTATCGTTTAATTTTGTGGATGTGCCCAAAGTCGCACACTTGTAGGGTTTATATTTATTTTAACTAACATTTATTTTAAGCTATCTTTCCTGTCAAGCCTTTACTTTCCCCTAGAATTGCCAATGCCAGAGTATGTAAATCGTAGTAGAAACGCGCAGAGTATTCAAATTTTAGCAGAAGTAAATTGAGTTAAATAGAAGGGAAACGAGATTGTAAGTGTGCTTCTTGAATCACGAGCGTGAAGGTTGCTAGTTAGAAATTTAAGAACCGCGCGTTTCGGCCTCTGTGCCTGTTTCGGCAGTTCGTTGAATCTTTCAACTTCTTAATCAGAAAGTTTGCTGAATATCAGGTGTATCTTAGAACGCGGTTAAGTTAGTTACCATTATAGAGCCTCGTAGGTAGTGACCTCGTTATTTATTCATACTGTCATTTATTTTTAGTTGCATTTTTCTATTTTGTTACACCGCCGGGTCGGTGTAGTTTGTGAGCGTCAAGTGAACGCAACTGTGATTTCTAAAGTGAAATAAAAAGGGATTTAAACCCTTCTTACGAGTTTGTATAATTTGCAGTTATAGCAGTCACTACTACTGTTGCTGAGCAGTTGGGGCCAAGCAACATCATACACTGATTGAATAGAGCTTCGAAAAGAGTGCTGAAACGAGCACTGTTGTCAATGAACTGACCGATGAGATGCGGAGAAACAAAGAATACAGACTCTCTGTTGTCCTACATTATCGGTGAGCCCGGTCTGGGTACACTTAGGGTTCGCCGTTTGATTTTAGACAAGATTTCAAGGTAAAAATTTAAAACTAATATAGAATAAGAAGATTAGCATACAGCCAAAAAAATAACATGGAAATTTCTATTCAAAGAATTCCTTTTATACCCTAAAATAAATCTGGAAAATTTCTTTGAAAAATGAGGGTCTTAAAAAACTAACCATGGCTAAAATATATGGACTGGTTTGTCTTGAGCTGCTATCTACTTTAAATAAAGAAGGTTTAGAGTAACCTATAAATTCTTTTTCATTCAATTTTTCTGTGCCTACAGAAGGAAATTTTTAGATGTGCCCAGACCGGACACACTGTGCCGCAAAGGGTTAAGCATCATCATGCATGAAAAGCTTCTGAAAAAAAGTTACACTTATACTATTCCAAGCGGAATCAGTAAAGCTTCTGGAAGCAATAAAATACAGGACAAACGGAGAAAATACTTCAAAAAAAAAAATAAAAAATAATGTGTACCAGCACTTAACACTGCATCGGGTATTCTAAACACATGCTGCTTTTAAAATTATTGTAATTTTCCTCTTGAATTGCATGTAGCATAAGTTCGAAAAAAAAGGAAACTTATAAGATATTTTCTCCCTCCTTTCCGCATATTTTCGGGGTCTGACGGTTAGCATATTTTGCAAGTGCACATCTGTGTAGCCATCGAAGGAGTGGCTTCTAGGTTGGACCAATGGACATCCAGTTATATTTCTGTCATATCAACATGACCTCTCACGTGCTTAAAGATTTAAGCAAGATGGTTGAAAATATTTTGCCACGCAATTTTCTGTACAAAATAATTAAAGCAATCCCGATTTCTTCTGAAACTTTTCATTGCGTAATTAGATCAAATCTAAGCAATTGTGAGGATTTCACTACGCGATTGAAAGAATTTTTGCGCTGTCCGAAGAGGAATACTTTTATTCAACTATTAAAAAACGATGTGAAAATCACGATTTTAAAGTTCTACACGTAAAATGAGTGACACAATTAATACGAAACGTCAACGTTTGCATATAACTGGGTAGAAGGCAAAATATGCACACCCAACAAAGGTACGTATAGCTCTTATACGTACTCATGTTTGAAAGGAAAATCCCCCCCCCAAAGAGCTATTGCAAAATATTTAAATATCTCTGTAGGAACCGTAAACAAAATTATAAAATCAGATGTAAAGCTAATCAGAACAAAATAATAATAATAATGGTCAAAATGAACAAAATAATAATAATCGCGTAACGCCGAAACATGTTTCTTGGCGTAAGACTACATATGAAAATTATATGGCAAGTGGAAAATACACATATATAATTGATAACGCTTGGATATACTTTTTATCCGATTGCAATAGGAAAAGATCGCTTTACTACCGAAAAAGAGGAGAAAAAGACTTAATATGTTGTTTAGAAGAAAAAGACTTAATATGTTGATTCAGAGAAAACAAGGAAAGATTTTTTTCTAAAGGATTATTACTGGATTCTCTCATAAAGGAAATCTCCACCCATAAACTCTTTAGCAAGACTAGGTTCTCTAAACAATCCCATAGATTTCTTGGTACATTAAAGGGTTTATTTCCATGAGACAACACCACCGGAATTACTATTGATAATTTTGATTTTTCTTCTGTTTTATGCCTTTTAAGTAAGAGGAAGATTTATTTCCATTAACTTATAAGCTATCCAATACTTTGGGCTAATTTCGGCTTCTATCAAGGCATAAACAAAAGCTTTCTGAATATTTCTCGTCTTCATAGAGAACACTAAATCACTAAATTTTTGTTTTAAATCTTCCTAAACAAATGATTCTTTTTTAATTTTAATGGTTTGTAGATGGAATAAAGATTTACAAGATCCAGGCAAATAACGGCTGAGAAATTCTTGAGCAGCTATTGGATCGGAAAGGCATTTTTTAGCTAGCCCATCATGATTTAATCTTTTTGTCATAAATACAGCTTCTTAAAATCATTAAATAGGTGGAAATATATGCTTTTTATCTGGATTTATACTAAAATGTATTCTAATTTTTTTATTGCAATGGGCTCATGCTATATAGAAATATTCTGATAAATGTACGCCACGTAACGTCACTTTCGCATTTTGAAACTGTCACTTCAGCATTTTGAAATAACTGTTGCTTTAGCATTTTAACATTTAGCATTTAACTGTCGCTTTAGCATTTGGAAATAACCTATCAAGCAGGAGCAAAAGAAAATTTTAAAGTAACGGCAAAAGAACAGAAAGTAAATATACATGAGAAAATATGATAACTACATGTAAATCATGTCCCCCAAAATAGCCAAACATATGGAAATACTAATTCATTTGTTAAAAAGATTTGAAATTGAAATCATAAATTGAGTCGATGTGACCAATAAAACTAAATTCGCTTACTTTAAATACATAATAAGTTTTCTCTTGAATTCAACGTCAAACCAAAAATAAAAAATTAAAATTAAAACATGATGTCTTGCATTTTAAAACATTTTATGACCACAAAAATGATTTCTGAAAGCCTGTGATAAGAAAGAAAATTGCAAAAAGACTTTAAAAAAAATATGTGCTTCAAAAGGAGTTGGTTCATGGTACCGATTAGGCGATTATTTAAGTTTTCTTAAGAAATAAAGTGAAACATATTCTCGCTTCAGAAATCTGATGTAGATTTATTACTGAACTAATGAAATCAGAATACTCTGTACTTGTTCCGAACGACAAAGAAATAAAAAGAAAACATGGTGAGTATATCGTCCACTTTTGCTTTAAAAATCAATCTGAATATATGGATAGATAAAAAGAAGAATCCATTTCAATTGAGAATAGTGAATTTTCAGCTTGGAAAAGCGAAGCATCAGAGGATCTAGGATCGTATCTTTTCTTCTGGCATCAACTTCTAAGAGTTCTAACCAGTAGTTAAACATTTTACCAAAGGCCCTTAGTAATCCTAATAAAATAAGAGGTGTATTAAAAAATACACCACGCCCGAAAGCGAGATCGATGTCATGAGATAAACTCAGTAAATAGTAATTTTTAAATGCAATTAAATGGCATGTCAGTAGCAGTCAAGAGGCAAGTATCATTCATCGCAACAGTTGAAATGAGAGAGAGGCATCAGTGAGCGAGGAGATGAGTGCTAGGTCACGTGAGGGTTGATGCAAAATAAGTCCTAAGTTTTATAAAATTGCTAAATAAAACGTAAAATAGGACTGTAGAAGCTCAAAAAGGTGAATTTGAAGAGATAATAATGTCCTTATTCTTCAGAAACACAATTCGGGTACTGTACAATTAAAAAATTATGCTAGAAAATTTATTTCCTTAAACTTTCTTTCACGGGATTTTTTATCTCAATTACGAACTTTGTCACGTTAGGTTAGAAAAGATATGCCTTTTTCGTACGAGTTCTATACAGGATGTGGTTTTATAACCCAGGTGCCTGCTCACAAGTGTTTCTAACACCTGAGTCTTCCTTAAAGTTGCAGAGTACCACTACGTGATGCGAGGAGGCCAGTAGCGAGTGAAGGAGTCATAAGACCGCGAACTAAAATTTTTCACTGTAAGCAAAGTCTTTGCTATAAAGCACTACACAGTACTAAATAAATTCTTGGTTAAATTGAAATAATAAGTAAAATAAGTAAGCAATATGAGTCCGAAACATCTCTTCATTATACATCCAGATTTGTTACAGCTATTGTTAACTGCAGCCTTTACAATAGCCCCCAAGCTGGAGGCGTTTTTCTTGTTAACTCGCAACTCGTTTACACTCTTCTATCCTTCTCCAAGTTTCTTTTTTTTTCCTTCTTGTCCCCCTTTTCTATTCCTCTCCCTCCTCTATCAATTCTCAGCTTGGCGGGTCTGCTTTTGTAAATACTCACGTCTCCATTCGGCACATATTTATCGTAGAGCGCCCGTCAAGGAGATAAAAAAAGGGGCCAGAAGGGAAGGAAAGAGAAGAAAGAGGCCAGATAGGCAGAGCGTACTCGATATAGCGATACTCGAGATACGATAAGGAGAAAAATGTTAAATACTTACTGGATTCTCTGGGGAAGTCTTCTCGGCACGACGTTCGCATCTGTAATGAAGAGTTCGATCCCAAGTTGTTTCTTTTCGACACTTTCAATGGCATGCGAGCGTTTGCACAAACCGCACGACACATCAGCATACAAAGGCACTTCCCATCCCTTCCCACTCCCAGTTTGGTCGCCAACAATTTCTCTCCCGCCTTTTGTTCCCTTGTGGCTCGTAAGGACACAGACGCCAATAGGGGGAAGAAACGCATAAATAAACAGCCCCGCTGCTGACAGCTTAGGCTCTACCTGCGGGACCTCTCTAAAATTTACGTTTACTAATCAAGGACACTAGGGTGACGATGAACGCCCTGGGAAATTTGGATCGTCGGTCGAATAAGTGAGAAAAGACTCTCGGAGAAGGCTGCGACAAATTTCTCCCTACTTCTTATCACATTATGTTTCGGCTAAGCGGGACTTGACGTCGAAAGGAACCATTCTCAGAACCCGCGCAATTCCAGGAAACACACGTAGCTAGATTACCATTCTCACTTACTACAAGGATTTGAACGCCAAACAGTAATCGATTATCGCTCAAATCGGGGTCACGTGATCCTCCAGAAGCAGAACTTTCGTCTGATTGGTTGTCTCTACCCGGGACCCGAGATATTTTCGGCGAGGTTTGAAAAAATCTCGCGTAGCCGCAACATTGCTTCCGTAGCTAGGCGGGACTTCGCTTCAGGCGGGGATCTTTTTTCTAGGAATCCTCCCGTTTAAACCAGTGATACCAGAATCTCGTTTCTCAGAAGGTAACCTCTTTAGCCGCAACAGAGCTTTTATCTCGAAGCTTTATACAGCCCTACTGGGAAAACTAGCATCTGCTCATCCATCTTCTTGGGTGGGCGGACTCTTTCCTTCCGCGCAGCCATAGGCGTAAGAAAGTAGCGGGAATAAGCATGATGACAGCATCCAATCCTGTGTTCGCCGTTTCTTTCCCTGTTATTTCACTCTTACGAGTAAATGTTAGACTTGTACAAGTAGAGATAGACCCCCGAAGTACGAGACAGCAACAGACAGCGAATCGAAATATCATTAATGGAACATTCGTTGAGACGAATTTCACTGAGAAGCACTTCGATATAAACCTATCATTATTATTTACTTGGCAATAGTGGAATTGTATGCATTCCTACCTTACAATCTTACATTTTTTATTATTGCACTGAGTTTCTAGTCATAGTAAGAGAAAAGAGGTAAAATCTTTACCTGAAATCGCCGCATGTGTCTGGGATTCCCTGCGTTTTTTAGACAGTTCTGATTGCACTTCAAGAACTTCTTCAGAAAAAACCTGAAAAATATGGCAGGGTATATTATTTCTTAGATTTAAGTTTTAAACTCATTATACAAATGACATTTTTCAATTTATCTTTAGTGAATGAATGCGAGATAAGTTTGTCACTTGCGTTACTAAAATAATTTTAGTTCACTAAAAAACAATTGCTCAAAATAAAGCAATTTTACAAGACATAGTGGAAAAAATCAGCGTATGAACGATAAAAACATTTACCATAATTAAAAAAATAAACAGAGAGAGAAGTATAGTCATTTAATCAATATTAGTGTTGCGCTCTTAATATAAATATTATCATTTCCAAAAGCATAGCCTAAAATAAGTAAAATTATAGGAAAATATGCAGTTTTCATTGTTAATGCAGTCTAGAGTTGTTTGTCATTAGTTAAACAGTCATTAAACTAATTTTAATGTTATTGTATTATCACAGGGAACCCTTTCACTTTCTTAATTAACCTGCTCATTAATAAAGCCTCCCCCCTCACACGCATACTGGGAAGCAACTGAAGCTACCCAGCAATTACTATCATGTCCTAGTGTCGAATTCCGATTACAGAAAAGGCAGTTGGCTGCATCTGGAGCTTACAACTCGGGTTTGCCCGTGGGTAAACAACGTATATTCGAGTTTCTTTTGTAAGAAACTTCTAGAAAACTCTCAACGCAGGACCTTCTCCTTTTAGGCTGTTACTTTTTGAGCGTTTCACCTGATTAATGTTTTCATAAATTTATGTATCAGGTAGTATTCTTGATGTTTTACAAAATATCATTTAAACTGCCCAACATATTTCAATAATTTTTACAAAAACTCATTCTCACAGACACTTTTAAACGTTTAACTTATCTTTGTTAACTTTAAACGTTTTGTTAACTTTAAACGTTTAACTTTGCCAGAAGAAATATTAATTTTGTTTTGGAATTTTAATTTGATTCACTATAAATGTCCTTTTACTTTTCAAATTGTAACCATCCAATATTAGAGCCCTGCACACCTAATGACTCTACAAGCGGTCATTAATTTGGTCTCATTATTAAGGCAAGCGGTCTAATTATTTTTCCTTTATTTGTTCTTGGAAAAATTCCTTTGGTATACACACAAAGTTTTTTTGGTTGGTTTATTAGGTTACAGCAAAGAACTGGAGGGCTAACTGCCTCAGGGGAAGGATGCCTTCGTGGAGGACTTTCCAAAGGGAAATGGCTCGTTTACACGTTACGCAAGGTGAAAACCCCGAAAACGACCATGCAGTTAGCATGTTCACGGGATTAAGATCTGAGACCGAACTACCAGTGTTCAGCGACTTCACCGCTCAGCCGCTAGTTGGCCGTATACACCCCAAATTGAATAATGAAGTATACCGAGGTACTACTGTATGAAGATAATGTGAACAGCTTGCGTTTCTCGCATTGTGAAAATACAACGATTGCTTAAGTCATCAAATTTTGAATATCGTATATCGTCGTCCAGCTCGGCTGTGCAATTTGATTTATTGTGTATTTCATATTTTGTAAAGCTTTAACGAATTTTTGATTGACAGACTCAAGGATTCAAAAGCGGGTGGAGACTCTCTATCCGAAATTGTGAACATATGCTGTTTTTGAACGTTTTTAGCCTAAAGGGACGTTAGCCCAAATGCTCTGAAATGCTTATGTTTGCGTAAATTAAAAACACGCCTAAAAATTCACTAAAAAATGTAAAATCCCTAAAACAGAAACAGTTTGTTTAGTATTTTTTGTTACCAAACAAATTTCTAGTGTGTCTTGGCAACAAATAGTTGACTACCTCTCATGATTCAATTACGGTTGCTGTCGTAGCCCGAATTTGGAATTTGTTTTATAGTTTATTTAATATTTTGTAAAACTTTAATGAATTTTGGACTAACAAACTCAATGCTTCCAAAGCGAGCAGCGGTAACACTGTACGAAAAACAAATCTCCAGCTGGGTGGCAGTCTATCGAATATTTTAAAGATATATTGTTTTTAAATGTCTCAACACAAAGGAACATTAGCCCAAATGCTCTCAGAACATGTATGTGTCTGTAAATGAAATAAAAAGGGCTTAAAATTCGCGTAAAATCACGAACAAAATCACTACACGTGTTTTACATTTTTTAAACTGTTTCCACCACGTGTTTCTGGCATTCAGAAAAAACAACGTAATCTAAAGGCATCAAATTTTGAATAACGTAGTCTTCCCCCGGAAGCTTAGCACCTGAAAGCCCGGATCTGGAATTTGGTTTATTGAAAACTGATGGTAAATACGTGAGTTTATATTTATATGTAAAAACTAAAGGCTTACCTGGTGCAGGTCATTTTAGCCAGTTTCAAATACTGCAAATTGCCAGTAAAATTTCTCTAGAAAGAGAATACATAAAAACAGCATATCTAAGTTTTCTGATAGAGTGTTAGCACTATATTACATTCGCACAATGCAGATTATTATATTCGCTAGATCATTTCTTTAAAAACTAACCACTCATGTAACCAGCAGCCTAAAACAGTAATCATAAAAAAAGTATATGATGATTTTAATGACTCGGTGACGTGTAATTTTATACAAATATTGAATATTTCTAATTAGACATGTCAAGATTTTAAAACGTATTTAATTCAATCACATTAAAAAGTACACAAAACTGTTCTTAAGAACTCTGTTAATTGCTTTTAAACCGCTTCATTTATTACTCGATAACCTTCCTGAACAAATTTGAAAGTATCTTAAGCTTTACTGAATGGCAACACGCTGGCACGTAGAAGATAAAAATATTTAATTCCGGCCGCTGCAACACTTTGCTTTCATAGAGTCGAATTTGTTCACATCGAAAAATAATTATCTCACATTTTTTTTTTTTTTTTTTTTTTTTTTGAATGACAAATGTCTCTAGGAGCTCTGGAGATTCTGGCGCTCTGGGAAAATGCTTTATTTGGAATAGTGTTGCTCTGAGTGTGTTAATCAAATCAATCTTTAAGTGTGTTAATCAAAAATCCATTACAGTGTTAATAAATTATAAATAAATTATCAGTTGTTGCCTAGCAATTAAAAGCGAGAGAGTTGTAAAATCATTTTTACCAAGGAATTCGCCCACAATCTCCTTGTGGAGTTCTCCCTGCAGAATGTCTTTCACTACCCTGAAAATTTATAGCTATGGGGGGGGATAAACATGTGTTGCATCGTTTGTGAGGGAGTAGAAGCAAGTGTAGTGGTAAAGCAAGGTTTCCGAGGGGAGGATATGGGTCTGAAACATTACAATTCTCTCATTTCGCACTAGAAAATTTACACCATTTTTTTCTTTCAAAACTTTCATAGTTTATTTGCAAGAAAATAATGCGCAGATACAAACATGTATAAAACGTATGCACAATTTTTGCTTATTCGAACTTCCTCTTGATTAAGGAACAGGGTATCGGCCTTAATTTCTCAATATCAAAACCAGTCGAATTACTGCGCAATACACTTTATGTAGGAGAATGTTTTGTTAAGTAACTTAATAATAATCATAGCTTTAAACAGTAACCAGTGCCATAAAAGATGCCATATCATTAATTTGAATTAATTTATGCATTCAATTCGGTAAGCCACACAATGTGTCAATATTTTCAGCGTTGGTCTAATGTCTTGTCACCATATATTATCGCCCTGTGTTATATTTAAAGAAATTAAGAATATCTGAAAGTTTCCAGATTTTAAATTACTTCCAAAGGGGCGCATTTTTTAAAAAATTTTGTGTGTTACTTTTATTTATTGAATATCGTGTTCTACGCACTTAAACCATAAAATTCATTTTAACACCAATATCGCAAAATAATTTTTTATCGAGTGTATCTTTAGAATTTCTGATACGCGCTGGAGATAAAAAGGTTTTCTCTGTACAACGTTGCCAATTCTCGCTTTGAAATCGTTAATTTATAAAATCCCCTTTTAAAGAGTGACTGGTGATTAGCGGACCCAATCGCCAAATTCTGGTAATGAAGAATCATCATCCTCCACCTTTTCATTCGGGCGCCACTGAAGAGAAATTAGGTTATTTAGGAGCAGAAGACATGAAAAATAAGCAGTGCCCTCGCCAGGACTTGAACCTGGACCTCATAGCGCTACACCACGAAGGCATGCAGGAAGGAGGGAGAAAATGCCCTATAGCTAACTAGATACGAATCTCGAGAATCGTGGTGAAAGAGACAAAATGATGAAGATACTTCGCGGCTGAAATAATCTTCAGAAGATATTTTAAGGTTCATTTGCTTATAACTGCTCTGTTCCATGCCGATTTCTCTGAAAATATAAAAGAAAGGATTTTAAAATTGTCTTTTCTCTTATATTTTACACTTTTCTTTAAAAAACTACGAAATATTAACCCAAATGGCGTTAGCTAAGAAGGGCTATCAGTCTCAAAAGAGGATTTTCCGTTGAATCATAGCAAAAGACTGAATTACTATTCAAATTCTTGCCACCTAGAAGGACCGTCAATTTCGTTTTGGCATTTTGCGTTGATTCACTATAAATGTTGGTTCACTTCTCGAATTGTTGCCACCAAATACCATCTCCCTGCACTATATTTAAAGAAATTAAATAATAAATGATCTACTTGAACGTATGTATGTTTCTCGCATTGTGAAACAACGACGGTGCCCACAGCCATCCAATTTTGAATAACGTAATTCTCGAACCGAACAGTGGGCACTTAGAAGCTGAATTCGGAATTTGTGTTATCATCTATTTCTTATTTTGTAAAACTTTTAACAAACTCAACGATTTCAAAGCGAGCAATGACAACACTATAAAGAATAAAACATTTTTATCTTCAGCGCGCTAGACTGTCTATTGGAAATTCTAAGGTATGCCGTGAGCCCAAATGCTCTTTCATTTCAAATTTACCGCAAGTAGTACCTTTTCATTCTACTTAATTTTTTGGGGAGGCTACCAGCGGCCGAGCTGCAAAATCGCCGAACGCTGGTAGTTCGGTGGCTGCACGTTCGTTTTTGTAGTTTTCCACATGTGTAATTTGTATACGAGCAATTTTCCTTAGAAAGACCTCCACGAAGGCCTCCCTCATGCAGACAGCCCTTGTATATTTTCCAGTAACCAAACAAACCAAATTATTCTACATTTTATTAATACTGTGTTATAAGAGGCATATAATTGTGGCAAGAGTTTTATAGATAGGTAGATTGTTTCTCTTTAGAATTATATATATATATATGGATGTTGACCATTTTTGTTGCAAAGAAATATATCATTCTCTGCTAACCCAGGCTTTAAAGTTTGAACTAAAAATGTACCGATGTTCTAGAGGGCAGTAAACCACAATAGTGATAGAAATGTGATAGGCAAACAAAATACGCTTTGGCCCAAAATTATATCTCATACATAAAACTAATACTATTTATGCAATCAATATGAGTAATGTTTCATGCAGTTAGAAGAAAGCTAAAGTAAAAATTTGTATAGAGTAGAACTTGGTCAATCTGTTCCTAAGAGTCTGAATAAAATGATGAGGTATTGAGAAATGGAATGACAAATGCTCTAAGCCAAGCTTAAATTTTCAGAGTTTAACTTCAGCGTTCATTCAGTCAAAACGTTTTCTGGTAGCAAATTAAACCCTTGTTTAGAAGATGATGTGTGTGTGTGTGTGTGTGATTATGGTAAAGCCTCGAGGACTATCTGCCTAAGAGGACTGATGCTTTCGTGGAGGACTTTTTAAGGGAAACTGGCTCTTATACAGGTTACACATGGGAATAACCTCGAAAACGCTCATGCAGCCAGCCCGTTCGCGGGATTCGAACCTCGGATCGAACTACCAGTGTTCAGCGATTTTACCGCTCGGCCGCTGGTGGGCTAGAAGATATTAAAGTGAGAGATGTCGGCCGTTAAATGGAACACCGTATTTCCTTACGCACTTCCCCCCTTTTTGTAGTAAATGTTTCGTAAGTAAATCGAGAGGGAAAAATTATGCGAATACCTTAATTTCCAAAGGACGTGGTTTACAGCAAGAACATCAGAAAAGAAAAGTATTCTTTCAATGACCTACATGTAACTATCACAATATTACTTTTTTTAAGTAATCTTTATTCCAACAAGAATGAGTAGTAATACTAACATTAGTTTAACTAATATGATATCTTCATGTCTACATCCCTGTAACATAGATCTCGCCGTTGTTATTCCTCAAAATACCTATGCAGCTGGCTCAGCGAAATGGTAAACTGAATGTCAGTTGGTGTTTGCTTCGCTCTGTCTCGTCGGTTATTGAATTAGACTAACATAAAATTCAACAGTTAGATAGGAACGTTTCGGCGGTATCTTCGCAAGTATTTTGCGAGAGTTTTTCTGTTAGTAAGATGAAAACAATCACTATATGAACAAATTCATTTTAGAATTTAAGGGAGTTCGTTTTCTGAACGCATTGAGAAAGGAGAAAAATCACGCGAATATTTTTAAAAATTTAACAATCTGGCGCTTAAGATCAAAGAGGAAATATACGCAAGGGAGAAAAGGGATTTACGCGAGAAATACGCTAATTGTTTGCATGCAAGACGTAAGAAAAAATGATGGTATTATACGCTGAATATATAAAAGATAAGAGATCTAAATTGTATAGTTTAAATAGTGTGCGATTTTTATTTTTCTGGGAAGCGAACACAAACTGACATTCCGTCTACAACTTCGCCGAGTGAGCTGCACATTCACCATCTCTAATTATTTATGATTGAATTGAGGCCTAAGGAGTACCAAGGATAACAATAAAACTGTCAAGATTCATTTGCAGGGAACTAAAAATGAAGACATAACAAAGATGCGTGGTTTAAGTATCTGTATTTTTAAAGTATAAAATAAAATATATTTATTCCCAGCCATGGAGACTGTATACAGGGAATTCTAAACATGTGCTACTTTTAACTGTTTAGCCATTTTGCTGTTCAAATGGGTTTCCCAACTAGTCAGTTTGCCGAATCCCAGCTAGCCCGTTTGCCTGCAATAGAATCCAGTCTAAATTGAACTACGAGTATTCACCCGAGTCTACATTAATTACACCATCAAGTGATGTGTCTCTTTTTATAACATAAATATTAGTGGTAAAAAATTCAGTATGAGTTAGAGTATAAGTTGTGAAACAGGCTGTTGGCCTTAATTTCTCATTATCAAAACTAGTCGAATTACACTTAATGAGTGAGAATTTTTTGATAAGTAAGTTAATAATAATCATAGTTTTAAATAGTAAATAGAGCCGTAAACGACGCCATATCATTAATTTGAATTACTTTATGCATTCAGTTCGGTACGTTACACTTAATTCACACTTAAATGGCAGTGTTAATATTTTCATCATAAGTCTGACTTATTGCCACCAAATATTATCACCCTGTAATATATTAAAGAAATTAATGAAGAATCTGTATGTTTCTCGCATTGTGAAAAAACAACGGTACCTAGAACCATCAACTTTTGAGTAACGTAGTCCTCTATCTGAATATGGACACCTGGAGGCCCAAAATCTGAATGTCTTAATTTGTTCGATTATCTAGTATTTCATACTGTGTAAAATTTTAATTATTAATTATTTATTAGCAATGACCATTCTGTTTTGCCCAATAAAGTGGGGTCCAACAACAATTGTTTATTGTATTTGCCTGAATATTAGAATTATTCAGTAATAGTTTAACTATTCCTGCATGACTCTGACTTACCTCGTTGGCATGAAACTGATTCATTCTTAGACTTATTACTGTAAGGATCTTAAGTTTTACTAACGTTTATTTTATTTTAAATCTTTACTATCACTTCTTATTTTCTACTTCCGGCCAGAATTATAAGCGTGAAGGATTTTATGTAAAGTTTGTCTGGCGAACGCCAAGTACTTAAGTTGTGGCTTTTTGCCAAGCAAGAGAGAGAGAGGAAGCAGTAAGTCAACGCAGGCCGCTTACCTTAGAAATTACGCAGTTGCTGTTTGCCTTCCAGGCCAGAGGTTTTAATCCTCTTGATAAATTAAACGTATTGTAGTGTTCACAGTCTCTGTGCTACATACGCTTCCTGTTATTATAAGGCCAATCTTCCACGTGTATTGTTCTAAAGTTAAATAAGAGTTTAGTTTTATTTTTATACTTTTACGTTAGACCCCGAGTGGCGGGTCATTGTATTCCGAAGTACGGAAGTTATTGTATATAGAGAAAAATAAAGGGTTTTGTATACCCTTCGTCTGTATCCTGTCTACTTACCACAATTAGTGAACATAGCTTTAGTAAGCTCTCTGTTCCGAGTCAGGTCCTTGTATGGAACAACTGAACCTGATAGTGGCGCCCAACGAAGAAGAATAACCATGGCCGAGTTTCAAGAAGAACCTGTGCTGCCTGCAGAAACGGCTCAGAATCCAGAAATGCCAGCTACCGCCCTGGAAGGATTCGGTTACATCGTCCAGACCATGCGCGCTTCGATGAAACCAGAAGCAACGTTTAACGGAAACTCACCGGTAACCAGTTTTTTGGAAAAATTGGATGTCCACTTCATGCTCTACCCCGTGCACGAGTTTCAAAAAGTTACCTTAGCTACCAGCGCTTTGAGGGGCCAAGCGCTTAACTGGTTCAAATGTATAGGCAGAAGTCTCTTGGGTCAAGCAGGAAGTCCCACCTATACTTACGAAAATTTCAAGACTGCCCCACTAAAAGCCTTCCCTGTTGTAAGGGATCGTGCGAAATTAGAAACGGAACTTTTCAGTATATATCAACAAAGAATTGAAAACCTCTCGAGCTTTATTTTAAGAAAAATTCACGTTTTCAAGCTCTTGTATGGAAACCGTCCGGATCCTGAAATAATTCAAGTGATTTTGCCGAGGTTACAGCCCCAAGTGCAAGACTTTATTGAATTAAGAAATCCGACTACACTGGAAAAGTTATTTGAGCTAGCAATCCAGTTTGAAAGTAGAAGAACGGCGGACGTCGAAAGAAGACGCCAATATCAACAGCGAAACCAATTTGGTACGCCAAGGCTACAGCAAACTCAAGCATACGGCTACGGAGAAAAAGCGAATCAGTGGGCAAGGAAACCCGAGCATTCAAAAACAGCCGGCGAACGTCGACAGTTCAATAGCAACCCAGGAAAAAAGTCTCAAGGCCAGAGGAAAAAGAAGGAAAGCACGGAAAGGAAAAATAATTTAAACTAAAACGGATTTCTGCGGACGAGAGGGTGCGGAAATCCGAAGGCCACGAAAACCCCTCTTCCTACAAGTTAAATACAGTAATGGTGAAAAATTTGACTCTTCCGAAGATTGAAGTCTTGGTGAATAATATCCCAGCCACCGCACTCCTGGATACCGGCGCGCAGTGTTCCTGTGTGTCAGAAGTCTTTTTTAGAAAGTATTTTCGGAAATACCGCATATATAATGCGGATAATACGACAGTATTAGCGGCGCAAGGAGAAAAATGTAAGTGCGTAGGTAAAGTACCTTTGTATATCCGTATCAAGGACGAACAAATAAAGGTGATGTTTTTTATAGTAAAGAATCTGCAAGCACATTTAATCTTAGGGATAGATTTTCTTTCAGACGCACAAGCTACACTGGATTTTAATGAAGCGTCCCTTAAGCTGACAATGAAACCAGTGCGTGTAGAAAAGGTTGAACCGCCAAGGTTAAATCTTGACCACCTGCCTAATGACGAGCAAGATAGAATCCGACAAATGGTAAGTGAATTTGCTTCGTTATTTAGTGATATTCCAGGATTTACTCAGGTTACTAACCATAGTATTGACACCGGAGATGCAATTCCAGTTCGCCAAAAACCATACCGGTTTGATAAGAATAAGGAAAAAATTATAGAATGGCATATTACCGATATGCTACGTAAAAAGATTATAACGCCCATCTCAAGTAGTTATGCTAGCCCGGTGGTTTTATGTAAGAAAAATAATGACTATCCTTTGGAGCATCCAAAAAGATGGAGATTCGCTATTGATTACCGTAAATTAAACTCCATAATTAAATATCCGGTATATCCGTTACCGATCATAGAAGAAATTTTAAGGAACATAAAATCAACCAAATTTATGACGACTTTAGACTTAACGACTGGTTATTTTCAAATAGGGGTGAGGCCTGAGGACGTGCCTAAGACTGCTTTTATAACTAAGTCTGGCACTTATGCATTTTTGCGTATGCCGTTTGGCCTTTCAGGGGCCCCAGCAACATTTCAGCGATGCATGGACATTGTGTTAAGACCTGTTCTTGGAAAGTCCACATTTATCTATTTAGACGATATCATTATTACTAGTGATAATCTCGACCAACATGTACAGGATTTAAGACAGGTGTTTTTTTTATCAAATGAGGCCGGTCTAAAAGTTAATGTCGAAAAGTGCAAATTTGCAGCCCCTGAATTAAAATATTTAGGTTACAAAATATCTCAAAAAGGGATCGAGACAGATGAATCAAAAATAATCGCTGTACAAAAGTATCCGACTCCAAACACGGCAAAGAAGCTCGCTTCTTTTCTAGGACTTTGTTCATATTATAGGTCCTTTATAAAAGATTTTGCGGCTATCGCTGAGCCATTGTTAAAATTAAAAAGGAAAAAGGCAAGATTCTCGTGGACGGCCGAAGCCAATAGTGCTTTCGAAAAATTAAAACAAGCATTAACGCAAGCCCCTGTGTTGAAATTTCCTGAAAAGGATGAAAATTTAGAAATTTCAGCGGATGCTTCGGATTATGCGGTAGGAGCGGTACTTTCGCAAAATCAGCAGCCCGTGGCATTTTTTAGCCGAACTTTAAATCAAACACAAAGAAACTATTCCGCGACCGAGAGAGAGGCACTTGCAGTTCTGTTAGCAGTGCAAAAGTTCCGAGTCTATTTTGGAAAGGCGCCGATAACAGTATACTCTGATCATGCGGCGGTAACTAGATTGTACTCAGGGAAAAATTTATCCCCAAGGTTAATAAGATGGGCACTCAAGCTGCAAGAATATAATCTGGTAATCAAGCATACCCCCGGAAAGGAAAATATCGTAGCAGATGCCCTATCACGAATTAAATTAGACGAACAGGGTAATACCGTAAAAGTTGCAATGCTGACAGCCTGTACAATAAATTCCCGAGAAACTGTAATAACCGAACTGGGTAAGGATCCTGAGTTTGGAAGTATTTATGAGTATTTGAAGGATCCTGAAAATTTTAGCCACCAAGATATTGTGGCGATAAGAAATAGGGCGGCCCATTACGAACTAATAGATGGTCTATTATTTTATACAAAAACTACGAATTCCAACAACGAATTTCGACCCCAGCTAGTCTTAGATTAAATATCCTGCAGGAGCTCCATGACAGCCCTTTAGCTTCTCATGCTGGTATTCGAAAAACTATCCAACGCGTACGCGAGGCAGTCTACTTTCCTGAACTGCAAAAGTTAACAAGGGCGTATGTCCAGTCCTGCCCAACATGTCAAGCAGTTAATTATATTAATTTCCGCCCTGCTATTGTAACAAATTTCTTTCTTTTAAATTTTCTAGTTTCTAACGAAGTTATGTTTGTAAAAGATTGGCCTCGCGTTAGATTCTAGAGCTAAAAGTTTTCAACAAGGTCGTTTTAGACCTCAGTTTCAAACTAATTAACTCTGGCGGGAAGTATGTAAGGATCTTAAGTTTTACTAACGTTTATTTTATTTTAAATCTTTACTATCACTTCTTATTTTCTACTTCCGGCCAGAATTATAAGCGTGAAGGATTTTATGCAAAGTTTGTCTGGCGAACGCCAAGTACTTAAGTTGTGGCTTTTTGCCAAGCAAGAGAGAGAGGAAGCAGTAAGTCAACGCAGGCCGCTTACCTTAGAAGTTACGCAGTTGCTGTTTGCCTTCCAGGCCAGAGGTTTTAATCCTCTTGATAAATTAAACGTATTGTAGTGTTCACAGTCTCTATGCTACATACGCTTCCTGTTATTATAAGGCCAATCTTCCACGTGTATTATTCTAAAGTTAAATTAGAGTTTAGTTTTATTTTTATACTTTTACGTTAGACCCCGAGTGGCGGGTCATTGTATTCCGAAGTACGGAAGTTATTGTATATAGAGAAAAATAAAGGGTTTTGTATACCCTTCGTCTGTATCCTGTCTACTTACCACAATTAGTGAACATAGCTTTAGTAAACTCTCTGTTCTGAGTCAGGTCCTTGTATGTTCCCGAAGAAGGTTAGAAGGAACAATTGAACCTGATATTACAAGAAAAAGTAATGAACACAATACAAAAACATATTACTGAAATTGAATGGTACACGGAGTTCGCACACATGGAAATTAAGTACTTTTAAGGACCATTAATGAAAAAAATTAAGGATCTATAAGCAAATGGGAACAGAATTTAAAAATATTATTCTATGCCTGAATTTCACTCTTGTAATATCATCCTAAAAATAAAATAGATTCCTAAGTAATATAAATTATTACTAAACATGAATTACTTAACATAATTATTAACAAGTTTGAGAATAAAATAAACTACATACAGTATATTAAGTAGCATTAAATATTTTACACTTATAATAGGTAGGACACATTTGAAAGAAGATAAGTGACATTTACGTTTTACTAATAGTTAGCTTTATGTTAATTTTTTTTGTCTCATTTTGTCACATACTTGGTCAGTCTAGAGCAGAGGTTCTCAACCGGTGGTATGCGTACCACTGGTGGTACGTAAGATGAAAATAGGTGGTACACAAAGAAGCAAAGTATTTTTAGTTATTTATTTCAAAAATTAAAACCCCAACATCCTGATTTTAGTTTTTTTCTCTAACACTCGTAAATTTATGCGATCTGAGCTTTGTTCGAGAGTGGTGGTGGTAGTAGTAGTACTTTGTGGTGGTGGTACTAAAGGTTTTCAATTTTTGTTTAGATGGTACACGTTAGTCAAAAGGTTGAGAATCGCTGGTCCAGAGGTTTATAGTAAATAGCAAGTACATTTTATGTCAAACGGCATAGGTTAAAATGAGAAGTTAAATTATAATCAGCATGATTCATAACAAAGGACTGATGTTATCACCGCCGCTGCTTGTTTAGAGAGAGACCTGCTGATTAGAACAAACCTGAAAGGCCTGGTGTAGGCACGGTTGGTAAGTGTTGAAAGTTAATCAGGCTCTGTTTGATGCAGTTAGTGTCATAGCTTTGTGTAGAGTTCCAGGGGTTGTAACCCAGTTAATATACTTTTAGGTTCCAATAAGCCATTTAAAGCACCAGAGGTGATAAGTTGTTTTGTATTATTTTAAATCTCACTAGATGCAAAGAATATGTTTTACTTGAATTTCTACATTTTTGTGTTTTATCTTGCGACTACAGTGAGTATTAACGAAAGGCAATAACTCGCTTTAATATGTAAGAGATAATTTTTAAGGGTAAGCAGTTAGTTAGAAATTATCAAATTACGTGAATAGGTAACCTTAGTCATTATGGATCCTATTAAAATCTAAATCTAATAAAATTTCACAGTTTAAAATACATGTAATTTACGACACTGATTCTTAAAAGGATATTAGAATAATTACACATTTAAAACCACAAAACATTTACAACAACACTCGACAAAATATTTATCCAAAACATAAAACAATATTTATCAACAAAATATTATTTATTAATTTTACTTTAATTTGAAGCTTTACCAAACATTTTGGCTAGTTTATATTGATTTCCTTCTCTCTAAGCATCTTTCCTAACAATAATTAGAGATTTGTCTCAATATACAAACCAGTGCTCTCGCTAGCTTCTGCGTACTTTTATCTCCTAACTTGTAAACTTCTCCATAATGTACCTATGAGGGTTTACTTTATCTGATAAAAGTTAAATAGTCCAAAACCCCCAACAGACGTGAAGCAAATTATCACTATGTCTGAAAGTAACTACAATATCAGACAAAGGTTTAAATAAGCCTTTTATTTAAAAAGAACTTTGAACAAACATAAAGGCATGTTCTGATGCTAACAAAGTCAATTACATCTCATGGTGGCGTAATTAAACAAGAGCAGTCAAATTCAAACTAAAAATGTGGACGAGTGGTCAAAGATTATACAATTTAATTTTAATTTAATCTGACTCAGTAACTCTATCATACGAGGAAACAGAAATGGAAAATTATAGTAAAGGCTGAAATCATAAACAATTGGGTAATTTACATAATAATAACTGCATAACTTTGACATAAAAAGATTTTTAATTAACTGCCTGTTTAATTAACTATTTTAATTAACTGATTTTTAATTAACATTTTAACATAAAAAGATTTTTAATTAACATCCAGTTGGGAAAGAACTTACTGGGTATAAAATGTCAGCCATTAACTTGAAATTATTTTTAAATTTTTTGAAATTATATTAAACTTGAAATTATTTTAATAAATAAATTTAATCTGGCTCAATAACTCTTATCATATAAGAAACAGAAATGGAAAATTATAGAAAAGGCTGAAATCATAAACAGTTGGGTAATTTACATAATAATAACTGCACATATCTTTGAAGAATAATTTTCTTTATGTATTCAGTTTCTTTCTTCAGCACGTTTCCTTTTCATTTTAGAATTTTTGGATTTAATTAAGGATTTCCGTTTTTCTAAAAAACACTAAATGCATTTAGAATGTATAGAAAAGTGACTAATTTAATTTCTTTAGTAATATGGAATTCAAAAGAAATATGAAATATATATATAGTAACGGCTGGTTACAGAGTTGGTGTGGCAGAATTTTTAGAATTTAGTGACACACCAAACAACAAAATCTAGAAATGCCAAAACTTTTAGAATTTAGACAGGCACTGCAAGCAGAATTTAGATAGGCACTATGCAGTCGAATTTAGGATCCACAGAGATTTCATCAGATGTCAGAATGCCTTGTGCCACCTCTGTGTATGATGCATTAAGACATATTAGATGGATATTTTAAATTGTAAGTTTTCAATTTCTTTATTAATAAAAAAACTCCTTTCTATAATCTTTCCTTTCTTCCCAAGTGATAAGATTAGAAAAATTTTTGATATTTTCCATGCTTGTATATAGTGAAAAGTAGAGAATATAAAGGGAAGATAAACATGTTAAAAAAAAATTCTAGTATCAGGAGTAAAACATTCAAATATTATGTCTTCATTGTTCTTCCAGACGTTCTCCAAAAAGTAAGAAATTCATCTCAAACTTTCTGTAAAGTACATCCATTACGCGCTGATACCATGGAGACATTTTTCATTTTGTCACATATTTCTCGAATCTTCTAGAATCGTGGGTCTATAAATCTTGCCTTCAAATCGTTCTAAATTTTCCAAGCTGCAATGTCAAAAATACTAAAGGAAAATTATCTCAACCAAATCTGTAACAGCAAAATGACAGAAATATTTTGGAAAAAAAAAAAAGGAGGGGGGAGAGAAAAAGTGTAAAATTAATTTTATAGAGAAAACTGATGCATATTCTGAGACAATTACATGGGTATAAAATTAAAAATTAAAAAGGTATTTTTAATTATTTACATAGCTAATTTTGCTTTTGCTAAGAGCTGTTTTGTAAATTGTGCTTTATATAGCATTATACCTTGTTTATTTTTCAGATTCAAAATATTGTATAATAAGTTGCCAAAATGGAACTTTATAATATAACAGCAAAAAATAAAAATGTTTTATTTTAATGTTATTTTTTAAATTCTAAAATATTACCATTATTTTATTGAAATTTATCAATCTTATGATGTTTTAAAAAAATCCTCGAAAAATTCTGATTTCGAAATTAAAATTTTTCTATAGAAACTGATCTTAAAATGGCCAAAATGTTGACAAGTCGCCAAATTTAGAACCGTTTAATAAAAGAATCCACATTCCCAAAAGCGGAAATTGTTTAAGAGTTCTATATTACGAAAAATGAATTTCCAAATGCTTACGTTTCACTTCTCGCTTAGAAACTCGAGTACCCCATGAAACTCGAGTAAATATTAGAAATATACAAATTATAACCCATGAACCCATTCAAAAAATTACCATATACGTCAGTGAATCGCCAAAAATATTCCTCCAAAATGCTAATTCACACTCAAAATGGCAGTCGTAAAAACATACAGAAAATTCAGATGATTAAAATTAAGGGCCTTCTACTACTGATTTCGGCCAAAATTAAGCACTCTTAAGGACCAAAAATCGATTCCAAAAAATTTAAGGAGTTTTAAGGACTCTTAAGGACCATACTAACCCTGGTACCTTCGTGGTCTGCAAGCTGGGCCGGTATTCCAGAGGTCTAAAGTTGGATTGCTGGCAAAGGTGATTGCACATTTTTCTTCTCCCCGGCTTTTCCAATTAACCTAATGTCACTACAGTGGCGCCCGAACTAAAGGGGTGTTGGATGATGATTCTCCTCACCAAGGATTTGGCGATTAGGTCCCCTAAAAACCCGTCGCCCTTTAAAAGGGGGAGTATATAAGGTATTTCTCCTGCGTTCGTGGTGCAGTGGTTCTGCATGCTGGGCCGGTATTCCAGAGGTCCGTGGTTCGATTCCCGGCGTTCATTTTTCATCTCCGCGGCTTTCCCAATTAACCTAATGTCTCTACAAGCTAAAGATTAATATATTTTACTTGAAATAAGCTTTTCTTATCCAATCCTCTTGGTATGTATTTTGTATCATGAATTTCACTGGATGTTTATAGATTTGGTAAGATTTATGCCAGTTTAGAGTAGCATCAAAATGCTAGATGTTGTAAAGTAGGTGTTTAAATTTATGCAAATAATGCAGAACAGGGTTCATAACTTTTAGAAAAAAATATAATTCCAACATATTATCATTATTTTAATGAAATTTGTCAAAGTTATGATGTTTAAAAAAAAATCGTCGAAAAGTTCTCAGATTTCGGAATTAAAAATTTTCTATAGAAACTCATCTTAAAATCGCCAAAATGTTGACAGGTCGCCAAATTTAGAACTGTTTAATTAAAGAATTCACATTCCCAAAATCGAAAATTGTTTAAGAGCTCTTTATCACAAAAAATGAATTTTGAAATGCTTATGTTTCACTTGCTTAAAAACGCAAGTATCCCATCATTTATGTTAGAAATAGAAACAAATTATAATGCATGAACCCATTCAAAAGACCACCGTATATACGTCACTCCATATACCGCTCCTACTTGCCTATAGAGAGACCTGCTGATCAGAACAAACCTGAAAGGCCTGATGTAGGCACAGTTAGCAAGTTTTGAAAGTTAGCTTCATGTAGAGTTCCAGAGGTTGTAACTCAGTTAATATACTTTAAGGTTCTGCCACTAAAGCATTAGCGGTGATAAGTTGTTTTGCATTAAGTCTCACTAGATGCAAAGAATAAGTTTCACATGAATTTTTATATTTTTGTGTTTTACCTTGTGACCACGGTAAAGGTTTAACACGTTGAGATAACACGTTGAGTTAACACGTTAAGAGCATCAAGAATTTTTTTGCGATCTACTGGGAAAAAAACATCCGAGATTCGATCATTCATACTCATGGGAAAAAAATTGTACGAGTAAAAAAAGTGAGAAAAGCCGAGCGTAAAGGATATTGGGGAAGCACTGCTGAAGTGGTTCACCATTCAAAGAAACTGCTATTTATCAATAAATATATATATGTTTTGCTATTAAACTTAAATCCATGAAATTACCGAAATATCCACACGTTGTTTAGTAATGTTCTGTGGAGTATTTAAACAGCGTATGCTTTATATTATATTTTTATACATACTTTAATTACTTAAGTTATTTCTTGCTTAAATATATATATTTTATACATTTTCATTATTTACTTACACCATTTAATGACTTTTAATATTATACATCTGAAAATTAAATACGTTACTTAAAATAAAATTCTTTTTTCGTATGAAAAATTTGAAAACAGGGATCTACTCACAGTTCTACGTAACAGTCCTTGAACTCATAACTCATTTGCAGTTATGGAGGATTTTTCTTGCATTTTTTTATTAATTTAAAAGTTTAGTAATGTAATTTATCAGTTAGAAATAATTTTTGGAAGCACTATTTAAATTATTCCAAAGTTTTAAGTGAGCAATTTTTTTATATATTTTCATTTAAAGGAAAAGAAAGAGATATTTAAACGCTCATTTTAACAAATATGACAGCTTAAATTGGTGTGTATTTAAGTATGGCAAAGCACACTAGGGCTATCTGCCTAAGGGGAGGGATGCCTTCGTGGAGGACTTTCTAAGGGAAACTGGCTCGTATACACGTTACACATGGGGAAAACCACGAAAACACCCATGCAGCCAGCCCGTTCGCGGGATTCGAACCTCGGACCGAACTACCAGTGTTCAGCGACTTTACCGCTCGGCCGCTGGTGGGCCTGACAGCTTAAAGAGCCGTCATAAAGCATGCCATTCGATAACATTCCTTTGCCCTTATGGTTATGTAATAAAAAACCATGTGTATGTGAGTCATGCTACTTTCATTTTAAGTAGAAGGTCAAAATCTCCATGTATCTGAAACCATATGGACATACAATGTCATCTTCTGCCAAAAGTTATAGTTTTTAAAATGTTTTAAGACACTGGCACGAATGTGTGACGGCCGGGGTGAACTAGAAAACGCTCTGGCACACCAGAGCCAGGTAGAATGGGCTGGCGTGCCTTGGTAAAATCGACGATTTCTAAATCCTTTTTAGTAAGAGAATTTGGCTTATCTATTTCAAAAATACCTACAGAATATTGTTTTAAAATTTTGTAGGGTCCTGAAAAAGGAGGAGAGAGTTTTCTGGTGTTACGATATTCAATTTCCTCACACAGTAGTACAGCACCAGATTTAAAATTACTTGTTTCAAAAAGAGGTGATATATCTTTCTTTATTTACATTACGATAACCATCACACCTTACCTAAAGAATTTTCGTAGCTTCTTCACTTGGGCCCACTTGGCCTTCACTTGGGATACAGAGCCTGATTTTTGATTAAGAGATCACATTGCAATTTTCCATAAGATGATGGAAATTTTGTTACAGAATACTTCATTCTTCACTAACATGAGGTAATTATTTTATCCATGCAATATTGATAAGAATTTAAATTACACTTTATCTAGTTATAAGAGTTTGATTAACTTTTTAACTTTTACACAACTATTAACTACGGTCTACAAACGTAGTTAATAGTTGTGTAACATTATAGTTTTAAAAAAATGCTTAAATTTTGAGGTAAAGGTAGCATTTCAAGCATTTAAATTTTCTTGTAAGCACATATCCATATATAATGAGTAGAATGATATGTAATAATGTGAATATACTTTTTAGTCAAATTATAATAATTCTGACTACCAACAGTATCGATAAAAAAACAGTTCAAAAGGTTCACTTACAGATGAAGATTTTCACAAAACCAATAATCCTTTGCATTAAGCTCCTTACCCAGCTTAATGAAAGTTCCCTTAAATTTTAATTTTATAAAAGGATTTTCAGTGCTGCCATCTGGAGGACATTCATAAAACTAAAATGAATTCGTAAAAATCACACAATTTCCTTTTGTTTTCGTTTTTAACATACTACTAGTTTTCAAGCTTAAAAAACAATAAATAAGAAAATTGTTGGTTATACTTTTTAATTAGTACACTTATTTTATAACTTTTAAATAACTTAAAATGAATTAAAAAGATTCATTTAGGATCATACTAAAATGCCAATACGGCTTACCATACTGGTTATGCACAGCTTCTACCACCATATCAGACGTATCTATCCAGATCTCCAATTTCTCCTCCAGATTCGGAAATTTCAAGACAGCTTGAAAAAAATTTTTAATTGCAATTATTTGGCTTCATGTCTCAGTCCTTCGATGTGATATTTTGTATTGAAAGTAACGAATTTGAATTTATATTTAGACCCATTTACGTTTTAAATCAATTTCGCACTTTCTCAATGTGCTCATCAATCGAGTTATTTGTAACTATTATGTCATATGCCATCTAGAGAGATGGCATATCTTTTCTGTTTATGTTCCTGGCCTTATTGAAATGGAGCTTCGCATAATCCAAATGACAATCTTAAAGTGTCTTTTGTGGCAAATCCAATTTTAACATATTTCCTGGCCTTTTGCTTGGCTGAAAGTGCCAAGAAGTTAAATAAAGTGTTATCATATATTTAGTACACCTAATGTTCCTAATTATAGCCTCTGTTTTGAGAAGAGTGTAAATTTGTGCTGTGTAGACAACGAAGCACAATAATATATGCTGTGTTTGATTTATTATTTTTTCGAAACATTTGGACTAGCTTAGAGACAATTTCAGGTACAATAATTTTGCTTTTAAGCATCTACTTGGCATGCATTTCTATGATTTCTTGTTTCATTGTTTCAGATGTATAAGGTATAGCTATACATGGGGATTGTTTTAAGCATTTATTAAATGTATTTACTACGTATAACTCCGGTCTTATGGAAGGACATGGAAGTAGTACTTACCAACTTCTGCAGTTTTTCCTTTTCTTCCGCCTCGACGAAGTTTCGCAGATATAGGTGCCTTCTCTCCTCTTCCATTCTCTTTACCACAAGATGCGCTTGTAACAATCTGCATCTCTACTGACTGCCTGTTCACTGTATAGTAGACTGAATCTACTATACAGACTACTGACTGTATAGTAGTCTAAGTATTCAGACTACTATATAACCTCCAGAATCACATCAGCATGCCAAGAAAATTCTCATGAGTCAATAAACAACGATAAACTCTCCCAGTCGCTTATAACTGTTAATATCAAAAACACAATTCCATCTAGCCACGTGAGGGTCTTCCAACACAGAGCGAGATCACAATCATTCTATTCCGAGCTTTCAAGACCTTCATCCAGAAGACATTCAAAAATTACCCTCAAACTTTCTCGCACTAACTAACGCTAGAATTAACACAAGAAGAAGTCCCTTTATCATCTCCGAGGCACTAACAGACAACCTCAGAGAAGTGAAATATCCGATACTAATACTCCAGCGCTCATCGCAGAGAACATCAAATTCACAGCATCAAGAAATTCCAAGAAGCACTACATCCCAACAACAAGATATTATAATTCCCAATACATCAAGTCATCATTGCAATTATTCCGTGGATGCACACAGAAAAAGAAGAGAGCAGATTTGCTGCCACAGGAATAACCAGCACTCACCAGCAAACCTGATCACCTCTTCAGAAGCGCTAAGAAGAAAAGAAACACACCGACCCTTCTCCTTTTCCCAACGAAAAATCTCTATAGACGGCTGTAAGAAAATTTCTAAAAGGTCCTTCCTATCCATAAAATTACATCAAATAATCAAAAATGTTCCAAGAAAGTTTTCTATACGTGTCGAATTGCTATTCCAAATTCCATTAACCAAAAGAAACGAAGATGCAACAACGCACAGCATCAAGAAAATTAATGCATATTTGCATTCGTCCACGATTCCTCAAATAAAGACCTCGTCACTCCAGAGTATGAGCAAAATCAACACACAACCACCAGGAACAAGCAACGACATTTAAGTTCCCTTCCTTTGAGTTTCAAAAATAACCAAAATCTTACCGAAGCAACGAATCCGAATGGGATCGACAATCAACTCATCAAGATCCTTCACAAGAGCTTTCCTTATCTTAAAACTAGACCTCAAACTAATCAGACGCCGACAGGAGCATTATCCACAGTTTTAGCTATTGTGTCAATGAAAAGCCACTTTATTATTTTTTTTTCCAGGATACTCGTAGGTTATATATAAATCCAAAACCAACAGAAAAGAAAAATGTATCTCCAGCCGTGGTAACCACGCCAACCAAACAGTATTTGACTAATACTAGTGGAGAGGTCATACCTTCAACTTTAAAATAATAATTCCAATATTCCTTATCGTAGTCAAACTAATAATCTAGTCTATAAAACTAATGATAGTAATTATGAATATTGGCTTGAAGATCAAGATATAAGGGATGTTGTTCAAATTTATACGCCCATATACGCGTATCCAAGCCATTAATGATGATTATGAAAACAGTCCTATTCATTATGTAATGAATTAAATAGTCAATTAGAACAATTCATTGATGGTTTTTTTAACTTTTCTGAATTATGCTCAAGGGCATTTTTTATTAATACAGGTAACTTTCATTGGACTACACTTGTAGTAGCGGGTCGCAATGATCAATACTATGGGTTCTATGTCGATTCTTACAATTGGGAAATTCCATCTATTATTAAATAAGATTTAGAAAATAAAAAGATTGATTTTATAGAATTTAAGCGACAGAAATCTGAGTATTCCTTTCAGAAAACTACTCAACAGAAGAGCTTTCTCAACTATATTCTAAAATAATACCCATGTTAGAAATGGATAATAGAGATTTTGAAGGTGAAAGAATAAAACTTGCAGATGAATTAAGCAAAGATGATTCGGGTATTTTTATTGATCCAGAAGATGAGTCTCATGTAACTTTGGAGAATTCTACAACGGACATATACATATAATAATTCCTATAACACGCCTATAAATGATACCACTGAAATTTTTACTGAGCGTATAGAGCAAGGAAGTGTAGAAGATTCAGCGCTTAAAAGAAATGAGAGCTCTAAAAAGGAATTAACGCAAGAGGATAGTATTGATATTACAAGCTTTAAATATGGGTGGGAAGAAAGAAATTGTTTTAATGTTATTAACATGGAAAAATTAAGAGAGGTTTTACAAATATGGAAATTGAGGTGGAAAAGCTGACCAATGATGAAGTCCACTATTAATCTTAAAATTGAGGTAAATAATAGATATTGGATAGTGTTAGCCGTTAGATTTTGTAGTCAAAAATATTATGCTTACTATATCGATCCTTTTGGTAATGAAGATAATACGATAGTCAAGTCCAAGGCAATTTAAAACAAAGTATTGGTAAAGGGATTTATCAAAAAGAGGAGGAATAGTTTCTGGATCGGTTGCTCTTAAGAATATAAAAGAGCTAGATAACTGTTTATTACAGAAAGGCTTCATAAAAATAGATCAAACTAGAAAATATTTTGTAGAAAAAGCATTTTCTAGTAAAAAAAGTATATCGAGTGAATTTGATAAAAAGGGATCTAAATTTTAGTTCAATAAGTAGAAATAACAAACAAAAGAAAAAAAGAGAAAAAAAAGGAAAAGGGGAGGAAGAGTCTTATTTTTGAAAAATTCTTAGCTAATGAAGGGGCAAACTATACTCGATAAGGCATTAGAGATGAAAGTTAATACCCGTATGTCCAGTATCTTGTGTGGCTCTGGTAGTAAATCTGCCGACAAGATTCGGCAGATTTACTACTTTCTTTCTTATAAAAAATTATTATTTCTTATTTTCGAAAAATTTTTAGCTAATGAAGGGGCAAACTATGTTCAATAAGGTATTTGAGATGAAGGTTAATACCCGCATGTCCAGTATCTTATGTAGCTCTGGCACAGATTTACTTGCTTTCTTTCTTATATAACCTTTGGTTTGATAAAAAAAAAGGTAACCCAACATACTACAGAGAAAATCTAAAAGCAGGCATAAATCTAGAGAGGATGTCGAGTATCTTAAATGGCTCTGGTAGTATATCTGTTGAGTCTTTTCAAGCCTTATATAACCTTTGATCCACTATACTGTTAGCCTTGGGCAAATATCGTTAAGCGTAGACAGAGACATAATAGACTGTAAGCCGCAAGGTTGAAGGGATAGAGCTTCATTAAAATCAAATTAGGAATGGTCGACAGTTTTAAGATAACCAGAAGACAACATTATTTATATTGTTAGAGGAGAGATACAGATAACGTTCCCGGAATCGAAGAGCACAGCATGTTATGAAAGTTCATAAGTGAACTTGGGAAATCCTGATCATTCTTCCTAAAAGGAGTATTAATGGACAAATACAAATGCGAGGAAGTTAAAAACATGATCAGGAAGTCAGATCCGGCATATTACTAATGAAGTTGGGAGGGAAGGTCGGTGGGTAAATTTACCCTTAACAAGGAAACGCTATGAGTACAAAAGAAGTACAAAAGAAGCTCACAATAACGGATACAAAAATGTTAAGGATAGCTTGGGTATCTCAGCACGATGCGACCAAGAAATTCAAATGTTTAATGCATTATTACTTCAATGAAAAATCTCTAAAATCCTGTTACTATCAAGTAAATGGTAATAAAGCTGTTGGGGTAGATAAAGTAGATAAGCAAGGTTTATGGTCAAACTTGGATAGCAATTTAAGAAAGCTAATAACTAATATGAAACAAATGCGCTATAGACCTGGATATATACGTCAAATATCTATCCCAGAGGAAGATAGAATAGGCAAGTTTCGTAATTTAGGGATTAGTAATTTTCAGGATAAGCTGGTTCAAAAGATGATGCAACGAGTTCTTGCAAGCATATATGAGCCTATATTGCTAGATTGTTCATTTGGATTCAGACCTCCAAGGAGCTGTCATTTAGCAATTAAGGAACTACGCAATCATTTATATTCCAGACCTGTACAAACTGTCATTGATGTCGAGTTGGAAAACTTTTTCGGAAACATAAATCAAGAAACACTGATTAAAGTATTACAGATAAAAATCAAAGACAGTCGTCTTATACAATATATTAGCAGAATGTTGAAATCAGGTACATTATCAAATGGGGAAATGAGTATTCATGAAACAAGGTAGTTGCTGCAGCACTATCCTTGCGAATATTTTTGCACATTATGTAATAGACGAATGGCATGAAAAGTTGTTAAAATTTATTGCAAAAGCGAGGTAATATTATTACGTTATGGAAATGATATATGTATCTGTTGCCAATATGAAAATGATTACAGATGGATCAGGTCAGCTTTAGCCAAACGTCTGTCTAGATTCAAGTTGCAGTTGAATGCAGAGAGGACAAAACCACGTCCAAAAGCAAAACTCATCTATACACTTTTCTGAATCCCGATCAAGTGAATGAATTTATCTTGAGCTCATTGCAAGAAATTTCCACGATGATGGTTCTAAAGAGGGACGTAAGTGATACTTCTACTCTCTCATTAGATTAGTTCTATCAGTGAATCCATAACTGTCAGATAACCCCTGATTAAACAATACTTCATTAGACTTTTCAATGGCCTTTACCGAGTCTGCAAATAAAATCGTATAAGTGCTTATTATTAACTATGTTAGCACCTTAAAGTACTAATGATAAATGAAGAATAAGCAATGGAACAAGAACAAATAAGCATAGATCCCAATCTACTAAATGAATTAGCGAAGATTTAGCTGTTCTCAGCAAGCAACTATAAAACTCACCATAGAACGTGCCATGGATGTAGAATTAGACAATCACCTTGGCTATGAATAGCATGCTATAGAAGGCAAGAAGACAGGATTTAAATTATTGGAGCACATCGGATGGAATATGCCATATCGTATTGCTATACGGAGAGTACATTATAAATAAAAATTTTATTAAATGATTTAAGTCTTAGCGTACATTTATGCACCATTTTGCCTAATACCCTTATTAGGTCAGTATCGGAGGAAGGAAGATATCCAAGTAAACGACGAATAGTCTGACAATGCCGTTTTAAACTGGCGATCGGTAGGTTCGTACAAAGAAAAAATATTATAAGGAACCCCAAGCTGTTGAAAAAGGTACTGAATAACATTGGAACTGATATCCCAGGCTGATCCAGGAAACCTGCCATATATGTCCATAAATCTTAACTGGCCAGAAAAACTAAGGCGACCTTTATCAGTCAATAGCGAAATTTGTTCTGGAGTCAATACCCAGACATCTTTCCATTCAGATTTATCTTGCCCAGTATCTGTGAATACTGTAGTATACTACTTTTTTTCCTGCAAACTCTCGCAAATGTCCCCATATTGTAGCTTCGCTCCCAAGGGGCCTAAGAGCATCAGTTTTGGATTTTATTTATATTAAATGAGCCATATATATTATTTATAAAAGGTTTTTTTTTTCTCTTTTAGTCCATAAGCTGTAATTATCCCAGATTGGCATAAAAGCATTTTGCATATTGCTTCTGATTTGAGTAATCAGTTGTGTATACCTTTTTCCATGAGTTTTTTCAAACAATTCTTTACTGAAGTAAACTTTATCGGCAAATACTTTGCTTATCAAATTTTTTAATAAATTTTCTACTGGGAATTTATTATTGATTTTACCTGTAGTAAAGGAAAAATTCATAATTCCTCCTAAATAATTGACAATCAAATGTAATGATCCAAAAAAGCAACCAGTTGAGGTTTTACCTTTGCTAGCAATAATTTAAACACCTTGTGTCTATAAGCTCTTTTGATTTTACATACCTTAAATAGGGGTTGCATCCATAAAGTAACAACCTGTTTTCGTTTTGGAAAGACTTTGTGTGAAAAAATTATTTAAATGTATTAATGTATGAAATTATTTAAAGATTATCAAAAATATTTCACATATAAAATAACATAGGTGTAGAAACATAGTCAACTTCAATGACCGCATTAATCTAAAAAAATTTCATTATATTCTGCTAAATTTTTATAGTTATTGAACTAATAATTTTTTTAATTTCCTATATATTTCAGCCTTATATTCAAAATATATATAGATTTATTCAAATATGATGCATTTTCCTTTAAAAAAAACATAATTAACACATACTAATACACTCTGACTTTGAACAAACAACCACAGAAAGACAACCACATCTTTTATTTATGAAGAAAAGGTTAATTTAAAATTGTATTTATTTTTTAATTATTTACATTTTCTCTGACGTAAACAAATAACAACATAAATTAGAAAAATGTTATTTAAAATTTTATTACTTCTTACTATAGCTTGATATTTCGATTCTGATAAAGCTTGTTCTTTTAAAGAAGTTAACTAAAAATTCATCTTCATCATGGATTGAAGATGCTCAGAGGTTAAGAACTGGGTTCAGATTTAAGGTTCAGGGTTTGGAGTAGATAAATGCAAAAATATATTACCCCGTAAATTTTATTACTATATTTTATTTTATTACTTTTCTTGATGTTTCTATGATTTAATTTTTGATGCATAGCATATGATCTGCATAGCAGAAAAACATTTATGGTTATTATCACGTGCTGTGCTTCATTTATGTATGATATGCATTACACCCACTGTATTTGCATTTTAGTATTAAGAAGTGTTATAATAATAACTATAAAATTTTCTAGGAACCAATTAATTACTTCTCCCCTTTTTTTTTCTTGTTGGAAAAGTTTGTTTAGATCTCAAATGGACAGGATTTGTTTGTCCAAGGATATGAAATGGGTTAATGACATAACACCAAGGCACTATTGCATTCCCGCCCCCCCCCCAAAAAAAGAACACTAACCTTCAAACCAACATTTAAAAAAAAAAAAAAATTTATTCACAGATCATCAACAGCATGAATCTGTTCTCACACTGCAATTCTAATATGCAGTTTTTTTTTTTTTTTTTTTTTTTTTTTTTTTTTTTTTTTTTTTTTAATGTTGTTTTTGTTTTACATCCTGCACTTTATCCATTGGATTTAATTCTTAGACATCCTATAATTTTATCACTAGCTTTGAAATTGTCTTTTAAGGAAGAAACTACTTCTCATACAAGGTCCTCACAATTAAATTCAATAGTGGATTTTCTTGGGATAGGGCAGAACATTCTAAGTATTAAAAAGATAATGGCTAAAATTAACTGTTTAATTCTCTTCAGAAATAGAGGAAAATTAAAATATCCTGCTAATACTTTTATTCATTACATGCAAGTAATATCTTCTTCTGGTCTTAAAATAAACTCCCTGATTATTAACTCATAGTAAAATTACAGAATGAACAATGACAAAATGGCATTTGACAGGTGATGCGCTAGGATGCCTTCTCTTCAATTTGGTCCTAGAAAAAGTAATAAGAGATTCAAATATCAATACCATCTTTCATAAACTGGTATAGATATTGGCATTTCCTGATGACATTATCATTATTACTACAATACAAGCTGTACTAAAATGGGCTTTTATATCTCTAGAGGAAGCTCACGGGAGGGGCAGGGGAGGACAATTAATGAAAATAAAATATATGCCATGCACTAAATGAGGCACTTAGACATGGGAGAATATAAATTTAAAAGTGTTGCCAGCTTCACATATTTAGGGACTGAAACTTCAACAGAAACAATACTACTACAGAAATACAAAAGAGAATCACTGCAGTCAACAGCTGCTTCAGTGGAATGCAAAAATATATGTACTCAAATCTAAGTCAATGAAAAACAAAGGTTTTACTGTATAAGACCAATTTTGACATATGCATATGAAACGACCGTGATGCGCATAAATGAGGATATTGTTACGAAATGTCCAGCCGCTGTGAGATACCTTCCCCGCAAAACAGTTTTAGTGTTGCCATAAAATGGCAAGATAAGGCAGAGTTGCCACGTTTGGCGAGAAATCGCCCATTTGGCGACAAAACTGGCGATATGCCATGGACGAATGGAGAACCTGCTGGAACGAATTCTTACTGGTTTAGCCCAGAATGTTCTCAAACACCAGTCAAAACTTATATAAACCCTGCTGGTACGTTAGTATCGAGTTGGTGTCTCTTCTAGCAAGTCAATCCCTGCAGAGTCGATCGAGTTGACAGCCGGGCAGCGAGTGCCAAGTGGGTCGTCGGGTGCACTGAAAGCTGTTATCGCTGTTAATGCATCGTCGAGAGCGTGTTGAGCTCCGGGAATGACTGAACCGAAGAGTTGGGAGCTGTGCTCTGTGTGTCGTCGAGTGCATCGCGAGTCGCAGTGCGCAGAGTCTCGAGAGTACGTGCAGTTCCGAGAACGACCCAGCAGAGTCGGGAGCTGTACTCCAAAAAGCAGAGTCAGGTGCTTTGCAGGAAGTGCTCTAGTGCTTTGCCGTGAAGCTGTCTCCACTGTGATAGCCTGAGCTAACCTGTGGCTGTGTTGCTGATCGTGTCAGCGTGTTTATAGTAGTTCATCGACGACTGTAAAATGTGTTTTGGAGCTGTCCTCACAATACTGGCCAATAAATAAAGTGTGTTTCGATACTTCATCAAGTAGTATTGTCATTATTCACTCCAAATCCTCACGAACCCCATACGAACGTGAAGGGAAAAAATAACGTAACTGGTGTCAGAAGAAAAACGTAACAATATGTTGGGCATCTTTGAAAGGAAGATTTTGAGAAGTACTTTTGGAGGAATACAAAAATATAGTGTGTGGCTTAAAAGATCAAATTTGAAGCTATATCGCAAATATAATGAACATGACATCATTTAAAAAAAAAAAAAAAAAAAGAATAAAATGGGCAGACCATGTAAATAAAAAAAAAAGTCTTCAATGGCAGACCAAAGATGGTTGGACTGCCTACATAATGGCCTACTGGTCTTAAAATCCCAAAACTGTAAAACGCTAGCTGTGAGAATATTGGCCTGAAAAAAAGCTTTTTGAGAACGCCAGGGTGAACTTTGGAGGATTTACTGGAGGATGGATTTATTAACTGAAGAATACTGAGGTGCATGTTATAAATTTGGGACTCCATCATAAATAAATCAATGCATTCAAAATTTATACGGAATAAAATTCCACATAAAAGAAAAGCTCGGAAAATCCCGAATTCCAGGTACAGGAAAATTTTGCTAGTGGTATGTAAAAAACAGAATTCTCATTAAAAAAGCCAATTGAATGGCAAAAATGTCAACTTTAAAATTATAAAAACAATCAACAAATTTGTTACCAACTTGAAAAGTATCACCATACAAAAGCACATAAGTTTTTTAAATAACATTCAGTCAAAAAAGACACATATTTTGATTACTATAAAATCTCACTGTACCTGGAAAGTTGGCAAAGGTGTTGTCAGTTTTTATTGGGCAACACAGAAATAGACATTTATATGAATTAAAGATGTATATATAAATATAAGCATGTAAGAAACTTTAATCACTTACCAAGGTCTTTGTTCAGAAACTTTTCATATTTTCATACTGATTAATCCATAATGTGTTTTATGAAGATTTTGAATTTGAAGGTAGCCACAGATACCAAATTATGTATCCACTTTTCAGTAGCAAGGCAACAGTTTTCTAATGCAATTATTTGTTGGGCTTTTGCTACACAGCAATACATATGCTGGCTGGATCTAACTGATCTGGTTTCTACATGAATATTCCACACTTTGGGATTCAATGCTTCGACTGCAACATCAAAAGGTAATTCGCTGAATTCAATTCAGTGTAATGGTGGTGTAATTCAAGAGGACTTGTTTTCAATTATGGTACGTTTCCGAAAACATATTTATGCTTTTACAGTGGGTATCAGAAAGATGTACCGAATGATATCAATTCATCCTACTCAACAGCAGCTACAGAGAATTTTTCGGAAAGAGTCAATTAGTGGTCCAGTTAAAACGTTTGAGTTGAACACGGTCACTTATGACAAAGTGCATCTTTTTTACCCACGAGAACATTACGTCAGCTTGCTATGGATGAGCTCACAAATTTTCTATTAGCAGCTGCAGTTCTACAGAGTGATTTTTACATGGATGATGTGCTAACAAGGTCCAATTCATTGAGTTCGGCAAAAGAGCTACAGCATGAATTAATTGAGATTTTAAAAAGTGCAACTATGACTCTGCACAAATGGTGTAGCAACAATCCTGAGCTTTCAGTTAATGTTGATGATGAATACACATTTCAGTGCGAAAATGAAGTCTCAGCTCTTGGTGTTTCCTGGAAAGCATATAAAGATTGTTTTAATTTTAAGGTTAGGTTAGGCTATTTAATTACGGCAAAGCCTTGAGGTCTTCGTGGAGGTCTCTCTAAGGGAAACTGGCTAGTATACACGTTGCACTTGGGGAAAAGCACGAAAACATCCAAGCAGCCAGCCCGTTCGCGGGATTCGAACCTCGAGCCAAACTACCAGTGTTCAATGACTTTCCCGCTCGGCCGCTGGTGGGCTGTTTTAATTTTAAAGTGAAAGTAGAAAATGAGTGTGGAATTACTAAAAGGCAAGTTTTGTCGACAATAGCGAGAATCTTTGACCTACTTGGTTTATTGGATCCCGTGATAGCTAAAACTAAAATATTTCTTTAGAGACTATGGTTTTTGAAGTTCAATTGGGACGATCTTCTACCTGAAAAGAAGCCAAAGAATGGCAACGGTTTTTCTCTGAACTGCCAAATATTTGTAAATTAGACATTAACAGATGCATTCTTGTCACAGAAGCAATTGTTATTGAATTACACGGATTTTGTGACGCCTCCGAGTTAGCTTATGTAGCTGTAGTTTATTGAAAATCCGTCTCCCAATATGGTGAAGTAGTAATAAGCCTTGTAACAAGTAAATCAAGAGTTTCTCCTATAAAGCAAGTTACCATACCAAGATTACAGTTATGCGCAGCTGTATTGCTTGCGAAGTTATTGACTCGAGTAATATCTGCTCTGTAATAATGTATTTTTCTGGAGTGACTCTATGATAGTCTTTTCCTGGCTGCAAAAGGAGCTCTGCTGTATGAAAAGTTTGTTGCTAATCGAGTTGCAAAAATGGTTGATGGTTCAAAAAATGACAGATGTGCAACAGTGGCGGCACGTTCCATTCAGTGAAAATCCGGCTGATATTATCTCCAGGGGACTTGACTCAATCAAGTTTGTCCAAAGTGAACTATGGTATTGATGAAGGATGAGTAGCCATGTAAAAGTAATTCCTACTGAACTTTTGTGAAAGATTTCCTTAATGAACTCAAAAAACTTAATAACTCTAAAATTTCACTTAATATAAAAGTTAATTATTTCCTAAGTGAATTCTTAAATTCGAGTAATGATTATGTTAAACTTTTGCATATTTTAAGTTATATTTACAGGTTCTACAATAATTGCAAGGCTAAGAACAAGATTAGCTGTCCTCTTAGCAGTGAGGAAATTAAACATGCGGAATTAAAACTAATCAAAATCGTTCAAGAACAGTTTAAAAAAGAATTAGCTAGTCTCCAGAAAGATGGTAAAGTGGTTCCGAAATAGTAAGTTAAAAAAAATGTATCCCTTTTTAGATAAAGAAAATATTTTGCGAATAGGCGAAATAGTAAGTATAACTTTGAAAGAAAATTTTCTATAATATTGCCGAAAAATCATAGATTAACGATCTTATATTTCTCTCTAATCTTGAGATGATCTATAAAAAATACATGCACATTGGACCTCAAGGATTACTGTGCAATATTAGACAGAAATTTTGGCCTTTAGGTGCTCGTAATCTTTGTAGGAAAATAGTCCATGACTGTATGATTTGCTTTAAAGCAAAACCAGCCCCTAGTGACTAGCTCATGGCCCATTTACCACAAGAAAGAGTTACACCAAACTTCCCAGGAGTTGATTTTTCTGGGCTATTTATGATAAACTACAAAAATCAGAAGAAAGGAGTTCTAAATAAAAATGAGGAGTAAAGTTCTTAATAAAAGGCGTATTCTTCTAGTGAGGCCTTTATTACAGCATTAAAAAGATTTGTTAGCAGAAGAGGTAAGTGTGCACGTACCTTTTCCGACAACGCGAGAAATTTTGTTGGAAGTAATTTAAAACTGAAAAAAACTGAACAAGTTGATCAACAAACCAGACGAGAAGTTGGGAATTATTTATGCGTCGAAGGCATTGATTGGACTTTCATTCCTCCACGTGCTGCTAATCACAGAGGACTCTGGGAGGCAGCCGTCAAGTACGTCAAACATCATCTCAAACGTGTGGTGGGAAATTTAAAATTAACATTGGAGGAATTTTTAACTATAATTACTCAAATTGAGGGGATACTTAATTCAAGCCCACTGTATCCTATGTCAGCTGAGTTAGATGACTTTGACGTCTTGAAGCCTGGTCATTTTTTGATTGGAAGACCAATAACTGCATTAGTAGAATCCAGCATTTTAAATGCAAATGATAACATGTTAAACAACTGGAACAAATTAACGAAAGTAATTCATTCCATCTGTAAATGTTGGTCAAACAATTATTTAAGTACACTTCAACAAAGAAATAAATGATATTATGGAAAAAATATTGTAGAAGTTGGTACTATGGTTATTCTATGAGAAGATAATACACCTGTTTAATAATACACCACTAGGTAGAATTATAGAAACGCGAGCAGGTAAAGATAATAAAGTAAGAGTCGTAAAAGTAAAAACAAAAAATGGAACTTTTATAAGGCCAATTTCTAAAATTTGCATTTTACCTTTACTTAAATGAGTAAAATTAAAGTAATTACAAGATGTAGATTTATGTTATTATATTGTAATTAGATTGTGTTGCAATGCTTATGAAAATTTTAAATTGTTGAATGTAACCACGTCAACGCCGGGCGGTATGTTCATGCCTGCGAGTGCAGCGCCCCTGGTGTAAAAAAATTGTTACTGGTAAGTTAGTTGCCAAGAGTACGAGATGCAGTAGGTTTAATAAATGACTGTCTTTACATTGAGTACCAGTTTTATTTACAGTCCATTTTAGAGAATATAATAATATTGTCTTTGAGAAAGTGAACCGGCCAACAGCCTCCTTATTCCTGTTATTAAAAAATTTCTCTTTCCTGTCCATCCCCCGGAGGGGAGGGGAGTCGACGCAGAGAACGCTCTTAGGCTACTGGCTAGGATTGTACCTAGACAGTCTCGGCCATGGAGGTATAATATCATTGAACTGTGTGGTGGTTCCACGTGCCCAGGAGGATATACCACAGGACTAACTGTTGGCCTGCCTGGGTGGGTAGGCCTCGGTGTGGGACGGCACCATAGTTTGCTAAGTAATGACAATATTCTGAACTGCAGCCCGCGTAGTACTGGTAGGTAGTCTTTAAAAGATCCAGTCAGATCTCCAAAGTGACATTTTCCCGCCACAGTGAAACCTGAGAATCGGGAATGGTAGCCCCGCGGGCACAGGAGGTAGCCGTGTGGTTATAGAGACCATTTTTAGTCTGCCACCCAGAATTGGGAACCCGGGGTGGTATTATGATTAGTGTATGTTCTTGGGAGACTAAATTCTGGGATCCAGCCCCTTGCCTGATATGGGGGTTCCACAGTTGGTACCAGACGTGTAATGACAAAGAACGGGGCACATAATATTTCTCTCTAATATTGGGGGGAGGGGGCATCTGGGCTAGGTCCATCAACAGTAACTATGCTAGCACTTATACTGAAGTTTTAACTGCAGGCAAAGTAGCCTCACCTTTGCTTGCCTTGACCAAATTTATAGTTAAATTTCAGTTATAAATCGCCAGGAATGAACCGGATATCTGTAAGTATGTATGTTAATAATCAGACAGAACTTAACATGGTTAATTTACCAGCATGTTAAGATTACCCTGTCAGCCATCAGGATTAGTATTCATATTAATCATTGTGAAAATGTTCCAAATAAAATAAAAATGAAAGTGAAAAAAGCTGTCAACAAAACTGTCTCAGAAAAGTAAAATTTGTTGCTAGAATAAATACCATGGAGATATTTAGATACCAAAGACGAAAGTTGGCTCACCTTGCCAATTTTCGTGTTTGGTAGGAGGCGAACTTTTTTGGTGATGTGAGATCATGAATCTAGGATCAATAAGATCATCATTTAAAGAAATAAATGAAAGTTTTGCTTGAATTATGCTCAAAAGATGAGGCTAAAGATCATGATATATGTGGCACCATTACGCTTTCATTCGATTTTGCTCGTACAACTCAGGTTTAAAGGTGTTAAATAAAAATAAGAACTGTAGCATATTTGCGTTGCTACGCTACCAACATTATACCAGTAAGAAATGTAAAGAAACCTTACACATAGAATATCAGTGTGGGAAAATGCATGTCTTCCAGTTACTCTGTATATTTGAGTAATAAAGTTGCTTGTTCGTTCAAAATTAGAGAGATTTCTCTAAAAATTCATAACAGACGTATAAAAGAAATAAATATCTGGTGGTAATCACTGGAATAAAGGTGAAACCAGTGTTTATTTAAAAACAAAAGAAATACAGTATGTGTGAGTATTAGTTTTAATGAATACTGTGCCATTTTATATGAAAGTGTTTCATCTTATTATTCAATTCAACTAATACAATGATATTCTAAGTTTGGATTAAGCATCAAAGTACTTAAGCCTGATTACGATGTTCTTTTAAAATTTGAGCTCTTCTATTTAGAGTGGCAAATTTACTATGTTAATGTTAGAATATATTTATATTATGAAATTTAAGCTCTTGTATTAGACTGACAAATTTATTACGTTAATATTAGAATATTTCTACTATGAAATCTGAGATCTTGCATTAGTCTCAAATTTATTACATTAATATTAGATTACTTCTATTATAAAATTTGAGCTCTTGTATTAGAGTGGCAAGTTTACTACTTTAATATTAGAACATTTCTATAATAAAATTTGAGCCAAAAATCAAGAATTTTGTTGTGCGAATCAAGTTAGAGGCTTGAATTTTTTTTTAAATTTACTTTAGTGTAATTTATTAAGAGCAAGCTTTGTGTTTCTCAGAAAACACATACGTTTATTGCATTATGTGTTTTAGAAAGGGGAAAAAATACGTTCTATTATACATTAATTTCTAATTTAAAAAAAAAAAAAAAAAAACTAGATTGAGCAAGTTGATTTGAATTTTTGAATATTGACTAAAAGCCTTTTAAAATTAATTTTGAAACACTGTGACAACTTTTATGGCATAATTACTGTGAGTGATCTCACAGACCGCTTTAAAGAAACGCGTAAAAATACATACTTTTATGCCTTTTTAAGGAATGTTATAGACACTTTATGCATACTTATAGAATTCTAATTCATTTAAATCAATATAATTTAAATACAAATCATTAAATTTTACGCAGTTAAATCTACAATAAAAATTACTATTTTCTTCATTTTATGGAACGGAGCGTTAAAGAACAAAGATTTTATTAAACATGCATGAAAATATGTGAATTTATTAAGCATTACTGTCAATTAAACCATAGCTATGAAAGAATGAATTTAGTTATTAATAAATAATAGATTAGCATATCTTTGTTTACAAAGATGACTCATAAGATGATACACAGTCAAAACACATTTTTTGACAGCACTGAAGACACACTGCTTCCTTGCATCTGGTATGCTAGTTTTCTCTTCTTATAAGGTGAGCACAGATAATTTTTTTGGAAGGGGGGGATTTTATAAATCCATTCTCTTAATTTTCATTAAATTTTATGCAGATTTCATTAATTTTTTTCATAAAATTTTATTTCATTGAATTTCACGCATTAAATTTAAATCCATTAAATTTTTTATTTATTCTTCTAATTGTTATATTCAGTTCCCTTGGCAAAAAAGAGGGAATTATCCCAACTCTCAGATGCGGATTAATAATTAGCTAATAAAAGCATTAAATTTTTTCTTTTCACTTTTGTAGCGTCAGGATATGACTAGAACATTATATATGAACATTAATTCCAAGTATTTTCGGGCTCTGCTCTACAGCCTATTTTTGCAAGATGTTTCTGACTAAAGAGGTGAATGATTGTGTTATGCTTTGATGTTCGTGCTGCCCGATTTGGTTCTTTTTTGCACCATTTGAAATGCTTTTTCCATAAAAATTATCATTTCGTTCGCAGTCATTAGAGAAATTATTACATTCATGTGCAGCAAGCTCAGATTCACTTTTGCTTTCACTGTAAATACTACATGATTCTTCAAATTCCGAGTATTTTACGTAAAAAAAAACATTGTTGACAAGATATTCAATTTCTTTTTGAGTGAGATATACGGGACTTTTTCTTCTAAAATTTGAAGCCATATTTATCACTTTTACGAAAAACAAGCATTCGATAAATAACGTCTATAGTCCACTAAAACTCGTACACATCTGCTGTGAGGGGCCGCTCAGACAACAACTTAAAAAGTAAAAAACGTAGTAACTGAAACCATAATAAAGCTAGAAGTGTAAAACTTGATATGTGACCTTGTGGGACGGATTTGCGAAGGTACGAGGAAGGACAGGGACCACTCTCCGTTTTTAGGGGTGGAGACGACGGTTAGAAAATCCTCAGCAGTCTCCAAGACCGCTCACAGCAGCTGAAGGTTAAACGCGAATTTTTTTTTTTTTTTTTTCTGTTCACAAGCTATTCTATTAGAAAGTTCTAAATATCTATATGTGTATTTTAAAATAGGTAGGTTTTACGGAGTTAAAAAATTATTTTTCTCCAATTTACGAATTTCAGTAATTGAAAGAAAAATATTTTATTGCTGTTGTTATAAAATGATGCAGTATTAAGAACAAAATATTTTTATTCCCAGCAGAGAAGATTATATAATTTGAGATTGAAAATTGCTGGCACATATTAACAGAATGATTTGCTGAACAAAAAAATATCTTTGACATATTTTCTACTTTCAAAGATTACTTGAATCTTTGAAGTTAAGAACTGTAGGACAGGGACCATTCTCTGTTTTTAGGGGTGGAGACAACGGTTAGAAAATCCTCAGCGGTCTCCGAGACCGCTCACAGCAGCTGAAGGTTAAACGCGAAATTTTTTTTTCTGTTCAAAAGCTATTCTATTACTTTTGAAGGTTATAAATACCTATTTGTGTCTTTTAAAATAGGGAGGTTTTAGGGAGTTAAAAAATTATTTTTTTCCAATTTACAAGTTTCAGTAAATGAAAGAAATTTTTTTTTCTTGTTGTTGCTATAACTACTTTCAAAGATTACTTGAATAAATCGGTTAAGAACTGTAGGTTTTATTCAGTGCTGCCATCTATTGCCGATTAATAAGAAAAAAACATTACTATTATTATTTTACTTTTTTCTAGTTGTCGTGAAAGAACAAAACTAATTTTGCTGTTGAACTGTATATGGCATAAGTACGAAGAAAATAAGGCTTAATAATAAAGCTAAAAAGACAAAAAGAAATGTTTTAGCAGGAGTGATTAGACCTGGTAGACTTCGAGCTCAGCAAGAGCGTAAAAAAACTTACCATACCCATTAGGCGACCGTTAAAATCTAAGCCCTTTCAGATTTTTTTTCTTTTCATTTGGGAAACAGTTACAAATACTTGTTGATCGGGACAGTTCTTCTGCCTGTGCCTAGGCCGGAATCCCGGCTATTTCAAGATATCGAAACAGCCATATCTCGGCTAGATCAGGTAAGACCAAGCACTGTGTCCACCCTCATACGATACTGTGAAATTTTAAATTTGAAATCCGAGATCAGAACTCTATGTTCTTTAAATAATTTAATGTTAATTACGAAATTTTTTTGAATATTTTATATATAAAGTACTTACGAAAGGTACTCTTGAAGTTATATAGAAATTGTTTAGCGTGGAAACTTCCTGGCTTCAAATTAGTCATTTGCAAACATGGCAAATTTTGGAAAATCTCGTAAATTTGTACGTCCCTTTAATAGCTGCTTAATGCTTTAATTTATTTGAATTGAATAAAATTGTATTTTTAACCAGATATAATAAAATAAACGAATTGAATAAAATTAATTTTTATTTGGTTTATTGCTTTTATGGTTGCATTTGTTTTTGTATACAATAGTAAATTTACTTGCGAATATCGAAAAATCCAAGAGTTTTCTCTTTCCCAGTTATTTTTAACACCGCCTTTTATTACTGTTTTTTTAATTCCCACAAAAAGGGCCTTGAAAAGTAATCAAATCCAAATCAGAAGAACTTTCAATTAGCCCAATTTGCTGAACTTTTAAACAAAAATAAAAAACAAATGTTGTTACCTGAAGTTATGTGTAAGCCTAAGTTAATAATAACAAAATATCTAACAATATGGATATCCAAAATATCTAATCATGGATGTTTATTTTTATTCCATTTAATGATTTTAGTTCATATATATGCGTTAATATGTATATCATTATCATTTATCATTCATTGCTCACATATTATGTGTAAACCTAGGTTAATAATAACAAAACCTCTGACCATGGATAGATTAGTGTTTAATGATTTTATAGTTAGTTCTATTTTCATTTATCCTAGTTTAAAAACTTTGTTCCTAGATAATCATTTAAATACTAGCAGAGTAGAACAGAAATTTTTTAATATTCACAATTCCACCGGTTTCTCATATTTCACATGTGTCGAGCATTGTTATCAGTAATTGGTGCAGGAATTAGAATACTGCAATTTTTTTCCCCTCCAAAACAAAAAATCACCATTTTCTTAAGGATTAAATGAAGAAATGACAGATGCGATGGATTAGAAGTTGTTGAAGTTCATTGGTATTAATGCAATGAATAAGTTTTATATTAATGAATGTGTATGCAAATGTTTTTAATCATGCATAAATAATAAATCCATAAATTTGAAATATATCAGTATGTAACTTTATGATAAAAGTATAGTTTATAATGCATTTATAATCCAAAAAGTATTTCATTAATAACAAACATAAAGTAATTGCATACAACTTTAATGAATGGTTTACAAATTTTATAAAATTATTCTCTCTATATAAAAATTAAATATCAGTTATGAGTTTTATATAGCTCCTGCACAATATTCAACAAAACTATTCCTTCTCCTTACAAATTTAATTTAAAAAGTACTTTCTATTAGTTAAGAAGAAGCACTCTTTTAAACCTTTATTATGCCCCATCATTCATCCTCAAAAATATGAACAAAAATAATATGCACAAAAATGTAGAAACGACTTGTTAAAAATACTAATAAATTAGTCCTTTAAAATATTTTATTAGGTACGTCAGCAAAATACTTACAAAATCAGAATATGTACGAACTAACATTTAATTTCTACATCTATCTAATGGAAAATAAGCTGAAGTGTATTTTAAGTTTCAGACATTCAAATCTGAAAATTTTTGTTCCAGCTCTTCACATAAAAATTAAATAAGAATCTGAATAATTTGAGGTATCAGACTAACATGCAAATAGATGAAGGTTCCCTAACTTTTACAACTGGTAGCGAACTTATAGGTTTAGTTATTTTATCACTCTGCCTTAGTCGTGTTGGACGAAGTGGTGTACAAAGTTTGTGCTTTACAACTTGCTTATTCATAGCAAATCACAACACTTCATTAAATACGACTCTATGATACACCTATGGGCACCACGGCGCACAATTTGGGAGCACCTGAAATAGAATATTTAAATAGCAGAGGATGCTCGCTGATGAAATATTACTGTAAATGGGAAGTTTATTTATATATAGTAAATCACACTAGAGCCATCTGCCTAAAGGAAGGGATGTCTTTGTGGAGGAATTTCTTATTCAAAATGAATCATATTCACATCATATGCATATAAAGACATATGAAGGCAAAAAAAAGTGACTTTCATCCTCTCCTACAATTATTGTCATAAAATATTATAATTTTATAACCAGTTTTCTCTAAAAATTTTACATCACATTCACATACTTTGCCGAAACTAAACTTAAACTGAGAAAAATTATTAACATTTAAAAAAATTCTGACAAAATTATTTTTAAGCTTTAAGGAAGGAATGTACGCTGGGGAGCACGATAGGTGCAATGAAGTGAAACTACACTTGTGCCACATGCTTATGCTTACTTGAAAGAAGGGGAGGGGAGGGGAGGGGAGATATATCAAAACAGTGGAATCTCCCGAAGATCACTGTTTGTGCTAGTCCACTTGGCAAGTGAACTAGCCAGTTCTTTCCTCTGAGTCTCCATTTCTTTGCCTGTGCTTTCTCTCGGAAATTTTTAGCTTCATCAGGAAGCCGAGATTGATTTATGGTTTCTGTCCTTCAAACAATCCAATCCGTTGGCCCTACAACTTTTAAAAGCTGTCCACATGAGTAATATTTTTATATTCATACAATTTTGATAGTACAATACTTACTGAATAACATGAGATTCAAAAATATATTACAAATGCGTAATTACATTAACTTGTTTGTTGTAATATTTATAATAACTTACTCAATTACACATTACCGATCCATCGCCTATTAATCGGCTTTTTTAGGCGAAGCCTGCCAACCGACAGTCTATTAATTGGCTTTTTTTCGCCAACGCCTATGGACAGATAGCCTATTTATTTCTTTTTTCTCGAGACTACCTAAAAATAGCCTATCAATCGGTTGCCATTGGGATAAACAATTGCCATTTGCTATATCAACTGCATTTTATTATTAGTATTTAGGCACATTGCTCACTTGCATTAAGTGCCTTGCTTCGTAAACTCCCACATTTTCACACCGTTTTTTTAAAAAATTTCCGACCACGATGAGCGAAAAAAATGGTACTTTAAAGTTTTATTTAGACGATTTATCAAGTTGTCCTGACAGTTATTTAGAACATGAAGAATCTGTGGCTGAGCAGCCGGTCGGACGTGCACATGCTGTTGAACCGCTAGCGGTCGGTAAAGTGTTAACTTGTCAAATGTAATAACATGTAATCCTGGGTGTGTTACATATACTCGATTTATTTTTAATGCATTACAGTCTCCAGCTTTATGCTTGGTACTAGCCAACGACATAAGTGAACCAAACAGAATGGAAAATTCACTGAAATATATTAGCAATTAAAATAAAGCAATAATAATTACAAAAAGGAACTGCCACCTCAAAAAAAATCAAAAATTGAGGATGCACATAACAATAGTATGAACAAATTAATTTTTAAAAAATCTAAATTTACTGAGAATTAATTAAAAGATGAATGTTTAAATCAGGGGGATCCCATCCTTTTCGTCGCTAAGAGCACATTCTAGAATATCTGTTGTACGGCAGGCAACATTTACTTTTTTCCAAGGTGATTTCATAGTTGGATAGATAGTTGCACATTAAAAAAAAAACAGAGAGAGAGAGATCGCTCACATTTTGCTTCATGGTGGGCACAATTTGATACATGCACATAGGTTAATAATACATGCACAAAAAAAAGATTGATCGTATTTAGCTTTGCGCTGGTATCATCCATTTCATACAAAATAAGAAAACTTTCACATGGAATTTTTACAGAAATGGAAACATTTTTATTGTGATAGCACAGCATCCATTAAATGAACATTCGTTAAATGAAGCGTTAAATAAACCATTAAATGAACAGTGGGCAACGTTGTGCTTGCGGGCATACGGTTTGGGAACTCCTGGTTTAAACAATGAATAATTAGCACTATAGTTATAAAATTTATATAAATGAAATTGCAGTCTGTAACTTTAAAAACCAATGAAGACTGACTTGCAATGACGTCGGAGGTCATATGAACATATGTAACTATGATGTCATGTGCTACATTTACTAGTCTATACTTGTCAACTTTACTGGTCTTGTCTTGCTACTTTAATTAAAAAATTTCTGTCAACACTGTTACAAGCATCAATTAGCGTTTTCTTTCGATATAAGAAATGGATTGCAGTGTTGGTATACTGAAAATGTTTTAGGGATTTTCATTAATGGACATTATTAGTATTCCATAACAATCTACTTATCAGTGAGAATAGAAAAAAGGTTTCCAAGATGCCCGTGAAATAACAGCATATATACTCCATTTTGAATATTTTATCAGTACATATTAATCCATTTTATTGCAGAATTTTCTAATTTAAAATAAAGTTTTTGGGTTTTTCTGTTACTGCATACGTTTAAAAATTCTCAAATGTTTTAATGCACTTTGGTGGGTCTATGCGTGAAAATTTTTAATAGTAGCACTCAGAATTTCAAACTTAACATTTATAAAACATGTTCTTTTATTTATTTATTTTATTTGTTAAAAACTCCATGTTGGTCCAACATTTTCATATTACCTTTATATTTTTTTCACGCATACAGCCCGTTAAATATATTTAAAATTATTCATTTATTCCTCTCCTTATTTATTCTGCAATCATGTTTGTTACCTATTAACAGACATAGAGATCGCTCAATCTGTATAATTACTGTTAAGAACTCTCCACATGTTAAATTTTCGCTGTCTACAACTATTTTAAAATGATACTTGAATGATTTAATTGCAACTTCCCAGAGGCCTCCAAACTTGTGTGCCCTAGGTGAAATGAATTTCCATTCAATATTCTCGAGAGATAAAAAATTAGCTAGAGTTTATCTTGGAATTTTAATTACGTTATGAAGTCTTTATATTTCTTTGTTGGCCGCAACAAGATTTATGGCACTGTCGCAATACAATGCTCCACAGTCCAATTCCACTAAATTAAAAAGGATAATCTACTACATCTACGTCTGATGGGAGATTTCCCATCATTTGTCGGTCGACACACTATTGTTTGTTTGTAAGATATACAATACAATGAAGTACAACTTCATGACAAACAGACGGACCATTTAATGGACAGAAATTTCCGCGCACGTGACTCTATAATGCGACTGCATCAACATGCAAAAAAAATTTTTCATAATGTTCAATAACTATTAATAACACAAATTTGTGAATTTTAGGTAAGATTTGTCTTACCTAAACAGCCTCTGAGAACTAAAATCAGAATCCAGGTAAGGATTCACATTTTTTAACTTACTTTTAGGCAAGACAGTTCCGTGCTGTATTAATTGGTGGATGTCCTTTCCAAAGCAATCATTTTCTGTTTGGTGTATGCTGAACACTAATTGGTCCTGAAAATCTTCCTCAGGGCCTTTTTCAAATAAACCTGAAAATATAACTAATAACATATAAAATAGTTATATAATTATTACTTAATTTCAGTAAATTATGTTAAAGGTTATTCACTTTTATCTCAGATAATTACTGTCCACCAGAAGTGCCTGACCACACAATTTGTGATGCACTAGCTTATCAGGATTCTGATTCGATGCCATAGATGAACAGATGAAAAGTTCTTGAATTGTGGCCGCACTATGCTGAACAAACATCATATCATCCATAGGTTCCTTTTATACCCATTCGAGGGCTATCATTGAGTCTCTCCATAAGTAGACTTGAGTCACTGCTAATTTCAAGGCGATAAGGGCGTTTTTGACCAACTCGGGCAATAAGACACATAACTTAAGCCTCGAGAATCATTAGGCTCTTAAGAGGAGCTCAAAGATTAACCTTACCAATGTTCTCTCAGAAGAATCTTAAGACTTGCAATAAACTGCTCCTCCGAAATAATGTTCATAAGCATCGGCAAAACAATGGATTTCAACATTTTTAGCTTGATCAAACACTACATGTCTGTCATTATTGATGTTGTTTAGTGTCAAAAGAAATTGATGCCGTTCCTGATTTTCTGCAGTAGGAAGTCCATCATTTGAATCAATTTTAAGATGGTACAGTTTCTGCATAAAAATCTTTGCTTTGGCTATAGTTGGGCCAAAAAGACCAAAAGGATCAAATCACTTATGTATGTGATATGATAATCTCTTATGTATATGATAACACCACGCTCTACTTTAACTATAATTACTCTACTATTCTTCATTGGTTTCCATGACACACGAAGGTTTTTCTTTCAACTGGATCAGAGAAATTGTATTCTTTCCGATTTAGAGAAATTTCAAAATGATTTGTACATCATTTATATGCAATTGGCATGCCTTCTTTTTGCAAAACCACTATAAGCTGCTGTTTTCTGTTGTAACTCTTTGCGATCGTTTAACGTCGAAGCTGCGCAGCATCACCCATGGAGACTCGTACGGCAGGAAAATGTGATCCTGCTAGTTGATGGGCGAAATACATCTCCAACACAATCCTATGGCCTCTGTTTCTGCCTAAACAGAAGGCACTTAGCTGTGACCCCTAGTGTCAACCGGCTAGTCACTAGTCCAACTGGTCAGTAGATTGAAGTCAAGCTTTCGGAAGACTAACACACAAAGCTAACACAAAATAAAGCACACGCTATACCTAATAAGAGTAAAGAACCAAGGTGTTATGACTGTGAATGTACAGGGTGCATAATGTATGTGCATTCTTTACGCTCATGCATAAAGCGTGCGTAATGCGTAAATCCTTTTGAGATGCCACTAAAGAACTGGAAAATTCAGTCTTTGAGCTAGTCAATACCAATCTTAATTTAATGTGCATTTCATATTTTTATTTGCTGTTAATTTCTTTAGAAAGAAGTGGTGGTGAATTGTCAGCACCAGTACATGCATCTGTTTAATTTAATTGAAATAAAAAGGTTATTTAGAATCTTCTTCTGCAGTATTTGTTCTTCAAAGACATATCGAGTATTCGCTACTTCGTCTTCTATACAGAGTTCACTCTGTATACTTCTAAAAAGAACACACTGACTCAATAAAGTGATGTTATTTACAGCCAGATCACTGTGAATTAGAGACACAAATACAGAAATGATATCCCTCTGTACAGATGGATCAAAATGTCAAGATCATGTTGGTGTAGCCTTTGTAGCAAAAAAAAAAAAAAAAAAAAAATCTGGGATATCGATTACACCCGGCTTGCTGCGTTTTTAGCTCTGAACTCACTGCAGTTTATCATATTCTAACATTTATGTCAAAAGAATGTTGCAAGACTTTCGTTACCTATACCGATTCCTTGAGTGTCCTAACATCATTTAAAGAGCTTAAGTATAAATTCATATCACAATATTACCAGAATACTGAAGCTTAATCAGACTAAAATATCAGGGATATCAGATGCTTTATTCCTGGATCCCTGGCCAGGGTGGCATAAAAGCGAATGAACGTGCTGACATTACAGCTAAAACTGCTAATACAATATTTAATTCCCAGATTCCACTCATAGATATTAGTACGACGATTAATTTTTTTTTAATAAATGGCAGAGGCATTGGGTGACCAAACGATGAACGAGCTGAGAAGTGTTAAATCCACAATTGAATGCTGGCTGTATATGGCAAATAGAGGAGAACAAGTTATCTTAATCCAGTTGAGAATAGGTCATTGTCGATTGACTCGGGAATATCTGCTGAAAGGTAAGAATCACCATTGCACAAATTGTAATGAAAATTTGACAGCAGGCCATATTTCGTTGTATTGTTAGAGTTTTACTTATCTTTGCCAAAAACATTTTAAATGTTTAAAATCAGATTTAAACAAATTAATAGGGAAAAACCATCATCACAAGTTGTTCCAGTTTTTAAACGACGCGGACTTTTATTATATATGACACCTAAAATACGCACCTTTATATACGACACCTAAAATATATACTAACTGTGTTTTTACCAGACCTAAAAGGTATAGTAATTATACATATGAAACTTTTAACATATTTCGTAATCCCTACTTTTACCATTTTGGGGCACAGATAACCTCATAAGGTTTTGTGCCAGAAGCTGCAATAAATCAATGAATCAATCAAAATCTCTTCGTCTAATAAAAGCTGTTCTGTTTGAAATATGATCTTTTATTGATGACTTTGGATGAGCCGTCAAGCTTCAAATGACGTCCTCACTTTCTAACTAAATTTGCAGTATTATACACACAAGTCATCAATGACTATGTAAGGTTTTAAGTTAAACTAACCTTTTTATTTTAAGTTACCCTTTCCTGTAAACTCTTATTTCAACTTCCCTTCAGAATGAGCGCACGGCTCAGCTTTATGCTAATTTGTGTTGGAGCCAAGTTTTGTATTTAAGGTTAGTGAGAAACTTCTCAAGTGTGAGAGAGCTTTCAGTCTCAGACCACGTCGGCTCGGTGGATGTTCGCCAGAATAGTTAGTATTTAAATACTTACGCCTTAGTGCTATTTCTCAAATACTGATGGAAGTGATTTAAGTGTGTTAGTACTTAGCAAAGGTTTGCTACGCACCATAAATAGGCCAATCTCGCATTTAAGCTCTGTGACTGCAACTATTTAAATGTCTCCTGAAGTTTTATTTTTAACTTGCTTGATTGTTCAAGACCCAAGCGCGATTATTATTTGTTCTGTTATCACTCCCGAGTTGGGAGTTGCTGTAGATAGTGATTTCAATAAAAGGGTCTTTTACACCCTTCGTACGTTGTAATTCTTCTAGCACTCTTAAGAACATAGCTGCATTCAGCTCACTGTTCGAGGTCAGGATATTGATACTAGCACCATTATGTTTGCCAAAAGTATGCACAGAATATTAAATCCTGATACTGGCGCCTGAGGGAAAATAAGAGGATGGCCTGAAAGGCAAGAAGATGAACCTGAGGTACCCAGCAGTACCTATACAGAACCCGGAATTACCACCTCCTGCCCTAGAAGGTTTCGGCTACATTGTACAAACTATGCGGGCATCCATGAAACCAGCGGCAAGTTTCGATGGCAGGACAACTGTAAGTAATTTCCTGGAAAACCTAGATGCACATTTCATGTTATATCCAGTCCATGAGGTTCAGAAAGTCACGCTTGCTACCAGCACTTTGCTAATAACGTTCAGGATCAGATGGCATTTTAGTTTTAGTACAATTTAAAAAATCACCATATTATGAAGATTAATCAGAATTTTAAAATTGTAATATTTTGGAAAAAACTATATGTTCTCAAATTTAAACATTCTTTTAATTTAGCTTCATTTAATTCCTTCTGGTACTTGTATTTTAATTTTGGATAAAGTCCAATCTGGAAAAAAAACAACGAAACTTTCAGGGAAAAAAAGTAACTGTATTGGAGGACACATCTTTAATTTAAACAATGTGTAGATATGGAACTATACTCATTATAATAATTTGAAACACCATTTTAAAGAAATTCAGTGCTACCAGCAAATCCATACAATCAGCTCAATACAACATTAATCCAAATGGAGGCTTTGCTGTAAGCTTTGAGAAAAGAGCCAACTGATTTTCTTGTTACTTTGAGTTCAAGCCCAACTGGTGGCTTTGCTGTAAGCTCCGAGAAAGGAGCCTACTACTTTTAAATTCTTATAAAGCGATTATTCGCTTATTCCTTAACGAGGTTCCTACACTGTCAGATAGAAAGTTGGAACCCCACAAAGTGTTGGGGTTATATTGTGATTCAATATTATTATACACTGGCATTAAAGACATGCCTTGGATGTTGAAGAAAATCTAACCAAGCAAAAAATGCTATCACTCTCAGTGAAGATTTTTAACCCTCCAGGAGTAATGGCGGTGAAGATCTCATGTATCGACGTCTTTGAATTTACACTAGTGATTGGTAAATGTATTCAGTTTCAGTATACTGAATTTCCTAGATGCATTCATATACAGACAATTACATACAGTTACATACATTTTGCGATGCATCAGAGTTTGCTTATCATCCATCAGTGATTTCTCATGGGCAAGGATGAAGATAATGTAATGATTACAGTTATTCCTATTTAAGGATGTGAAGATGTTTAAAAATTCCTGTCTGAAATTGTAGTAGTGTTCAAGAAAAATAGATATATATTTTCTATTTTCATTGCAGCATTGGCAAGCAGAGAAAAAATTTGGTGCTGAGTATTTGGTGCATATGAAAAGGATTCAAAAAAAGAAAAGAGAATTAGTAATTATTTTAATATTTGATTACGAATAGGATAGGATTTCATAGGATTGACCAAAATTACAGAAAAGTACTTGAGCAGAGTGTAGTTCAGATCTACCAACATAGTAAATAAAAATTGGAATATGAATGAAATTAATGAAATGGATTAAATTCTCTTAACTTATAAGGTATTTTCTCTCTTCCCTTCCACCATGCTTTAGTGCTGTAACTGTTCACGAATGAACTCCACTGCCCTCAAAAGCTGGCGCATTGGGCAGTGTACTCGGAAACCAAATTGCTCGTCAATAAGGACTTTTTGGCTCCAGAGAAAACTATTCAGGCCTTTAATTAGCACAAATTCATATCTTAGATAATGAAGATAGGATGCCGGTTGGGTCTGTCATTTTGAGGATTTGAACAGTACTAGCCAGGTTTTGCAATCAGCACTATAAGTGTGCGCTTCCAGCTTTGAGGAAAACAGCAATGCAGTAACGTATAACTGATCAGCATTGCTAAGAAAAATATATAACAGGTGGGAAGGTATTTAATCATGCGATTAGTAATAGAGTCAATGCTGGAGTCTTCTTAGGTTTGAGCTTAGCGATATATTCACTTACTTTGCTCAGTGTTGCATATTCATAAATCTCTCCGGCATGGAGAGTTAAGAAATTATGCAACAGCATGTCGGAAGGAAGTTGCGGTGCTAGCAAAAACTCCGTCACTATGTGGTGCGAACTGTGTTCGGAGACTATCGGCTAGTAACTCAGCTCTCTCCGTGTCTGTATGGGCCACCACCACTGCATCCTTAGTTAAGGACGGAAAGAGTGATTTATATTTGCAAAGTCTGGCAGATGCACGCCAAAGTTTAATTTATCTGAGGTCGTTTCGGTATGAATGTGGTCAAAGTATCGTGATTGGGTGTACTTGTCATATGATGCCTTGATCTCATTTTGGAGAGTTCGAAGTTGTAAGTTTAGTTCAGAACTCTAAGTTCTTTCTCAAGGTCTTCGTACTTTATTCTTTTCACGAATTCTAAATTTACCTTTTGTTGGTGGTTTAGAAAAAACTGGGGCGTATGGTAAGTATCTGTTAACGCTGAAGTTAATTCATAAACTGCCTCATCATCACTGGATTTAATTTTAAGGGAGCGTCAAATTTTAGTGTTAAGTTTAAAATTAAAGTGCTCCCAATTTGTTGAGACCAGTGCTGGAGAATTTTGATTAAAACAGTTACAGTTAAGGTCGATGAGCACGGGGTTGTGTTCTGAGGATAAACAGCATTCTACAGTCACTTGATACCCAAATGGAATATTTCGGAAAAGAGCCAAATCAATAAATGACGGGACTCCTGTGTATCACATTGTGTAGGGAAATCCGGAGCAACACTGAACCCATTGTAGGAGGCAATTTAGATCACCAGCAATTGTGATACTGTTTGAAATAGTGAGCACCTTGTTGAAATCTTCGGCTAGGAATTTTTTATGAGGTGGAAGATAGGCAGAGATCAAGACTAGGGAAGATGAAAAATTCACACATGATACCTAGCACGAGAATCCGAGGCTTGTCTGTCATTTTGATAAAAATTATAATTTGTAAGCCTGGGAGCTCTTACTAGCCGGAGTTTGGTCTCTAGGACAAAAATAATGTCAAAACCCTTCTCATCTACGTAATCATGAATAATGCAATTAGCATTCCAGGTACATAATTTTAAAAAATTCAAACCTCTTAAAGTACTGAATGTTAATGATTGAGGAAATCAGAAAATTGGAGAACTCGTTAAAACATTTGAGAGTGAAAATCCGGGGAGAACTTTAGTAGAAAGTGGTAAAAGTTGCAGCCGGTCATAATTTGAACTATTATTTGCATTGAAGGTAGGACCAACGAAAGGACAGGATAGAGACAGGGTTGGGAAGTGGGTACTGAGTCTGAACTTTAGGTGCAGGGTTTACGGCCGGCTGCGGGGTATTATTTTCAGCATTAAGTTGAAATTTTCTAAGTTTTCAAACTGATTAGATGTGCTGGTAGTTTTATTAATATTATTAATAAAACTTATTAGAATCCCTGGAACTTATTAGAAAAAACGTCCCTGGGACTTTCTTTGCAATAAGGTAAAGCAAATCCTTCGGAGTCTACTGGTCGAAATCGTTTTTTGTTCTCAGGCTTTTGAGAATTAGTTTTTGCAGAACTAAGTGAGGGGTTCAATACCAATAGCAGTACTGCTGCTGCTTTTAGAATTCAGTTTGTTGCAATTGGCCAAAAATTTTTGTTCTTTGGCTGGTAGTGTAAACAATTTAACACCCAAGGCTCGCTCAAAGCATTTTTAAGTAAAATAAAATTTTCTTACCATTGGCTCTCATCTGTTTCAGCATCGGCTCCTTGTTCGGCTTGACCTGAAGTGATTTCGAATATCTGCTCCATGTGCTTCTTCAGTGCATAAATCTGTATCATATTTCTGAGAAGTTCATTTGGATATAGTTCAGGTGTCCATATTTGAGTTCGTAATAACATGAAGAGGTCCGAGAGGCTACATAATCGCCTTTATAGTAGGATGACTTCCAGCTGGTGGAGCCGCATTCAGGTTAGCAATAGCTAAACTGTTGAGCTCAGAGTTTGTCAGCGACCGACCGTAACTCTCGGCGGCCGTGATGCAAATCAAAATAAAAAAATCATGATACCTCGCCGGTTTGATTATACGTTTTTGTGAACTCGAAATGATCGATCACGTGAATAAACGACACATGTGAAAAGTCAAATTTCTAAGCTACGCCTCATGGACAGCACGATGGACCACTGAACTCAGAGACAAGTCCATTTTTGTTTTCGCCTGCTTGAAAATTTTTGTAAGTATTTTTTGCTTATTCTGTTCGCAAAGCATAGGGTGTCAGAAACAAGACGCATTTATTATCTTTCTTTCATAGTTTGCCATTGCAAAAGTGGTAACTGTCGGATCTTTGTTGTAACGTATAATTTGCGAGCACCACTTTCCTAGATGAAGTGTTTCTTCAAACACTATTAATTAATATCGATGCAAACAAAAGGCACAAGACCTTATCGACACAGAGTCGCAGTCTTCATATATATTAAAGGAGACTGCTGTAGACACACGGTGCCATACAATTGGATTTGAATATTTAATTCATGCACCTTTTGGAAAAGTAACAACAAAGTGAGAAATTCACAAATGCTATGAAGTGAACGTTAGAAGCCTAAAATGTGATTTTTCTAGACGATTAATCTTATTGGATCAGTCGAAGATTTGTAAACCAGTAGTCAGTTTAAAGCCTGGACCATGGATAGAAGGCAGAAAAATATCTATATATCTGATGTAGGAAGAAGGGATTTTAAAATAGAAGTTCTTATTCGAGCTGATGCCGTAGGCGTAAGGTATTTCTCCCGCCTTCTTAGCATGTCTTCAGCATACTCGGCGCGTATTCGAAGTCCCGTGGTTCAAATCCCGGCGAGGGCATTGCTCATATTTCAACTTTTCTGCTTTCAAAAAATATTTAACGTCTCTAAGCGGCGCCCGAACTAAAAAAGGTGGTGGATGATGATGTTCCACCACAAGGATTTGGCGACTAGGTCCTCTAATCCCCAGTCACCTTTTAAAAGGGGGGAGCATATAAGGTATTTCTCCCACCTTTTTATAGCATGCCTTCATGGTGTAATGGTTAGCAAACTTGGCACGTATTCGAAAATTCCGTGGTTTCAAATTCGAGCGATGGCAATGCTCATTTTTCATCTCTCCTGCTTCAAAATAATGTAATGTCTCTACAATCAGTAGAATTCAGAAATAGAAAATGGGCTGACTGCTGTGGAATCACCACTTGGATGGGCAGTCATGGGAAAGATAAAAGATCAAGTTTCAGAACGAAACTACCGTAATTTCGCACGTATAGTCCGCACCAACGTATAGTCCGCAGACACGATTTTATATAAAAAAAATTTCAAAAATCGTCAGACAGTCTGCACCACCGGATAGTCCGCGGACTATACGTCCAAAATTACGTTTTTTTAATACGGCAATATTCCCATGCTTTTTAAACACATCCTTTTGTTTACGCCAATTTCTCACTGCTTTCTCGTCCACTTCAAAATAACGGGGTAAAATCCTAGTATACGATGCAGCCTTGGCGCGACTTTGAAAATTATCGCCAACACCAAAAATGATCCAAAGAACGTCTATATATATAGTATACACACATAGTATATGTATATACACACTTAATATACTATATACTATGTTTAACTATATATTTTCTTTGAATGACCCGTTAACTACTCATCGTATATGTCCCGTTTTCACTGCTCATCATAAAGTCGCCAAAAGTAGCCAAATCCCGTGTGCACCGAATACTAGGATTAAACCAATAACGGCCCGCTTCTCTATTTCCACCTTTGTCAACTACCTTGAGTTTAACTCAGCAGTAAAACTCCGGCAATGTTTCATCAACGTTATCGAAGATGAAAGACAAAATACGAAAACAAAATACTGTGCAATGTGCTATACTCGTGATAAGTGGTAATGAAATGTGACCTTCGACCCCACTCACTCACGCTATAAGTAAACCAATCACGCTTTTTTTTTTCGTACTCCAGGTACTTGCTACCAAGGAAGTTAGAACAAGGAGGTTGCTTGCTACTATGGCTCCTAAAAACCGAGTTGACGCATCAATTACTTTTTCCCCTCTCGGCAGTTGCGCTAAAGCAGTGCGAAGGATACTGGGATACAACACTCTGGTTGCGCTAAGTGAGTGCTCATACAAGACTTTCTTTGGCTCATATCTCAGCATCTCTTGATGCGCCAGCCTGGATTTTAGGAGCTCTACTTGCTACTACTCATTCGTTCTGCACTATGCTCTATGGTTTACTATCGATACGATACATACGAATGTTTTCTTGGAATCTCGCGCTTTTTTTATATTTGATCCTCGGCAGTTCACGACAGCGTGTTTTTTAAATTTCAACGATTTTAACCGTGAACAACAAGCGTATTATCCGCAGCTTCAAAAATTCGCATTTTAAACACAGATAGTCCGCGGACTATACGTGCGAAATTACGGTACTTATCTATGACATAACAATATTATCCATGTTGACTCAAGAAAACTTGTGGAAGCACAAGGAATCAGATGCTAAAAGAAAATAAAACTCATTCAGAGTTAGAAGAAGCAATGTGGGATCATTTTCACAAGACTGTCACACGGTTGATATGAAGTGAGTTTATCAGGTTCAATGTTTCTTCTTACCTTCTTCGGAAACATACAATGACCTGACTAGAACAGAGAGCTTACTAAAGCTATGTTCACTAATTGTAGTAAGTAGACAGGATACAGACGAAGGGTATACAAAACCCTTTATTTTTTCTTTATATACAATGACTTCCGTACTTCGGAATACAATGACCCTCCACTCGGGGTCTAACTTAAAAGATATCAAAATAAAACTAAACTCTAATTTAACTTTAGAATAAGATTGGCCTTATAATAACAGAAAGCGTATGTAGCACAGAGACTGTGAACACTACAATACGTTTACTTTATCAAGAGGATTAAAACCTCTGGCCTGGAAGGCAAAGTAGCAACTGCGTAACTTCTAAGGTAAGCGGCCTGCTTCGAACTCACGGCTTCCTCTCTTCTGCTTGGCAAAAAGGCCACACTTAAATACTTGGCGTTCGCCAGACAACTTTGCATAAACTCCTTCACGCTTATAATTCTGGCCGGAAGTAGAAAATAAGAAGTGATAGTAAAGATTTAAAATAAAATAAACGTTAGTAAAACTTAAGATCCTTACATACTTCCCGCCAGAGTTAATTAGTTTGAAACTGAGGTCTAAAACGACCTTGTTGAAAACTTTTAGCTCTAGAAACTAACGCGAGGCCAAACTTTTACAAACATAACTTAGCTAGAAACTAGAAAATTTTAAAAGAAAGAAATTTGTTACAATAGCAGCTCCCGGAATATACAACAATCTTTTTTCTTTTTCATCTGTACTGCATCAAAACAGGAGCTTTATTCAATTCTGGTTCCTTCCAGAGATCTGGAAGGAAAACTAGTTTAATGAAATGTTACAGAATGACATTGCAAATAACATATAGAATATACTTTTCTTAACATTCTTATTTCATTCATGACTATTTTAATTATCTCTCCCCGTGCTCTCTGACATGTGTTGTAAAAACACCAAACACGAATGTGTTTCTGTCTATGTGTTCAACACTTCCTCCTATAATCAAAACACTAACGTGTTAAAATTCAACATACGAGACCTCTTAACACACCCTAATTTCAACTCTAGACCCTGAGGTACTATTCTGAAAGTGGCTAACTCTAAAGTGTAGCGTCAGAGAGCCTAACTACATCATTCAACCTTTAACACATATTCACCATGATTTAATCTTTACAGTCACACGAATAACAAATTTTTTAACATTACTTTCACTTTTACCATATCACGGTATTTCTAAACATTCAAAATAACAGTTCACATGTATACAAGAACATATCAAGATGCCGTTAATTTTACACATTTGAAAACATACATTAGTAGTACATTGTTAACTTCTATTCTTTTCAAAGCAAGTGCCAATTCTTTCTACATTGAAATAATACTACATTTCAAAAAGTCTTTCAGACTAAAACTTCTTTCTTGTTAGAATGTTTTAAATAAAATTTATACAATAACTTTTTACAATATTTAAGTCTTTATACAACGCTATTATACATCAACTTTAGTTTTACGCGCGAGTAATTGAAAAACATAATAAGAAAATCGGTCACAACTCATTTCTCGCCCTTTTGGCGATAAAGGTAGACCTCGCATGAGGTAAAACTTCTTCAAATCTGCCACTTGCAGTAAGAATGAAAGATTAACTTAAGTTTGTAAAGTAACATAAAATTTTACTTATCTTTGTAATATTCAGACATCCTTTTCTGGGCCCAGTCTTTAAAGGTGCTGCAGACCGTTGCTTGGTTGATCCTCCTTCTTGTACGGGCTCGCCCTTCAGTGCTTTCCTCTGGAAGCTTCCATTTTTCACCACTACGGCCACCCTTGAACATCTTCCTTCTGTCCTCTGCTTGTGGTCTTGGCCGTTTGAAGGCAGCTGGTCTTGGTGGAACCCGGAAACTTCTGTCGTGATCCTGCTTGGACCTCGTTGTTGGCCGTTCAAATTTTTCTTGTACTTTTTCCTCCGCCGCTGATGGCCCTTCCGCAGTTCGGCGACTTTTGCTGCGGAGAGTTCTGTCGGATGAGTCAATCTTCCGTTTCACAGCCGGGTTATAGTTGCCGTCCTTTCTCCCGGTCTTTTCCACATACGTCGTCCTTCTCCCTTCTTCATTCTGGGGGTGTTCGTGAACTCTGTTTTTTGGACGGTGGAACGGCTTCTTTTTCTTTGTACCTTCAATTTTTCCGCGGGGCAATTTTCTTTTCACTTGCTTCTGTCTCTCATTGGCTTGCCCTTGTACTTGTCGTTTTCCCACCTCTGGAACTTGTACCTGCGGTGTCTGCCGTACCGGATCCTGCAAAAGATCTGAAAAGATTTGCATTTTATTACGGTCATAGAATGGTTTTATCTGGTCAATGTTTGCGGAACAGGTTTCACCATTTCTTGCCTTTAATACTACAACAGCGTGAGTTATTTTTTCTATAACATATGGTCCTTCAAAGCGTGGGAAAAATTTGGCAGTTTTATCTTCTGGTGCTGAAGAAAGTGAATGCTTAATTTTTAGTACTTCATCCCCTACTTTATAAGTTACTCCCCGTCGTTTCAAATCATAATAGAGCTTCTGTTTTCTTTGTGCTACTTCCGTATTCTTCTTTGCTTCCTTAATTAGTTTTTCTATATCACCCATTTTAAATTCTGGGGCTCTTTGTTGCACATAAAATAATTTATCTAACGGTGTTATAATCTTTCTGCCTAGAAATAACTCAGCAGGAGTTTTGCCCGTTGTATCATGTTTTGCGGTCCTAAGGGCGAAAGCAAATTCATTGACATAGTTATCCCAGCTTTTATGAAAATTTTTAACATAACTACGGATAATTTTCACTATATTTCTGTTGACCCGTTCCGCTATATTTGATTGCGGCCGATACGGGACCATTTTTAAATGACGTATGCCCAGTTTTTGGCACATGTCTTCAAATATATTACTTACAAATTGAGGACCATTATCCGATATAACTTTTAGGGGCGCCCCGTATTTTAAAATATATTTATTTAAAATAGAATCGGTAACTAATTTCGCGGAGGCTCGTTTTAAGGGAACAATTTCGGTCCATTTACTAAAATGATCAACTATAACAAGGAGATAGCGACTTTTGTTTAACTGACTTTTTGGGAAAGGGCCCAATAAATCGATACCGATTATTTCATTTGGAAATTCGGATTTAATACTATTTAGAAACCCGGCCGGGCGGAAATTAATATAATTAACGGCTTGACATGTTGGGCAGGACTGGACATACGCCCTTGTTAACTTTTGCAGTTCAGGAAAGTAGACTGCCTCGCGTACGCGTTGAGTAGTTTTTCGAATACCAGCATGAGAAGCTAAAGGGCTGTCATGGAGCTCTTGCAGGATATTTAATCTAAGACTAGCTGGGATAACAGGTCGAAATTCGTTGTTGGAATTCGTAGTTTTTGTATAAAATAATAGACCATCTATTAGTTCGTAATGGGCCGCCCTATTTCTTATCGCCACAATATCTTGGTGGCTAAAATTTTCAGGATCCTTCAAATACTCATAAATACTTCCAAACTCAGGATCCTTACCCAGTTCGGTTATTACAGTTTCTCGGGAATTTATTGTACACGCTGTCAGCATTGCAACTTTTACGGTATTACCCTGTTCGTCTAATTTAATTCGTGACAGGGCATCTGCTACGATATTTTCCTTTCCGGGGGTATGCTTGATTACCAGATTATATTCTTGCAGCTTGAGTGCCCATCTTATTAACCTTGGGGATAAATTTTTTCCAGAGTACAATCTAGTTACCGCCGCATGATCAGAATATACTGTTATCGGCGCCTTTCCAAAATAGACTCGGAACTTTTGCACTGCTAACAGAACTGCAAGTGCCTCTCTCTCGGTCGCGGAATAGTTTCTTTGTGTTTGATTTAAAGTTCGGCTAAAAAATGCTACTGGCTGCTGATTTTGCGAAAGTACCGCTCCTACCGCATAATCCGAAGCATCCGCTGAAATTTCTAAATTTTCATCCTTTTCAGGAAATTTCAACACAGGGGCTTGCGTTAATGCTTGTTTTAATTTTTCGAAAGCACTATTGGCTTCGGCCGTCCACGAGAATCTTGCCTTTTTCCTTTTTAATTTTAACAATGGCTCAGCGATAGCCGCAAAATCTTTTATAAAGGACCTATAATATGAACAAAGTCCTAGAAAAGAAGAGAGCTTCTTTGCCGTGTTTGGAGTCGGATACTTTTGTACAGCGATTATTTTTGATTCATCTGTCTCGATCCCTTTTTGCGATATTTTGTAACCTAAATATTTTAATTCAGGGGCTGCAAATTTGCATTTTTCGACATTAACTTTTAGACCGGCCTCATTTAATAAAGAAAACACCTGTCTTAAATCCTGTACATGTTGGTCTAGATTATCACTAGTAATAATGATATCGTCTAAATAGATAAATGTGGACTTTCCGAGAACAGGTCTTAACACAATGTCCATGCATCGCTGAAATGTTGCTGGGGCGCCTGAAAGGCCAAACGGCATTCGCAAAAATGCATAAGTGCCAGACTTGGTTATAAAAGCAGTCTTAGGCACGTCCTCAGGCCTGATCCCTATTTGAAAATAACCATTCGTTAAGTCTAAAGTTGTCATAAATTTGGTTGATTTTATGTTCCTTAAAATTTCTTCTATAATCGGTAACGGATATACCGGATATTTCGTTATGGAATTTAATTTACGGTAATCAATAGCGAATCTCCACCTTTTTGGATGCTCCAAAGGATAATCATTATTTTTCTTACATAAAACCACCGGACTAGCATAACTACTTGAGATAGGCGTTACGATCTTTTTACGTAGCATATCGGTAATATGCCATTCTATAATTTTTTCCTTATTCTTATCATACCGGTATGGTTTTTGACGAACCGGCAATGCATCTCCGGTGTCAATACTATGGTTAGTAACCTGGGTAAATCCTGGAATATCACTAAATAAGGAAGCAAATTCACTTACCACTTGTCGGATTCTATCTTGCTCGTCATTAGGCAGGTGGTCGAGATTTACCCTTGGCGGTTCAACCTTTTCTACACGCACTGGTTTCATCGTCAGTTTAAGAGACGCTTCATTAAAATCCAGTGTAGCTTGTGCGTCTGAAAGAAAGTCTATTCCTAGTATTAAGTGTGCTTGCAAATTCTTTACTATAAAAAACATCACCTTTACTTGTTCGTCCTTGATACGGATGTACAAAGGTACTTTACCTACGCACTTACATTGTTCTCCTTGCGCCGCTAATACTGTTGTATTATCCGCATTATATATGCGGTATTTGCGAAAATACTTTCTAAAAAAGACTTCTGCCACACAGGAACACTGCGCGCCGGTATCCAGGAGTGCGGTGGCCGGGATATTATTTACCAAGACTTCAATCTTCGGAAGAGTTAAATTTTTCACCATTACTGTATTTAACTTGTAGGAAGAGGGGTTTTCGTGGCCTTCGGATTTCCGCACCCTCTCGTCAGCAGAAATCCGTTTTAGTTTAAATTATTTTTTCTTTCGGTGCTTTCCTTCTTTCTCCACTGGCCTTGAGACTTTTTTCCTGGGTTGCTATTGAACTGTCGACGTTCGCCGGCTGTTTTTGAATGCTCGGGTTTCCTTGCCCACTGATTCGCTTTTTCTCCGTAGCCATGTGCTTGAGTTTGCTGTAGTCTTGGCGTACCAAATTGGTTTCGCTGTTGATATTGGCGTCTTCTTTCGACGTCCGCCGTTCTTCTACTTTCAAACTGGATTGCTAGCTCAAATAATTTTTCCAGTGTAGTCGGATTTCTCAATTCAATAAAGTCTTGCACTTGGGGTAGTAACCTCGGCAAAATCACTTGAATTATTTCAGGATCCGGACGGTTTCCATACAAGAGCTTGAAAACGTGAATTTTTCTTAAAATAAACCTGGAGAGGTTTTCCATTCTTTGTTGATATATACTGAAAAGTTCTGTTTCTAATTTCGCACGATCCCTTACAACAGGGAAGGCTTTTAGTAGGGCAGTCTTGAAATTTTCGTAGGTATAGGTGGGACTTCCTGCTTGACCCAAGAGACTTCTGCCGATACATTTGAACCAGTTAAGCGCTTGGCCCCTCAAAGCGCTGGTAGCTAAGGTAACTTTTTGAAACTCGTGCACGGGGTAGAGCATGAAGTGGTCATCCAATTTTTCCAAAAAACTGGTTACCTGTGAGTTTCCATTAAACGTTGCTTCCGGTTTCATCGAAGCGCGCATGGTCTGGACAATATACCCAAATCCTTCCAGGGCGGCAGCTGGCATTTCTGGATTCTGAGCTGTTTCTGCAGGCAGCACAGGTTCTTCTTGAAACTCGGCCATGGTTATTCTTCGTCGGGCGCCACTATCAGGTTCAATGTTTCTTCTTACCTTCTTCGGAAACATACAATGACCTGACTAGAACAGAGAGCTTACTAAAGCTATGTTCACTAATTGTAGTAAGTAGACAGGATACAGACGAAGGGTATACAAAAACCCTTTATTTTTTCTTTATATACAATGACTTCCGTACTTCGGAATACAATGACCCTCCACTCGGGGTCTAACTTAAAAGATATCAAAATAAAACTAAACTCTAATTTAACTTTAGAATAAGATTGGCCTTATAATAACAGAAAGCGTATGTAGCACAGAGACTGTGAACACTACAATACGTTTAATTTATCAAGAGGATTAAAACCTCTGGCCTGGAAGGCAAAGTAGCAACTGCGTAACTTCTAAGGTAAGCGGCCTGCTTCGAACTCACGGCTTCCTCTCTTCTGCTTGGCAAAAAGGCCACACTTAAATACTTGGCGTTCGCCAGACAACTTTGCATAAACTCCTTCACGCTTATAATTCTGGCCGGAAGTAGAAAATAAGAAGTGATAGTAAAGATTTAAAATAAAATAAACGTTAGTAAAACTTAAGATCCTTACAAGTTTACTTTGGGTTCAATGATAAAGAAGCTTTACCAAGTAACAGAGAAGTTGCTAAAAAATAATGGATTCCCATGAAAAAGAAGCTCCTGCTGAAAGATAAATTTGACACATAAAATGCAGTGTGTGAAGAATGGCTCGAATCTGGAGTAATACAAGAAGTACTGGAAGAAGAGGAACGAAATGAATTAAATTGATACCTAGATTGCTTCTTGAATTTAGCAAGAAAAAAATATGGATTATCTCAGATAACAGAGATGTTCTTCAAATATCTGTTCAAAGAAATAATCGTGATTTCTTAGGATTCCTGTGGTGGATAAACTGATAACAAAAGGAAATAATAAAATTTCGCAGCTGTAGAGTAGTCTTCGAACTAAAATGCAGTCCGTTTCTTTTAGGAGCAGTAATCAACACTCATTTATACAAATGTGAAATTTCTTTGAAGAAGCATTTAAAAAACCTGCACAATTCCTTTTATGTTGACAACTGCGTCATTTCAGTGAATTCGAATAAAGAAGCAGAATAATTTATTGCAAAATGAACTCAGTTAATGGCAAATGCTAACTTCGACTTAAGAGGGTGGGAATAAACAGAATTCAGCAGTGACAAATCTACAGTGGGCGAACCATTGAAAGTACTTAATCTTCTGTGGGATAAATATGAAGAGGCATCCTTCATCCCTAATATCCCTAATATTGCATATTTTTGGCCGATGCTTCAAGGAGATCTTATGCAAGTGTAGTATATTTGAGAAGACAATATAAAGAAGTGACTCTACTGCAAGCCAAAGCATGAGCAGCTCCCTTGAAAAAAAAAAAAAAAAAAAAAAAAACATACCACAACTTGAATTACTTGTTTGTCTTACTGGAGTGCGATAAGCCTCATTTGTCATGAAGAATAAGGTTGAAATTTCAAAGGCATATTACTGGACCGATTCTTCATCAGGACTTTTCTGAATAAAGAATGTAGAAGTTCAGAGCACTTTTGTAAATATTAGTTTCAGAAATTAGAATCCTATCGGACCAGGAAAACTGGCACCATGTCCGGTGCAGAAAACCCATCCAATATGCCATGAAGAGGACGTTCTGTGAAGAAACTTATTGAATCAAGATGGTGGGAGGGGTACCCTCATTGACACACTCGGTAGAAGAATGGCCTCTTTCTATACCAATCCATAATAAAGAAGAGGTTAAATATTGGCTGCTACAAACAAGATTGACTGGAAGTTCAGTCCACCCGCAGCACCATGGTGGGGCGGCCTTTGGGAATGACTTGTTCAAATGGTTGATAAGCTCTTGTTTCGAGTCCTAGGCCAGTCGTGTCTGAATTATTAAGAATTTATGAGTGTGATGTGTGACTGTGAATGCCAGACCACTCACTAATCTGTCAAAGGACTATGATAATCTCATCCGTTTAACACCGTCCGTATTTAAAGGTGAAATTCCTGTCTCTGTCCTGACTTGGATCGCCTTGATAAAGTTGATTTTTGGAATATCCACAGAATTTACGAGAACTCTTGAGAAAGAGATTTAGAAATGGATATCTTGGGCTGTTAATGCAACATCCATCTACAGTAACGATTTTTCAACAAATAAAAATTCAGGGATATAGTTCTCATTGAGTGTGATGACAAATGCAAAATTCTGCGGCCTCTAGCAAAAGTGATTGAGCTATAACCAGTAAAAAGAGGGAACATTCAAGTAGTTCGTGTCAGAACCCTGTCTAGAGAATTATTTCGACCAATCCAGAGAATAGTCCCTCTCGAAATACCTTCATCTTTGGAGTTAGATGAAGCAAATAAAACTGAGGCAACAACAAAAATAAAAATTTAAAAAAAAATTTTTTTTTTTTAAATTACTAAAAACTTTGCTTAAAAGTTTTTTAATTTAATAATCAATTATATTAATTTTAAAATATTTCAGAAAATGTTTTAATATTCATTGATAAGATTTGTCATAACTAAAGGTAATTTTTAATTTCTAAATTACAAATGCAAGATTTCTGATTTAGAAATTTTCTTGTGGATTTACAATTTAATAAGTGGGCTGTAGAAAATATGAAATTATGGATTACTCTGTAGTTTGCGATATCCTTTGTTATTGCATAACAGCGGCATTAAAAAGTTATTTGTTTTATATTAAATTTCAGTGAAGGTTATTTAGTTCAATTAAAAGTTATTCCTTCACACTAAAATCCAATACAAAGGAACTTTACGTAATACTTCTGTTAAAACGGCTTATGAATGTACCCCAAAGATATCAACAGAATTTGAAAACATTATTATCTTTTCAGTAAACACTGTTCTTTATATAGTATGCTATGTAAATTAATAACCAATATTGTGGAATTTAATTAGGAACATTTTTTATGCGCCACTGATTAATGAAACTGGTTTATCATGCATAGGACAAAAATGGACAATTTATATAAAGTTTACATAGAAGCAGATAATAAAACAATGAATGCAGCAGACAATTCATATTTTGAGAAAATGTGGGACAAACGAGCAGTGAATTTGAAGAAGAGTTGAAATGTATGTAATGTTTAATGAAAGAAAAATATATAAAACTCAGCATGTAAAAATAAAGCTCTGTATGTTCAACAGAAATAAAGAATCCTATTTTGCTGTACTTTAATTTATCAGGTGAATATTTTAATAAAAATCTGTAATCAATGCATTGAATTTTTAATTCCTAACAAATTGCTGGAAGAAACAGGACTCCTGCAAAATTTATTTTCTAAATTTAATAAATTTTTTATGTACAAAAACAATGAAAATCAAGCAATAAATAGTTACTCATACTGATGCTTACATTATTAGGTCAGTTATATTTTATGCAGAAAGATCTAAATATGCCTTTTTTTAAGTTCATTATTTTATAAGTCAATTTGAGGTACTGAACAGTTTGTTAAAAGATGTAGTTTTATATTAAATATGCACAATATTCAAATGTTGGAAAGATGCGAAAGCAATATCTTTGCATGAAATTACATGAAGGTAAAGAGGGGGAAATCAACATCTTTGTGATGGTTGCAGAAGCATGGAATTTTGTGGACTTCTGGACATATTAAAGATGACATAATGTTACAACTTTGCAACATTATACACAATGAGATTGCTGTGTCACTACAACATCAGCATGTAACTTTTGATATGAGAAATCAATCAGAAAACATGATACTCCTCATATTTGCTTCATAACTGGGTAACCTTCTAATGGAACGACAGTATTTGCCATGTCATCTGTATCAGCTTTCTCAATAACAAATGTGCAGAATTCAAACACATCACATTTACATGATATTAGGACTCAGAAGATTGCATTAAAAGGCTCTATTATTAATTAGTTTCTAGCAGTAAGATGCTCTTCTATATGAATATAGGTTTCTACTTAATTAAATTTGGGACTGTAAACAAACAGATTAAAAATGTTTAAATAATTAAGAGTCTTCTTTTAAATACATATATAGTAAGTGGTTCCCTTAAATTGAGAAAAGGATAGATGACACAGATGCAGTTCTTTTTGCAGTAAATTGTGTTTCCTGGTTTTGCTTTAAGCAATTATGACAGACACTTATTTTTGCTACATTGTGAATTAGATAAAAATATATAATTAACACAAATATTTCTAATTTCAATGAACATACATTCAAAGTAATTATTTATTAATTTTTTTTTAATTAATTTTTGTTAAAAATTTTTAGATATTCAATCTTTCAAGGTGCATTTAAACATTCAAAGCAATAAAAAATTATTTCTATTCTTAAGGCTATATAAAGAGTAGAAGTGCAGTAGAAATTGGTTAAAGCATTTACTGCTCTCTATATACTCTGTGAAATAGATGAAATAGGATTATGTTACTTACCATCCTGATACCTTACTAAGTGTCTACTAGTCTTGGACATCTTCTTATAGACAAGATAACTTCCAACTCCATCCCACTTGTGAGAGAATCAACTTATCGTAACAGAAAACTTCTCCAAAAAGGACTTCCTGTACTGTACCGACTTTCATTACAGTAATTAACAGATTATGTATCTTACAGTGGCCATTTGTTTTAGATTAGTGTTAACTCAATATGGTAGCTATGGGCTGCAAAGTGAATTTTCACTCAGAAAGTTTCAGACTTTATACAGGAGAACTGCATATTACATGCAAAGTGCCTCAAGATTTTATATATATGATATATGTAGATACAGTAGATGTGCAGTATCCCAGTAAGGCCAATGAGAGATGCTTCTAGTTGCTAAGGTAGATTTAATAAGGCAGGTAATATTTTGGGTATTTATATTAATCAGTGGGTAACTGTTATTTTTGAAAGTACATTATATTAATCAGTGGGTAACTGTCATTTTTGAAAATACAACGATTTCAAGCAATATAATGACAAAAAGAGATAACAATATCTCTATTAAAAACTTTTTCAGATTAACCAGTAACAAATCATTCAAGCTTACAGTGTTAGGGTGATGTTTCTAATGAGTTAATTCGGAACTTATATTCATTGCATGTAGAAGCTTCTACAAGAGAACAGTTGTTTTAATATTTATTTTGAGTCAAAACGTAGACTCCAATACTCATTATTTATGGTCTCAAAAAGTAGCTATTGACATTCCTTATGTGACAGCTTCTTAAAATTTAAGTAATAGATGTGCTTCATCAGAAATTCGTAATACTGAGCATGAAAAGAGACCTTAGCGAAATGCCAATGTATTTCCAATACAAGTGCAAATAAAATTGCTTCTCATCAATGTAAAGGAATAAATTATGTTTATTTGTTTAAAGAATGGGTACCATTAAAATATTTAAATTTAAGGAATTAGATGTAACAGAGGGAAAGATAACGTAAAAAATATATAATCCATGCTTTAATTGCCTCTGTGGTACTTAACATACTTTAGTTTTTCTAAATAAGTAATACACACTGCTACATGAGAACAGTAAGTCAGTTTTTTTACAACTGACTTAAATCCAGTTGTGATCTCAAATTCTTATAATTTAAAGCTTAACATGGCATGTTATTTTGGTGGAAAAAATAAGAAGTATTGTTTCCCACAGCAATCATTCAAGTACTTGATAGAATGGTAAACCAGCACAGTTGTTCTGTTCTTCTGCATACTGGTAATGAATGCAGCTTTATTTCGGAGTCTTGTACACTGAAGTTACCACTGAAAAGAAGTTATGCTCTATCTACCGTTTATCCAGATGTGCTTTTCCGCCCATGATTCTAAAATTTCATTCTGCAAGAGAGTGTTATGCTAAATAAGTTACCTCTCCTCTTCCACCGAGGCGTACAGATCATAATATTCTGCCATCTGCAGATTCTGTTGTTAGCTGATCTTGAATATAGTGAGAAAAATTGACATTATTATTGGCAGTTATAATGGATTTGCCTTTTGTTGCCAGGTATAATTAAAAATTCAGTAGTGGCACAAAACACATATTTTGGTTGAGTACTTTCTGGAAGAATTCGAAACACATTTCGTGATAATGAAACCGCAATTGCATTAAATTGCCGCAATTGCAACTTTTGGACTGAGTTAAACACTGACAAAGCCCTGAAGTGGTTTTGGGAAACTAGTGAGTTACTTCAAAGGGTTACAGTGCTAGCACACAAAGAGAAATATCGTGTAAAACTTTTCAAAGTGAATTCTGATTAGACTCGTCGTAAAGCTTCCATTTTGAGATTCTGCTGAAAGAGAGAATATAAAGAAGTGGCAATTTCACACTTAATTGCCATTGATCACAAATTTAAGTGAAATCCTAGTTTGCAAAAAAGGTTATAAAGAATACATGTCCAATTATGAAAAACTGAGTCTCTGAGTCTAGTTAATTTAACACACAGGTTTACCTGAAAATGCATAATACATTTCTCAACATTCTGCATTTATACCAAATAGTGCTATGGTTTTTCTAAACCTAATATAAAGGAAAGTCTCTGAATTCCATATTATTTGTAGGACTAACTATCAAGTGTGATTAGTTTTGGTACTTGGAAATTTCATAATACATGTTGTAGGATTTATCTCTGATACTGCCGAATTGTATGAGCACATTCTTATCGCTAAAGAAGGTAGAAATGCTTCGCAGAACAGAGGTATGGGATCGATTAATCATGGTAACTTATTTCATGCCTCCTTTTCATTTCTGCCAATGATACTTTGAAACAATTGCAGCGGATGGTGAAAAAGATTCGCCACGTATCAGAGATAATAAGAAATTATTTTTATGTGATGATCTTTTCTTTAGATTGAAAAGCACTGAAAAAGCTTTTGATACTTGTAGGCAGTTTATATATCAGAAGCTATGAAATAGGTGACTAAAGAAATTAAGGAACTAAAGAAGTGGTTTAAACTAAGGAAATGGGGAACCAATTAGCTTTTCCTAAAGCCAATATTTGTTGAACCAGGAAAGTGGTTCTCTCAACATGCAAATTATGCCTAATAAATTGTCTAAATTGTTGAAATTATAATGTGATTCAACATTATTATTTAATAGGATTAAGACAGTCTTGGCTGTTGAAGAAAATTACTATTACAATCATCGGAGATTTTTTAACCTTCCAATAGCTGCAAAAGCGATGGAGATTATGTATCAACATCTTTGGATTTCCAACAGTGATTGGTATGATCTGGTTCCTAATAGTATTAATGAAAAATGGATAAAGTTTCTGTATATTAAAATTCCTAGATGCATTCACTTACAGACAATGCAGTTAAAATACATTTTGTGAGGCATCAGATTTTGCATACCAATAAGTGATTAATTATAACAGCAAGAACTTGATATTACAATAGCTGTGATGACTACAGTTATTCTTCTTTTCCTATATTAGAACTGAATGCTATCAAAGTTTGTTGGTTCCATCCAAAATATTCTGAGTTGCTATAAATTTCAAATCTTTGCATGGGATGACTCTAAAGTTGCACTAATAAGGTTATCATCACCTAATGCAGATGGAAAACATTTATTGTTAACTGAAGTACGGAAATCTCAGAGTTTTACTGAGGTCTCGATCAGAATTACATTCCATCAAAATTATACCCAGCAGGCCTTGCTTCCTGGGGAGTCTGTTAGAAAAGCTCAAAATAAACTGACTGTGGTGTTTAAAAGAAGCCCCTTGAATTTGACTGAGTTTTGAATTCTGTAACATCACTGAGAATCAGATGCATTGATTGAAAAGAGGACTGATACCATACTTTCATGACATAGTTTAAAAATTGAAACTTTAAGTACTTCTTAAATAGCACAGCTCCCTTATCGAAAAGATACAAAACTGTTTGCCAAATTTCAAGAGTGAACATTTCCCTATAACTCTTTGGAATGTAGAAAAGCATAAAGGCATTATTTAGTATTGTGGGTATAGTAAGTGCATTAAGATGGCATACAATTATTGAGTTGCAAGAAACCTTTGAAAATTATTGTGTTGGTGGCATCAAATAATTTTTTTGAAGATGGCCTTCTACAAGTGGCAGGTTGTATTCAGCATACTAGAATAAATTATAATGCTAAGCATTCATTTATTATTCAATTATTCAGCATACTAGAATAAATTATAATGCTAAGCATTCATTTATTATTCAATCTCCTAATAGACTGGATGAACTCTTGATTGAGCTGAATGAAATTACATATGCAAGTTGTATAGTGGTAAATTCCATTTTAAAACACAACTGTTGGATCAATGGAGCAAAGAAAATTATTAAAAGTTTCAAAGCAAAATACATAGTTTGTAAATTATAAGGGCCATTTGCTAACTGTAGTATTAATTAAACAGTCCCAATAACTTAAAATTTAACTAAGGACATGGTAAATAGACTGCTAACAGCTATGTTGCATTATTTGTTTGCATGGCAACAACAGCTAGCTATTCATTCAGCTATTAATAATATTCTTATTACTGAATTAATAATATAAGCTGTCTCAGATTTAACAATTGACTGTTACATTCAAGAGGTTTGCTGGCAGCCAAGGCATACCTGACACATTTCCTGTGACAAGGAAGTAACTTTATTGAAGCAAAGAGAAAACTGAGTGAATTTTGAAAGAATTATGAGAAACTACTACAAGTGTTCCTGAATGTGATTGTATCAGGCCTCACCTTCATTCCATGAGGTTTCTGTTGCAGAAAATAAAGAAGATGAAGAAGAGAGATCGCACAGTGAATGCTTGCATATGCTGAAATCCAGATCAGAATGGCCAATCCTGGAAATTGGTGATATTATTCTGCTAAAAGGTGACATTTTCCCAGCTACATGGCCGTTGAGAAGAATAGTAGATATATCCAGCACAACATGGACTTGATCTTGTAAATTCAAGTTTTATTTCAAGTAAGTTAATTAAGAATCCACTTCTTCAGGACAGATGTGATGGCTGTGTGCCACATGGGATCTGTACATCTGCAGCATATTACAAGTGATGAAGATGGCTCATTACTGTTACAAATAGCCACGTCATCATAGCAGTGCTGCTGCATTCTCCGGACTGATTTACACTTTCGGTCATGCAGTGCAGCTGTCTTTTTTACCTCTTTACATTGTGTTAATAAATGTTCTCTTTTATTTTATAGCGTTTCATAACCTAGTTTATATTTCAAAAATTCTACATCCATCATAATTATTACATTTAGATACCAAAACATTTGCAATAAACTTTGAAGATAATTGGTAAACTGGTGATTGGTAAACAAGTTATGTAGATAATTGGACATCATTAGCTATCATGAATATTTATATATTCAGTGAAGAGATGTTGTTGAAAAGGTGAAACAAATTATGAATTTCTGTATTTCTTTTATGACAGCAGCAAAATAAATTTTTACATTTTTATTTAATTTAAATTTATAATTACATATTTCAAAATATCAACTATTTAATAGACAAATCTTTTCCTTTAATACAAGTTTAAAATGATCGTCGTCTCAGAATTTCATATTTATGCTTAATCTCATATTATTTTAATTGAAAAAAGAAGTAAAAATTTGTTAAAAGACTATTCATTATTAAAGTCTCTCAACAATGAAATTCGAAAACTTGTCTCAAGACAGTACTAACAATATTTATTTTACTAGATATGCAGTCCTCTGTCCGATGTATAAATTTTGTTGTCATTTTGATTATTTAAAAATGTCATTAGTATTTCATATACAAAATAACATACGAGTTGAAGCATAGTTCATTTGAATAAGTATCAATTTTTAAATGTTCAATTATACTCTGCCTATTTTCTATTCTTATTACTGAATTAATAATATTTATCTCTCCCATATATTTCAGCCTTCTGCTCAAAATGTATAAATTTATGCAAATATGATACATTTTGGTATAATTAAAATATGAAACCCAAAATATGTTCCATTTTTAGCAGCTATATTATTAATTCTGACATTAAATAACAAGTAATTCATTTCTACACAGTGCACAACGTATATTTCAGCGTATAACATGCACTTTTGCCAAAAATATGATCGAAATTTACGAGTGCACGCCAGATATAAAAATAATAAATTAAAAATATGGAAAAAAATCGGCATACATAAGTTACATTTTTGTGTTTACTTATACTGTTTTAAAAGAAGTGACATACCTTTTAAATTTAAAATCTTTTCATTATCGGATAGCATAAAATGTTCAACATGCTGGTATTCCGTTATATCCTCAGGCACATCATCAATTTCTGTTTTATCTTCACCGTCACTGTAAATCTGGTACATAAACAAACATCACTGGGTCCATCATTCACCAACACCAAACACCCTCACTGCAGCACAATTTCCATTTTCTTTCACAAACTGAATGATTTTGCATTTGAAACCAGCAGTGTGTTTTTTGCAGGAACCATATTGACTACTAAAATTAACACAAGATGAACTGTATTTCAACTAAAACCTTCGATGTTAACTTGAAAATCATGGCTTCAAATGACTACACAAAGAGAAAACATCTGAAATCTAATTCCACGACTTCTCTCGTGTTGGAAGTGCATTCTTACTCCAGATTATATCCACCTTCTCTCGAAACCCTACCATAGCAATCCTTTGGACATTTGCATTGAATCCATCCTCTTTACAGGAATATTTACTCCCTCAAGCATTTAACCTACACACATATTGTTCCTCTTATCCCTTGTCAATGCAGTATATTATTGTTCGAAAGGCACGATATATGACGATACACCCAAAAATTTTAAAATGGTGCATAAAATTATAGATGCACATTATACAATGTGGGCGTCACATGCCGAAAAATACGGTAATTAATACGTAGTAATCTTTGACTTAAATTATCAACCATATAGAGCAAATATTTTTTATTTATAATTTAGAAAAAGTTATTTTAAAAGTTTAGTTTACTCATTTATATTTTAACTATATAATTTTTCAGCAGACATTTAAATATTTTCAACAATATAAATTTCAAACATAGCTTTTTATTAGAAAATGTGTTATTCCTGCAAAAGCCAGAAACAAAAACACATAACTAAAGTTATTAAATATATAACTGTTGCATTGCCTTGAGGATGAAATATTCATATCAGAACATTTATTCATATATATTAGAACAGAACTGCATATCAGGTCTATGCATAGAAAAATAAGTTGTTCAAAAATGTCTGCAAAAACCATAGACTTTATTTTCCTTTTGCAAAATAAACAGTATCACTCACATTAAATATGGGGTGGGGGGGAATACATTAAAAATCAAAATAAGAGGACTAAAAATAAAAATCGTTTAAGGCTATCTGTACAATTTCCTGAGATTTTATACACAGAATATAAAAGCTTTCACTTATGAATCTGTGATTTTAGAACCTCTTCCTATCATAGAAATACTGATATAACGGCATGCTCTGTTATCTTGAACTATTATGGACTTCATATTCACATGTACTGTAAATAGTTTTGATGGTTACTGAACAGTAAGGACAAAGCTAATCATAATAAAGTAACTTGCTATAGTACACAGACAGTAGTTCAGCACAATGAAAATGATGAATGCAGAAAAAAGTGGGGTAAGTATCATAAGCATAAATATAAAACGCAATTTAAAAGCAGAAATTCTCACAGTACTTTTCTTTCAAATAGTTCAAATATAGATTTAAAGCGAAAAAGTCGCACTTTTCATTCACTTCATCGCAACAGAGATATTAAGCTATACATTTAAAAAATAAATAAATAAATAAGATGGGTTTGGAATGAATGCAACTATTATTTAATAATTAAAATCATTTAAGATTTAATTCTTAAATATCTCATGATTATTCATGCCTCACAAGCTATGTGTAAGCCTGGGTAAATGATAACACGCATGAAACATCAAGCCTAGTTTTGAGTATTTGGTGCAAAAATAAGAAAACTGCTTTAAATTAAATTTATTCTAAAACAAAAATCAACATTTTCTACTAGCAAGTGAATGGATGCAATCCTTCCATAAAATTATTTGTAAACACATTTTACAACTTACCAAAATGAATGTTTTAGAAATTTTATAAATTATTCTCTCTATTTAAGTTAAAAACTGTTTTTTTTTTTTTTTTTTTTTTTTTTTTTTTTTTTTTTTTTTTAAGTTTTATTTCAATAACACCTGCACAATGTTCAATTAAATTATTCCTTCTCCTCGCAAATTCAATTCAAAGAATGCCTTTTCATTAGTTAAGCAAAAACGCATGTTTTTAAATCTTTATTAAGGCTTATCATTTGTCCCCCAAAATGTTAAATAAAAACAATATGCACATGGAAAGGTAGAAATGATTTGTTTAAGACTAAACTAATAAATTATTCCCATAAAATGATTTATCTGGTATCTCAGTAATATACTTACACAATGAAAATATACATGAACTAAAAATTAATTCTCTTAATTAATAAAATTAATTCTCTAAGCTAAATGGTATTTTTATGTTTCAGACATTCAAGTTTTAAAACTTTCATTCTCGCTCCTCATAAATATTAAACAAAATATCCGATAAGAACATGCAAATAAATTATTTAAAAACGACAGGATACAGTCCTTCTACAATTAATTTGTTTTTTCATCTCAATTTGTTTGACTTGTCCTTTCCTTGATACATGATACATGATATTGACTGATGAAATGTTATTAAAAGGACTGCCTTCATGGAGAAATTTCCAATGCAAAATGTATCAAATTCACATTACATATCTATGAAGGGAAAAAAGTGATTTCCCTCCTTTCTCACAATTATTTTTTTAATAAAATATCATTTTATGACCAGTTTTTCACAAAAATTTATTTTACAACAGACATGCATACCTTTACCCAAACTAAACCATTTTAAAAAACTTGGATAAAATTATTTTTAAGCATTATTTTCCCCCTCTCCTGTAGTGAAAATTGCATTTCAACAATTTTATTATATGAATCGTGCTGATTTTTAAAAAAACACATGAAAGATGTTTAGGAACGAAGGAACAAAATTACTTCATGTCTCCCTTTCACCACGTGCATTATCCTCTGAAGAGAGGTTGATGCACTTTCATACTACTCCTCAAAGATTATCTTTGCCTCCTTACAAAATACTCATTTATAATTAAAATAATATATTTTTATTATTTAATATATAAAGTATATATTTATTATTTAATATATTATTAAAATAATATATTTTTTATAATTAAAAATTTATACAGAATGTTTCAAAGCATAATTTGTTTACAGCTAAATGTTAAGGCACATCAGAATGAAAAATTATATTTTTCCTTAAAACTTAGCTTTGAACTCTACAGATTTCACAGCTAAATGAAGTATTTCAGAATGAAAGACAACAGAAAAGTTTTAAAAAATTCAACATGGTCTTATATTTAAAGGAAAAAATTAACAAAAAATGTAGATTTCTTTAGAGTTGTGCCTGTGCTTTGATTTATCCTGCATAAAAATTCATGGGTTTTAACAGAAAACAATTAATTACAGGTTGAAACACTAATATTAAAATCCTCTTAGACTTCATTTTTTTAGCCTAAGATGTTTTTATTTTTATTTTATTTATTTTATATTTTTTATTTTAATACAAGACCTTAAATTCTTCTTGAATGCTAAAAATTAGCCCAGCTATAAAATGCAAAACTGTCATTTCCCATTTGAAATTTTCAGAGAAATGTAGCATTTAATGCTATGTAAATTTAAGTTTCACAAATGTATAATTAAAACAAAAATATCAAAGATATTTCTTATGAAATATGAAATAGATGCAAAGTTTTTCTACGTAAAAAGATGCTATGTAATTCTTAGTAATACATGCATTTCTATAGTAACACATGGTACCACGGTTTGGTTTGCATAATAACAATTTTGCCAGACTCCTTAATTTTTTTTCCACAACATATAAAATTTATTTCTGAAGCAATATTTAATTGTAATGATTTTCAGATATATAAAATAAAATGTTGAGGTAATAAATTGAATTCATATTAACAGTTACTGAATATTAGTTATTAATGAGAAATTTTCAAGACAGAAGCAATTCTATGAATAGAAAAAAAAATCTATTGAGAAGGATGTTCCCACCCTTCACCCTTTTTTTTATTAAAATTCTTGTAATATGAAAAACATTTTATTTTCTTAAATAATGTTTACAGATTTAGAAAATAAAAATATATTAATAACTTATGAATTAATATTAGGAATTAACGTTTCTCAACAGAGAAAATTATAATTACAAATCATTTTTTTTCACAAGAAATGCTTCTTTCTTTTTTTTTTTTTTTAATAGCAGTCATTGCCATACCTACTGTTTAGTGCAAGATATCTTGCATTAAATACACTGAACAACATAAAGCAATTAATAAAATTCAGAATAAATCTAATAATAGCTCTTCGAAAACTGACTGTAATTGTCAAAAAGAATGAATTTTAAAATCTTAAAAATACGTCTTGTGGCATACTTTTTGCAACAATTTTTTTTTGTTTTGACACAGAAAAAAAATTCAGATATCAAATTCAAAAATATCTTCTTTTAACAACTAATTAACATTAGATATTAATTGGAAAATTTCAAGGAGGAGGCAAAAAATAAATGTAAGAAATATAAAGTATAGAAAAGATTTTTCTCCTTTTTTAAAATATTTGTCAAATAATGCTTCCAAATTTAAAAAATGGCACAATTCTGAAATATTGAATTTTACGAATTATTCACTATTTCTGAATAATAATTAAATTCTCAATATTGAAATTACAAAGCATTATGTTGTTATTTAGTTCTAATTTACACAGAAATGCCAAATGAAGTTGCAATTTTGCAAGCAGAAAAACATGATCAGATATAACAACAAATATCAATAACAAAGACAACATATATCTTGGAGAATGCATATTTGGCAAATAATATCTCACAGTTAAATCCTGGCATCATGTATGAATTTTTTTTTTTTTTTTTTTTTTTTTTTTTTTTGTCTTCTTAAATTTCATCTTTACCTCCCCTCATTTCTTAGTTTTCTAAATTAAAATAATTATATAAATAAAAGAATTGTGTATAATTTCATATAATATAAATTTTTAAAATGTTAAAAAATAGAAAGTAATTTTCAATATGAATGTTCAGAGCATTAAATGTTTATCAACAGCAGAAAAAGTTAATAAAAATTAATTTCAATATTTAAATTGAAAATTAATCAAGATACATAAATTTTAAAAAATTAATTATTTATTTATTAAATACACAAAATTATTTGTTTTCTAAAACATGTTCATATATTCACATTTCTTTTTTTAATTCATTTACATAAATTTTCTGTACATGTTTAAATACTACAGATCAGTGGGGAGTGATGATTTTGTCACAAGCGTCAGTTATTTAACACAATACGAAAAGATAATAAATGCAAATACTCATTGCCATCATGTATATGTATCAATAAGTATTAATACTATGGGAGCTTGAAATACATACAGTTTCTCCCACTTAAATACTACGGGATCTCGAAATACAGTTTCTCCTGCTTAAGTAATGTTAGAAATACATTGTAAGTATTTCTGTGAGCAGGAGCAAGGAAACAAACATTTGAACAATGCAGACTGCAAGTCCTGAGTTAAATAACAAATAAGTGTTCTCTTTCATAATAAGTGTCCTTGCCTTTCAGGTAGTTAACATAGAAAGGAACTGCTACGAAAACACACACAGTAAACTTACAAACTTAGGCAATTCACAGCTTCAGTGATACTTTGCAGATAATCAGAGTGTTCCTTATGGAGTCTGGAAGTAAAAAGTACCTGATTTGCTTCCTCCGTTGGGGGGGGGGAGTATGAAAAATTAATACACATAGGCACTTCTTGCCTGTTTGCTCCGGAACTGTCCAGGCAAATCATTATTATGGAAACTGTCGACACCTTTACAGTTTTTTCTCGAAACAATATGCCAAGTCCAAGTGAACACAATTTTACAGCCTCTAAAATTTTGCACAGAAAGTCCTAAATCGTGGAGACCTTAAAACCGAAATTTTGGTCAAATTCCTTGTTTTCAAATTGTTTGACAAGTTTGGCTCGATTTTCGGGTGGCGTTTCGATAAAGTCAAAACTCTAGGCTTTCAGTTGAAGCTGGAATTTTCCTGGCTATGGCTGAGATGGAAAGGACATTTTGTACAAGTGACCATATTTGTCTGAGTTCCATTTTATGCAACCCTGCATCTTCTTATTCTGCATCTTCTGGGAACTTGCAGGTATATGATAAGCAGTAGAGACATCCAGAAGCCTAGAGTGCATCCAGTTTGCATGTGCCCAAAGCGCTGACACCTGAAACAGCTGCTGGTTGGTTGCTTCCCTGATCCGTATTTTGCTTCTGGTGGAGTCAGGGTTTTCATCCACTGATTAGCCATATATGACAACCTTAAATGGAAGTTCTTCTTTTGTACTGAAAGGCACTGACAGCCCTTTCTCTGCTGTGCCAGTCATGGAACATTCAGGAACACTCTCCTAAATATTTACGATTTTGTAGAGTCTCACCTTCTTTGGGAATATATAAAGGTGACACTGCAGAGAGATGGCGGCATCGATATTATTTTTGCCGAAAACAGATTTCTTTCTACACGACTTGAGGTCACAGGCACATTACGGGAAGCAGACAACATTTCTTTTCCACAGGAGGTGGGATGCTGTATCCAATCAATCCATCTCCTCTAGGCAATAAAAGGAGTTCATAGAAATGTTGAAAGCTCTCAAGTCAGATGTATGCTTTCATGTCTCATGTATGCAGTCAGTTTTCACCGTTAGGGAAGATTCAGGAATCATTCAGGAAGATTCTAGACAGAATGCACAATGAAGGCAACGGATTTTACTGTGGTTAAGAAGTTCATTTTTGAGGTCCAAAATTATATCACACAGTGTTGGCACTCAATAACTCTCACCCAGTTTTCCAGACGATGTTGAAGTAGCAAATTCAGTCATAATTAGTAAACTGCTGGAGCTGGCAGTCCTGTGAGGTTGATGATTTCTTACATCAGAAAAAAAGTCAAAGAGAGACAAGAATTGGTGACTTAATTTTAATGCACCAGTAATATCTCTCATTTCTGGCTGAGCTTAAAAGTTTTTTTTTTCCTCCTTGCGGTCCAAACTTGTGTACTACAGCTCAGCTGATGAGTGTGTAATGCATATATGTGAGGGCATGAACAGTGAGTGTACCCTATTCAGTGCCCCCCCCACCTACTGGAGAAGCAGTAGCTAAGAAAAGTTTTTATGCACTGTTTCATAAACTGTAGTCACAAATGGCAGCAAGTTTATTCATTATTGTGATAGGTCGCTATTGTGAAAATATGAATAACAGTTCAAATGCACAGAGAGGATCATTTAAAAGCAAAATGCTTAGATTTTATCCTCAAAATATAACAGAAGACGAAACTACAGAATTAAGCAGAATATACAGAGTTAACGTGTCAAACAAATACACAGAAATATAACCTAACATAGATGAAAGTTATAACAGTTTATGCCAGAATGGTTCAACATAGCCAAGAACTGTGTATAATTTATTCTAAATTACAAATGTTAAATAAAATGAGGAAGATGTATTAAAATACATAAAACAAAATATTTCTGCATGCAAATGTAGTTTGGCTCACCAATACATAAAGAAAAAAACAATTTAAAAAAATACTCAGTTAGAACTTTTATGGAAAGTTAGCATTTCTGATAAAATATTTTTAGTTGTAAGACACACACAAAAAATAGAGATGGACATAATTATCCAAATAAAAATAAATTTGTTTTTATATAAATATAATACAAATGCATGTTAAAATTTCATTCAAAAATTGTATTTATGCATCTTCATAATACAATAATTTCACTAATTATTTTAAACAACAAAATCTATCATATTCACAAATTTTTTATAAAACAACATATTTCCTTAAACAGTCATGCTTCAACTAAGTGCAGTTATGTTTTTGTATTTTACAGAATTAGTACATGCTGCACACAAAAATAAGAAAATGCACAAATTAAAGCATATAATTTTATCATTTTCCCTCCTCATAATAAAATGACATTTTTTTTTTCAACAAACATTGATATTATTAAATTGATTAAAATTTCCCCAGAAAAGATTTACACAATTTTATATATTGTGCTACAGAATCTTTATTCTGCAATTTTTCTTCCTCTAATAACCTAATAACTGACTTTTCATGAACCACTTTGCATCTATTTAATAATTTTTTAAACATGAAGATTTTTTAAAACAAAAATATTCATTTAGAAATTATATGCATAACGGAAAAGATTTTTACTAAAACATTATTGTATAAATTTTCAATAGCCTTAATACAATAAACTTTTCTTTAAAAAAGTTTTCTATGATGAATTGTATTTAAACATAGTATCAAAAATTATAATAGTGTGCTTTGACAACTGTTTTAATGCACACACAAATTTAAATGCCTAAAATGTATAAATTACATAATTACAATTAAGACATTAGTACATAATTACAGTTTAAGCTTTACACAAAAGACATACTAACATTTAAAATTTAAATTAATTAAGGATAAAAGGATTATATTTATAAGTGACTGAATAGTATAAGAGGCTTTCAAATTAAAGTATTAGCTCAATACTCTGAGGTCAGCAAGACTGAGAAGGTAGTTTAATAATGTCATGAATAATATGAAATTTTTGTTCCACTTCATGTTTAAAAAAGTGAAATAAACAGTTTGAAATCAAAATATATCATCAGCCTTCATAAAATTTGTAATTTAATTCTCATAAAATTTGTAATAAATTCTCAGATGAATGCTTTATTGGAGTAGAACTCAGACAGTCTTGCATATTATTACTATATTATTATTATATTAGTTCTTATGATATTAAAAAATATATAAGAATGCAATTTTACATGCATAATAAATTATTTAAACCAGACTTGAAAAATTTGACAGAAAGGTATTTTTTATAAATTTTGTCACTGATTTAAGTTAAAGAAAGATTTTAGAGAAGGCAAAGATTTCCTACACAAAATTAAAAGCGTTCTGTTGCAAAGAAACCAGAACTTGGTATTAGTTCTGGTGAATCAGGGGGGCAAAAAAAAAAAGTTTAAACATAATTTTATCTGTTTTTTGAATGACAATAATTTTGTCTCTGTCTTTTAGATGGTTTAGTGAAGCATGTGAATCTGATATAAAATAATTTTTTTATGAAAAACTGGTTACACAATCATAATATTTTATTACAAAAAATAATAGTAGGACTGGAAGGGAATTAATTTTTTCCCCTCATAGGTATGTAGTGTGAATATGATCTGATTTGCATAATATATTTAGGCACTGAATGTATAAATTAATACTAGTGCCAGCCATGGTCATAAGACATGTTGCCATTCATACATTACTGCATTCATTGCATTGTTTTTTTAATGATTTGTTTATTTTCTTTACAACAACTATGTAATTCTGAAAAATTCAGAAATCATGCAAACATGTGCCACAGAAAGTGCCCTAAAATGCTTGGTATGGGGATGAAGTAACTTCTTTTAGATATTTCACTTGTTACACAGAGAAAGAAAACTCAAAATAATTTTCAATTTTTTTTCTTAAATTTATCCATTTGCCTTATAAAATAAATATTTAATTAAACTAAATTTTAAAATTTACATTTCCATGTCCATATTATGAAGATTATTACTATTTTATATATACATACTGTACATATAAAATATGTAGAGCCAGATTAAGACTAAGCCTCATATACATTTACTTCTGTCCCCCCACCCCCTTTTCTTCTTTCTTGGTCTTGGTTTAGATACATCATACCACAGTAAATTTGGCATAAAATTTTTTTTCGTGGTGCATCCTTTCCTCGAGTTTCTAACGACCTTTTGTTCCTAATGACCATTTACTTGTTGCCCTAAACCTTGTTGCCTTGTTGCTATTATTTTGCTAAATGGTTAATCCAGTTCTAACTGTTTGTATATATATCATATAATAATAGAGTTGTGACAGACTAGTGTTAAAATATTTTGTTCTTGATGTGAAATGCCATTCATGTTACAATACTGAGGATAATAATAAAATTTACGTCTTTTTTTATTCTTTGCTTGCCTACCTACTGAATTTAATTTTATATTATCATTTTTATTTTTCCAAATTGTATTTTAAAATGCCCCTCTCATTCTTTAACTTCATTTTTCTTTACTTTGAAATTCTTCTTTGAGACATATATAATTTCCTCCAATTTCAGTACAAAATGGAGGAAAAAAGAAAGTACCTGGAAAATCTCAGTAACAATGGCGAGGTCCAGATTAAGTTAGAAATTAAACAATTTATTTCACAGCTGCAGTTTCAGCAGTGAAATTTCTTTTAAGGGAAACTCATAATTCACTTCTTTAAATCAACAGCTGACCTTCTATGTATAACATCACGAATAAAGAAATAAAAACTGTTATGTTTGCTTTAGTGAATAAGCTATTTTACTTTAGTGAAAGCTATTTTACTTTAGTGTATGTTTCTAGTTTCCAGCTTAGATGAAAATAATTTAAAGGACATTAAAGTTACTCATAACAGGTTCTAATTATTGTAATATTAAATCTGAGAAGTCTCATTTCACAAAAATTTCACAGAAAGCATAAAAGAAATAAATAAAATATAAAAACAAAGTCCATAATGGTAGCAGACATTTTTGCAAAATAATAATGTAGCAAAGCACAGTTTTACTGCGATCATTACACTGCTCCTCTTTCTCATCACTCTATGAAAAACGGAATTGGTACATTCCATACATAGATTTTCAGACACTGTTCTAAGATCTGGGATTCTAAGCCTCCTTGCCTGCACATCACCTCCTAATATCACTAAACTCAGTTCAAAGTATGATACCAACTTCGAAATTCGCTAAAAATTCTCATAATTTTTTTAATTTATCGTCTCACTATAAATCCTCATACTTTTTGTGTGTAACTCTATCAGGTTCAATGTTTCTTCTAACCTTCTTCGGAAACATACAATGACCTGACTAGAACAGAGAGCTTACTAAAGCTATGTTCACTAATTGTAGTAAGTAGACAGGATACAGACGAAGGGTATACAAAACCCTTTATTTTTTTTTCTTTATATACAATGACTTCCGTACTTCGGAATACAATGACCCTCCACTCGGGGTCTCACTTAAAAGATATCAAAATAAAACTAAACTCTAATTTAACTTTAGAATAAGATTGGCCTTATAATAACAGGAAGCGTATGTAGCACAGAGACTGTGAACACTACAATACGTTTAATTTATCAAGAGGATTAAAACCTCTAGCCGGGAAGGCAAAGTAGCAACTGCGTAACTTCTAAGGTAAGCGGCCTGCTTCGAACTCACGGCTTCCTCTCTTCTGCTTGGCAAAAAGGCCACACTTAAATACTTGGCGTTCGCCAGACAACTTTGCATAAACTCCTTCACGCTTATAATTCTGGCCGGAAGTAGAAAATAAGAAGTGATAGTAAAGATTTAAAATAAAATAAACGTTAGTAAAACTTAAGATCCTTACATACTTCCCGCCAGAGTTAATTAGTTTGAAACTGAGGTCTAAAACGACCTTGTTGAAAACTTTTAGCTCTAGAATCTAACGCGAGGCCAACCTTTTACAAACACAACTTCGCTAGAAACTAGAAAATTTTAAAAGAAAGAAATTTGTTACAATAGCAGCTCCCGGAATATACAACAATCTTTTTTCTTTTTCATCTGTACTGCATCTAAACAGGAGCTTTATTCAATTCTGGTTCCTTCCAGAGATCTGGAAGGAAAACTAGTTTAATGAAATGTTACAGAATGACATTGAAAATAACATATAGAATATACTTTTCTTAACATTCTTATTTCATTCATGACTATTTTAATTATCTCTCCCCGTGCTCTCTGACATGTGTTGTAAAAACACCAAACACGAATGTGTTTCTGTCTATGTGTTCAACACTTCCTCCTACAATCAAAACACTAACGTGTTAAAATTCAACATACGAGACCTCTTAACACACCCTAATTTCAACTCTAGACCCTGAGGTACTATTCTGAAAGTGGCTAACTCTAAAGTGTAGCGTCAGAGAGCCTAACTACATCATTCAACCTTTAACACATATTCAGCATGATTTAATCTTTACAGTCACACGAATAACAAATTTTTTAACATTACTTTCACTTTTACCATATCACGGTATTTCTAAACATTCAAAATAACAGTTCACACATATCAGGATGCCGTTAATTTTACACATTTGAAAACATACATTAGTAGTACATTGTTAACTTCTATTCTTTTCAAAGCAAGTGCCAATTCTTTCTACATTTCAAAAAGTCTTTCAGACTAAAACGTCTTTCTCGTTAGAATGTTTTAAATAAAATTTATACAATAACTTTTTACAATATTTAAGTCTTTATACAACGCTATTATACATCAACTTTAGTTTTACGCGCGAGTAATTGAAAAACATAAGAAAATCGGTCACAACTCATTTCTCGCCCTTTTGGCGATAAAGGTAGACCTCGCATGAGGTAAAACTTCTTCAAATCTGCCACTTGCAGTAAGAATGAAAGATTAACTTAAGTTTGTAAAGTAACACAAAATTTTACTTATCTTTGTAATATTCAGACATCCTTTTCTGGGCCCAGTCTTTAAAGGTGCTGCAGACCGTAGCTTGGTTGATCCTCCTTCTTGTACGGGCTCGCCCTTCAGTGCTTTCCTCTGGAAGCTTCCGTTTTTCACCACTACGGCCACCCTTGAACATCTTCCTTCTGTCCTCTGCTTGTGGTCTTGGCCGTTTGAAGGCAGCTGGTCTTGGTGGAACCGGGAAACTTCTGTCGTGATCCTGCTTGGACCTCGTTGTTGGCCGTTCAAATTTTTCTTGTACTTTTTCCTCCGCCGCTGATGGCCCTTCCGCAGTTCGGCGACTTTTGCTGCGGAGAGTTCTGTCGGATGAGTCAATCTTCCGTTTCACAGCCGGGTTATAGTTGCCGTCCTTTCTCCCGGTCTTTTCCACATACGTCGTCCTTCTCCCTTCTTCATTCTGGGGGTGTTCGTGAACTCTGTTTTTTGGACGGTGGAACGGCTTCTTTTTCTTTGTACCTTCAATTTTTCCGCGGGGCAATTTTCTTTTCACTTGCTTCTGTCTCTCATTGGCTTGCCCTTGTACTTGTCGTTTTCCCACCTCTGGAACTTGTACCTGCGGTGTCTGCCGTACCGGATCCTGCAAAAGATCTGAAAAGATTTGCATTTTATTACGGTCATAGAATGGTTTTATCTGGTCAATGTTTGCGGAACAGGTTTCACCATTTCTTGCCTTTAATACTACAACAGCGTGAGTTATTTTTTCTATAACATATGGTCCTTCAAAGCGTGGGAAAAATTTGGCAGTTTTATCTTCTGGTGCTGAAGAAAGTGAATGCTTAATTTTTAGTACTTCATCCCCTACTTTATAAGTTACTCCCCGTCGTTTCAAGTCATAATACAATTTTTGTTTTCTTTGTGCTACTTCTGTATTCTTTTTTGCTTCTTTTATTAGTTTTTCTATATCACCCATTTTAAATTCTGGGGCTCTTTGTTGCACATAAAATAGTTTATCTAACGGTGTTATAATCTTTCTGCCTAGAAATAACTCAGCAGGAGTTTTTCCCGTTGTATCATGTTTTGCGGTCCTAAGGGCGAAAGCAAATTCATTGACATAGTTATCCCAGCTTTTATGAAAATTTTTAACATAACTACGGATAATTTTCACTATATTTCTGTTGACCCGTTCCGCTATATTTGATTGCGGCCGATACGGGACCATTTTTAAATGACGTATGCCCAGTTTTTGGCACATGTCTTCAAATATATTACTTACAAATTGAGGACCATTATCCGATATAACTTTTAGGGGCGCCCCGTATTTTAAAATATATTTATTTAAAATAGAATCGGTAACTAATTTCGCGGAGGCTCGTTTTAAGGGAACAATTTCGGTCCATTTACTAAAATGATCAACTATAACAAGGAGATAGCGACTTTTGTTTAACTGACTTTTTGGGAAAGGGCCCAATAAATCGATACCGATTATTTCATTTGGAAATTCGGATTTAATACTATTTAGAAACCCGGCCGGGCGGAAATTAATATAATTAACGGCTTGACATGTTGGGCAGGACTGGACATACGCCCTTGTTAACTTTTGCAGTTCAGGAAAGTAGACTGCCTCGCGTACGCGTTGAGTAGTTTTTCGAATACCAGCATGAGAAGCTAAAGGGCTGTCATGGAGCTCTTGCAGGATATTTAATCTAAGACTAGCTGGGATAACAGGTCGAAATTCGTTGTTGGAATTCGTAGTTTTTGTATAAAATAATAGACCATCTATTAGTTCGTAATGGGCCGCCCTATTTCTTATCGCCACAATATCTTGGTGGCTAAAATTTTCAGGATCCTTCAAATACTCATAAATACTTCCAAACTCAGGATCCTTACCCAGTTCGGTTATTACGGTTTCTCGGGAATTTATTGTACACGCTGTCAGCATTGCAACTTTTACGGTATTACCCTGTTCGTCTAATTTAATTCGTGACAGGGCATCTGCTACGATATTTTCCTTTCCGGGGGTATGCTTGATTACCAGATTATATTCTTGCAGCTTGAGTGCCCATCTTATTAACCTTGGGGATAAATTTTTTCCAGAGTACAATCTAGTTACCGCCGCATGATCAGAATATACTGTTATCGGCGCCTTTCCAAAATAGACTCGGAACTTTTGCACTGCTAACAGAACTGCAAGTGCCTCTCTCTCGGTCGCGGAATAGTTTCTTTGTGTTTGATTTAAAGTTCGGCTAAAAAATGCTACTGGCTGCTGATTTTGCGAAAGTACCGCTCCTACCGCATAATCCGAAGCATCCGCTGAAATTTCTAAATTTTCATCCTTTTCAGGAAATTTCAACACAGGGGCTTGCGTTAATGCTTGTTTTAATTTTTCGTAAGCACTATTGGCTTCGGCCGTCCACGAGAATCTTGCCTTTTTCCTTTTTAATTTTAACAATGGCTCAGCGATAGCCGCAAAATCTTTTATAAAGGACCTATAATATGAACAAAGTCCTAGAAAAGAAGAGAGCTTCTTTGCCGTGTTTGGAGTCGGATACTTTTGTACAGCGATTATTTTTGATTCATCTGTCTCGATCCCTTTTTGCGATATTTTGTAACCTAAATATTTTAATTCAGGGGCTGCAAATTTGCATTTTTCGACATTAACTTTTAGACCGGCCTCATTTAATAAAGAAAACACCTGTCTTAAATCCTGTACATGTTGGTCTAGATTATCACTAGTAATAATGATATCGTCTAAATAGATAAATGTGGACTTTCCGAGAACAGGTCTTAACACAATGTCCATGCATCGCTGAAATGTTGCTGGGGCGCCTGAAAGGCCAAACGGCATTCGCAAAAATGCATAAGTGCCAGACTTGGTTATAAAAGCAGTCTTAGGCACGTCCTCAGGCCTGATCCCTATTTGAAAATAACCATTCGTTAAGTCTAAAGTTGTCATAAATTTGGTTGATTTTATGTTCCTTAAAATTTCTTCTATAATCGGTAACGGATATACCGGATATTTCGTTATGGAATTTAATTTACGGTAATCAATAGCGAATCTCCACCTTTTTGGATGCTCCAAAGGATAATCATTATTTTTCTTACATAAAACCACCGGACTAGCATAACTACTTGAGATAGGCGTTACGATCTTTTTACGTAGCATATCGGTAATATGCCATTCTATAATTTTTTCCTTATTCTTATCATACCGGTATGGTTTTTGACGAACCGGCAATGCATCTCCGGTGTCAATACTATGGTTAGTAACCTGGGTAAATCCTGGAATATCACTAAATAAAGAAGCAAATTCACTTACCACTTGTCGGATTCTATCTTGCTCGTCATTAGGCAGGTGGTCGAGATTTACCCTTGGCGGTTCAACCTTTTCTACACACACTGGTTTCATCGTCAGCTTAAGAGACGCTTCATTAAAATCCAGTGTAGCTTGTGCGTCTGAAAGAAAGTCTATTCCTAGTATTAAGTGTGCTTGCAAATTCTTTACTATAAAAAACATCACCTTTACTTGTTCGTCCTTGATACGGATGTACAAAGGTACTTTACCTACGCACTTACATTGTTCTCCTTGCGCCGCTAATACTGTTGTATTATCCGCATTATATATGCGGTATTTGCGAAAATACTTTCTAAAAAAGACTTCTGCCACACAGGAACACTGCGCGCCGGTATCCAGGAGTGCGGTGGCCGGGATATTATTTACCAAGACTTCAATCTTCGGAAGAGTTAAATTTTTCACCATTACTGTATTTAACTTGTAGGAAGAGGGGTTTTCGTGGCCTTCGGATTTCCGCACCCTCTCGTCAGCAGAAATCCGTTTTAGTTTAAATTATTTTTTCTTTCGGTGCTTTCCTTCTTTCTCCACTGGCCTTGAGACTTTTTTCCTGGGTTGCTATTGAACTGTCGACGTTCGCCGGCTGTTTTTGAATGCTCGGGTTTCCTTGCCCACTGATTCGCTTTTTCTCCGTAGCCATGTGCTTGAGTTTGCTGTAGTCTTGGCGTACCAAATTGGTTTCGCTGTTGATATTGGCGTCTTCTTTCGACGTCCGCCGTTCTTCCACTTTCAAACTGGATTGCTAGCTCAAATAATTTTTCCAGTGTAGTCGGATTTCTCAATTCAATAAAGTCTTGCACTTGGGGTAGTAACCTCGGCAAAATCACTTGAATTATTTCAGGATCCGGACGGTTTCCATACAAGAGCTTGAAAACGTGAATTTTTCTTAAAATAAAGCTCGAGAGGTTTTCGATTCTTTGTTGATATATACTGAAAAGTTCTGTTTCTAATTTCGCACGATCCCTTACAACAGGGAAGGCTTTTAGTAGGGCAGTCTTGAAATTTTCGTAGGTATAGGTGGGACTTCCTGCTTGACCCAAGAGACTTCTGCCGATACATTTGAACCAGTTAAGCGCTTGGCCCCTCAAAGCGCTGGTAGCTAAGGTAACTTTTTGAAACTCGTGCACGGGGTAGAGCATGAAGTGGTCATCCAATTTTTCCAAAAAACTGGTTACCTGTGAGTTTCCATTAAACGTTGCTTCTGGTTTCATCGAAGCGCGCATGGTCTGGACAATATACCCAAATCCTTCCAGGGCGGCAGCTGGCATTTCTGGATTCTGAGCTGTTTCTGCAGGCAGCACAGGTTCTTCTTGAAACTCGGCCATGGTTATTCTTCGTCGGGCGCCACTATCAGGTTCAATGTTTCTTCTAACCTTCTTCGGAAACATACAATGACCTGACTAGAACAGAGAGCTTACTAAAGCTATGTTCACTAATTGTAGTAAGTAGACAGGATACAGACGAAGGGTATACAAAACCCTTTATTTTTTTTTCTTTATATACAATGACTTCCGTACTTCGGAATACAATGACCCTCCACTCGGGGTCTCACTTAAAAGATATCAAAATAAAACTAAACTCTAATTTAACTTTAGAATAAGATTGGCCTTATAATAACAGGAAGCGTATGTAGCACAGAGACTGTGAACACTACAATACGTTTAATTTATCAAGAGGATTAAAACCTCTAGCCGGGAAGGCAAAGTAGCAACTGCGTAACTTCTAAGGTAAGCGGCCTGCTTCGAACTCACGGCTTCCTCTCTTCTGCTTGGCAAAAAGGCCACACTTAAATACTTGGCGTTCGCCAGACAACTTTGCATAAACTCCTTCACGCTTATAATTCTGGCCGGAAGTAGAAAATAAGAAGTGATAGTAAAGATTTAAAATAAAATAAACGTTAGTAAAACTTAAGATCCTTACAACTCTACCACCACCATAAAATTTGCTCAACGGAATCACCTGCATAAAAACTTCAATCGCACCTGGGACCCTTATGCGAAAACCGAAAATCTAAAGTTGGTTTTTCCAGCTAAAAACCCTATGTATCACGAAATTACGAACTTCATGACTGATGGGATTTCCTCCCCAAAGAATATCCTGAAGACCTTATGCAACTCATTAAGTTAGATAAATTAATTACTAATATATTTCCACATATTTGCTTTAATTCCTACATCTAATGATGAACTTGCAATGCGAAATTAATTTTCTCATAGCATGGACCTGCTGACAGAATTCGTGTGACTTCAACCTTCCTGATTCGCTACTATAATGCTTCTGATTCATCTGCTGAACATATCAGCATTGTTCTGGCCCCTTCTGCCCCATGATTATCTTCTCCTTTCCGATCAGTAGATGGAGCCACATCTGCTGATCGGATGTGCCACCTGCTTCCAGTTCTCACCGTTGTTTTTTATGTAGTGGATGGCTTTTGTGTTGTGGACGTTGATGGATAAAGTGTCCTCGCTTCCTAACTTATTTCTGTGATCTTTCCTGGGAAATTCTGTTAGCAAACTATCACTTTTGTCATGGCCTTCGGTGACCCTCTAAAGAGCTTGTAAGAGGTATTTTATAATAGTTGCATGGCAGCATAACAACTAGTTCCAAGTTCCAGTTGTACTGCTGATGTTAATGGAAACTGCTTTTCATTGGCATTACTTTCCATTAACTTGCATTACTTTCCATTCATTACTTTCCAATTTGAGTTTTACAAATTTCATTGCCCACTTTTAGATGGTTTCAGAATGATTTTCCCTTTTATTTCAACTTAACTGATTTTTTTTCTTATTATATATATTAAATTTTTCGTATTTAAATTTCATTTGATCTGAATAGTCTCATTCTACAGTAGCTATTTACAGACTTTTATATGAAGATTCAAGCACTGTTTAATGTGTTAATATTCACACTTTAATTTGTTTTGCTCCAATATAATATACTTCAAAGAAGTTTACCCACATTTGCGCTGTGTACATTCATTATTCATTTTATATTCCTCATTTTCTAATTCCTTCATAAATTAATGCTTTCCTACCCTACTCACAACTTCCTCTGTATAAAAGTGCAAGAAATTGTATCCTTAGTGATAACTCAACAATATTTTTTAAAATATAGAATTTAATCATCATTCGTATTTTTATTAACTTTGAATACTTGTACATATATTTAGCCACTTATCCATTTTTAATCTTGTATTAATCCTTTTAGGTGCATTTTTATCAAAGATTATAAATACCTGAGTAAACTGGTTCACAAAATGCATGAATAAAATAATAATGCTTAATTAAGCACGAACAAAAGTAAGAAATTATCACCGATGGCAGTATATTGGTGAAGATCAGCTCAATTTTACTGTTTTCATCATATCTGCAAGAGTTGCCATGGGCATATTTACATCCCATGAAGTCCAATTTCTCGAATTCCACGTCACTGCCTTAAACGAGTCAACCAGCCAGAAGACGCATCAAAATTTCCTTTCAGGCCTAACAACTCAAAAAAGTTTTTGCCTTTACTGCAATGATAGGACCATTTACAGGAGTACCCTCTTTTCGAACATGAGCTAACCACTATGTCAATGCCGTGTCTAGCTCATCAAAGGCACAACTCTTCAGAGTTTTTCACGTTTTCATTGCGGAAGCACTGTCCAACATTGATGCAAAGTTCACCAGATTGTCTTTTTGCTTTAGAATGTCACGTACTGCTGTTTCTATGATTCCGTAATCCAATTCCATCTCTTGCCTTGTAGCGCCGTTTGCGACTTTGGTAATTAATTATAGTTTTTGCGAAATTGTCAACACAACCTTCTTTCCTTTTCCTGACATTTTAAATCGGTAGCAAAAAACGCAAAACCAAAAAGCACAAGCACTGAACACAATAAAAGATAAGAAATTAACTCCGACCGGTTCTCAAACACTATCAGGCTTAAACTAACAATGGCGAGTGGGAGGAAGTAGACGTGTCAGTAAGATTAAGACGAGAGAGGGCGGTCGAGCAGGCACTCAAAGGGTGAGTAAGAAATCATTGACTCATCAGAGGGGAAGGTTCCAAGAAGGCCTGAGATATTTTTGCCATAAATAAGCACGATGTTAGCAAATTTAACTTTTCACTCAGTTTTCTGAACATTTTTCTTTTCTTTGCTTTAAGCTTGTTAAAAAAAAAAAAAAACTGTGTACAGCAAGTGTGTATAATCGGGAGTCAACTGTATAACACACCTTATTTCTTTCACATTCAGCTTATTGTTATTAATAAGAAAAATATTTTAAAGTTCAGCAATTTATTCAAAATATAATGGAAACGAAGCAACGTAAGTTTTTGGACACCAAAAGATGCCATTTGCATTTAAGAAAACTCAAAAAAGAAAAAAACAGCCAGAATTTCTCACAATGCCTCCAAACGTTATTCATTCTTTTATCATGATCAAATTCCCACGTTCCAATTTTGCTTTTATCAGTTTCAGCAATCGCACCAGAAGCTCCAATCATATTCTCATACACATACTTTTCCACAAAAGCTCTTCCAATCCATGACACACATCACCAAGACATCTCAAAAGAAATTAAATCACAAATGTCCAGATCTTTGCTGAGCTCTTTCAATGGAACTCCACAAATTCTCAACCAACTTTATGTGAGCCCCAGAAACAGGGTCTTTAAATGCCACACTATGACTGACTGAAAGACAATTACATGCTTTTCAGCAATATCAGACAATTATAGCAACCTGCTTTAAGTTCCTGTTCATAAATTCAAAGAAGGGGGGCGGAACATCACACTCCCTTTTAGTGCCAACAAACACCTAGGCTCCATTCACTCATTTATCACACTGAAATTTCCACTTTTCATACTTGCTTTCATGAATTTCAACAATCACACCTGCACCTAAAATCATACTTTGATTTACACACAGTATGACTCGTACTTCTCTGCTAAAACTTCTCCACTGTGTGATATATTTTGCTATGCTTTTGCCTCAAAACAAATAAAATCACACGAGGTAAGTTCCATGCACGATCTGACTGACTGAAAGACAATTACATGCCTTCCAGCAATGCCAGACAATTACAGGAACCTGCCTTATGTTCTTCTTCATAACTTTAAAGAAGAGAGGAAAAAATCACCCTCCCTTTTAAGTGCCAACAAACATCCATTCACTCTTATCACTATGAAATTTCCACCGTTTTCAAACTTCCTTTCATGAATTTCAACAATCAAAACAGCACCTTCAATCACATTATTTTCACTCACATATATTTCTATTTTCACTTCTCTCCTAAATCTCTTGCATCTGTGTCACATATCGCCAAAGCTTCAATATGAAATTAAATCATGCCTGCCCAGTTCTATGCAAAAAAAACTTTAATGAAGATCCACAAGCCTTCCGTGAATTTTGTGTGAACCCTAAGAACAGAACCTTACATATCACATTATCACACCTTACATGTGACACAGACAATGAAGAATGTCTTCTTTCCTTGTAAGAATCTGAGACATTTACAGGACCTTGCCTTATACCAGGGCAATCCCCAAAAAATGGTCTCCTAGATTTTTAGATATACAAAGAACCATTTATTTTCTATAAATGCTACATCACTTTAAAGATTGCAGAATGCTTTATTTTTCAACATAATCACCATTTCGGTTGATGCATTTTTGTAGACGCTGTGGCAGTTTTACAATGCCCATGTCATACCAGCTTGCTGCCATGCCCTTCAGGAAGCGTTGAGGAGCTTCAGGAGCATCCAGATGATCCTCCGATCTTTATGCATTTTACGAACTCAACAATCGCGAAACTCAACGAATACGAACTCAACAAATTGTTGCCAATTGACGGCCTCCCACTCCTTTCTTCGTCACGAATTTCAGTACGACCGGCTGTAAACTCTCTACAGCACTTGCGAACGTTTTTGACATCCATGCACGACTGTCCATACACTTCTGTCAATAGGCGGTGAATTTCAACCGGTTTAACGCCTTTTGCGTTCAAAAATTGAATAACTGTGCGCACTTCGCACTTGGCGGTAACGTTTATCGGGAGCTCCATTTCGAATGGCTGCCAAGCCAAGACTGAGCGTCCGAGCGAAGTGCCTACGTGCTTACGTCGTAGCGGAGAAGGCACCACTCACAACAGTGTTGCCAACAACCGTATTAAAACTTTCTCTACGTCCCCAAAAAATAGGAGACCTTTTTTTTGGAATTGCCCTCATATTTTTTTTTTTTTTTTTGTATAACTTGAAAAACAGTTTTCTTCAATCAGGGTTGCCACTCAAACAGGAGAATGAAATTCCCTGACTTTTCCAGGTTTTCCAGGTGTGTTTCAAGAAAATTCCAGTCTATCCGCGTAATGTACATTGACTGTGCTAAGAGGTAAATTAATTATGGTATTACTTGTATTGTGTAGCAAATTCACTTAATTATTCAATAACTCCCAGAGGACATTTATTCTTAATTATTCTTGGTATACTTTGTTTGATAATTTTGTTTAGTTTTCCACTTAAGAAACTTAATAAAATTTAAGATATATATATTGGATAACAAATGTATGTTTTATTTAATTATTACTCATGATCATCACCAGTTCAACACAAGGCTAATCCTGTCCTTATAAATCACAATGCAATGCTAAATAGTTAGGTTAGATTTTAGGTAAATTTAATTTGCGTGAGGTATGTTCTTAAAAGGCACCTTAACACTTGAAAACACAAATATAATTATAATAATTGTTGTTTTCTCCACTGAAGATTGAAATTAGAATCTTCCCAATCTGGAATAAAATAAGGCTTTTTTTGCAGACATTCTGCAGCTAAACGAAAGAAAGAAATCTATTTTAATAAATTGAGGTATTTTATATTTATTTCGCAGCATACATAAGGAAAAAATGTGTGCATTAAAGTTGTATTAAATTTGGTATGTCATCATACTGCTATAATTAATTTCAGGATTATGCCAGAGAAAATTTCCTGAAATTTGGAAATATTATTTACTAATAATAAATAAATTTAGAGGGAAGAAGCAACATTAAATTATATGAATAACATAAAAATAATTACTTAAAAATTGAATTAGAATAATCAACGATATTTTAGCGAATATGTTTTTATTCGATATTACATGGCTAGCCTAGATGACTGATACTATTTTTTAATTTTACTGCAAAATGGCAAGGTATTTATTAAAAAGAAGAAAAAAAAAAAAAAAAAAAACGGTTTAAAAAGATTTTGCGGTAAAATTCTAGTATACGGTAAGGCTTTGGCACGATTTTGAAAATTTTCGCCAAGACCAAAATGACCCGTTTACTGCGCATCAAGATGTCGCCAAATCCCATTATTATTCTAACCAAAGAACGTCTATGTAAAGAAGAAAAGGTTTCATACAAGTAAAATGCTATTACGCCGCTAGAATGCGGAGGGAAAATTTGCCAAGGGATTTGGCGACGGAACCTTGCGGCCAGAATTTCCCTCTCCGCGATGTGTACAGGAAATTGAGAAACACGTGTTAAGAAGAAACGCTCTTTGACAAAAAGACAACTACGAAAATCCGTTTTTAAATTATTGCGAAAAATCCAAGAAGAAACGTTTTATCAAAGGACGTTTCGCAATAATTTTAAAAACGGATTTCGTAGTTTTTTTTTTTTTCTTCCCCCTGAAAATAACTAATCCATGAATTAATTTACTTGCGCCAAAAAATATTTTCTTTTCCTTTAGAGTTTAACCACTTGCGCTAAGACTAAACTTCACGGTTGCGGTGCCGTGCGCTACAATATAACAAGCCGTAAAGTGTCTCATTTACGCCGCTCCGCATCTGCGAGTGCAATCCAGAGCTGTAACTCGAGAAATAAACAATCTCGTTGTTAGGCGACGTGTGCACCACGTTATTTTCATTTTTGCGATAAATGTTTATCGACGTGGTGTTCACGTCGCTCGCAGTTTGAGACAAAAGCATCATGACGTGCGTGGCACGTCTTTTTAGCGCAAGTGGTTAAAGAAATTTTAAACGATATTCATTTTATGAACTCTTGATAATGTGACCTTCGAACTTCGACACCAGTTTCGAGCTTTGGCGACAGATCTATCAGACATGCACAGCTGTTTTCCCTCTACGATGGAACGGAGCCACAGCCACGTCTGTTGCAGAGAGGTTTTCCTTCTTTACAATACATATTCTTTGATTCTAACCTCCATGGTACCGTATACTAGGATTAAACCCATTTTGTTTTATACGAGAACAGGTACTTTCTTTAGTTCATGCACTGCACATGCGATTCTCGAAAATATTGGAAACCAAAAGTTGCGGGAAAGTTGCTTTGCCTTTCTAAAAGACAATCAAATTGGAACTGCGAAAATTGGCTCTATGCCAGCTACCCGAATGACACTCACGTGATACATAATTCGCCAAAAAGTTACCTCTTCCGACGTCGGCGCAAAAATCGCTTTTTTTGGCGGGATCGTTGTATGAACTTCCCTGACTTTTCCAGATTTTGACAAAAATACTTAAATTCCCTGACTTTTCCCTGAATATTTTGGTCAATTTTCGAATTCCCTGACTTTTCCCGGTTCTCCCGGTTTTCCAGGTAGCGTGGCAACCCTGTTCAATTCTTTCCAGAACATCAAAAAATATTTTTTTTAAATTGTAAGTCATTTACAGTTTACATCTTGCTATGGTTAAATTTTAGCTTTTTAAACTTGCTTTCGTCAGTCTTAAAAATCCCACTACAACCTCCAATCATGCTGTTTTTCATCATCACACACACATTCCTACACATAACTCTTTGGAAAATGTCATCCAGTCTGTGACAAAATTTTCAAAGTAATCTACATCAAAACAAAATAAACCATCGATGGCTTTTCTACCCATGTATGGCATTACCAACTGCACTCTTTCCAAACCAGGTATATTTAATCATGGACATTCTAACATGATGCCCATTCATTTTGCTATTATGAAACTTCCCAGAAGAACCACTATTCATTTCTTTTTTTCCCCTACTAAGTACATCGCATTCTTCTATACAAAATATTAGCTTTATTTGGAATAAAATCCATTGTCGTACGTGGCAATTAAATAAAGGTAACACACAAAACATTTTAAAAATGCCTTTTGGGGCATAATGTAAAAAATGCCTTTTGGGGCATTTTTAATATATTTCCTTTCATTATGTTTTTTTAATTTTATTTTGTTATGCATGTTTCGTATTTTTATGCAAAACACGCATAAAAATTTTAATTTAATAATGCGTCCTTTTGTGCTATTAAGGTCCTATTGTTACTTTTTTTTATTCTTCCCCGACACCAGTTGTTGCATTATTTTCTTCCTTTATGTTCGTACGGGGTTCGTGAGGATCTGGAGTGAATAATGGAGACACTTGATGAAGTATCGAAACACACTTTATTTGCCAATAATGCCAGGACAGCTCCAAAACACGTTTCACAGTCGTCGATGAACTACTATAAACACGATCAGCGACACAGCCTTCAGGTTATCAGGCACAGTGTCGCACAGCTTCACGTACTCTCAAGGCTCTCCACACTACAACTCACGATGCACTCGAGAACACACGAACACAGCTCCCGACTCTTCGGTTCAGTCGTTCCTGGAGCTAACACGCTCTCTCGACGATGCACTAACCCTGATACACTAACAGACTCCTTCGGTGCACTTGACGACCCACTTGGCACTCGCTGCTCGGCTGTCAACTCGATCGACTCCACAGGGATTGACTCGCTAGACGAGACACCAACTCGATACTAATTCGCACTCTAGACGAGGCACACACACTCGCCCTCTCGATAAAGTACACACTAACTGATTGCGGACCAGCAGGTTTTATATAGTTTTCGGCTTGTGTTCAGGAACATTCTGGGCTAAACTGGTAAGAATTCGTTCCAGAAAGTTCTCCATTCGTCCATGGTATATCGCCAAATTGGGCAATTTCTTACCAAATGTGGCAACCCTGAAACTGCTTTGCGGAGAAGCCATCTTACCGCGCTTGTACATTTCGTAACAATATTATTCATCTTAAGGTCACAAATTTTTAGATTATTTCATAAATCACTATTTCATATTTTCAGTTTTATAATTCCTACATGTCATCTTATCAGATTTAAACTGATGATGAAATATCGAGAAAAATCTCAAATCTAGAATGCCTGAGGTTATGACAAATCCAGGTCTTGAACTTTCTAATGTACCAGAACCTGTATGATGCTGCAGCAAAACAAATTCAAAATGGTATCTAAATGGTATGCAATGTCTACAAATTCCTCAATATTTAACACATTCAGATTCAACAAAGATACTTTTGCTACCGAATGGTGGAGGCATAATATTTTGGGTATCTTTTACTGCCTCCAAATAAAAACAACTTTAAATTTTCCTAACAAACACTATGGATATACAAAATACAAAAGTTTGCTAAATGAATATACAACATATATGAACATACAAATATGAATAAGAATATGAAAATACAAAAGTTTCCTAATGACCTAAGACCTAAAAATAACTGCACATTAACTCAAATAAAAAAAATCTTCCAGGTTAAATATCCAAATAAAAGTTCTATGTGCTCATTTATAGAATTGCATATATAGAAGAACTGCACACATGTTGGCAAAATTCCTCCATATTCTGTGCACTTAAATGAGTTGCCCAACATGTAAACACTTACCCAACATGTAAAATGAGTTGCAAAACAGAATAAGGAGAGAATATAAGTCTTGAAAAGTAATTTTCAATGGGTAGAAAAATTTAATCTCATGCCAGAGCATACATTAAAGTGCAATTTTAGCTAAAATATATTCAATTAATTAGTCCTTTATTTGTACATTCTTCTTAAACGTAAAATGCAGCCTCCAATGCCCAAACATTTAAGTTATATCTTTAATAAATTATACAACTTAAAAAATTCTTTTATTATTTATAACAATAAGCAGTATGTGACAGAAATAAGCAATATTATATGTGTTGAAAAATAAATCATTTATTTCTTTTAACATTTTCTAGGGCTGTTTGGCAAAAAGAAGTAAACCTAAATATTTAAAAAGAAGTGTAAGCCACTGCACGAATTCACTGTGGCTGCAATTTCATGAACAATGTAATACAATATTCTTACAAGTTATTTTATTCTTATTAATACATACCATAAAGTTTATGATTTGTGTTCCCCCTTCCCTGCATGTGAACAACAATTATCTGTTCTACTTATTCAAAGAGATCTTTGAAACATCACATAATCATACACAGGACAGACAGACAAATCTCTAAAATTCAGGATAAATTAATGAATGTAACAAGCATTTGGAATAGAATTGGAAGGGGATCCTCAATACCAATATCTTTTATTGGATAAAAATAGCAAAAGATTAATTTTTAGAGGGCAGAATTATTGTCTGTATTAATTTTCTCCTCAGTCTGGATTTCATAGGAACTTCCAAAATTTTCCTCAATAATAATGCTAATGATTGCAGATTCTAGACCATTCCTGCTGGATAGTGGAGAAATGTCTTCTGTGGGGCAAAGAATTCCAAACTTCCATGTAAAATACTTGTTAATATCTGTGGTGCTTACTGTAACAACAGTAAAACTGCGCTGAGCTTCACCAATTTATTGCCATCAGGTGATAATTTCTAACTTTCTTCATGCTTAATTAAGCATTATTATTTTATTTTATTCATGCATTTCATGAACCAATTTTTTCAGGTATTTATAATCTTTGATTTTTGATCAGAATGCACCTAAAAGGATTAAAAATGGATTAGTAGCTAAATATATGTACAAATGTTCAATGTTAATAAAAACCAATGATGAATAAATTTTATATTTTCAAAACTATCGTTATCATTATGGTTGTCGATTTTCACAATCAGCATTTTTGTTCATAAAAAAATTTGCATCATTTGGTGTATGGAAATCAATAATTAAGCAGAGTTCAATGCACTTTTCAGAATACAATTACTTGCAATTTTATAATAGGAAAATATTTTCATTGATAAAAAATTAAAAAATAAGACATCTGTTGTTTACCAAATCACCAAGTTTACCAAATCTGCAATGCTTACACCAATACCAGTGTCAATGATGGCCAAGGTTCTATCCTCCTCGTTCGGAATGATTTTAACTCTCAGATCTTTACAGGTCCAGTTGGCTAGGATCTGTGAGACATTCACACCTGGTTTTGTCAAGTGCCTAAATAAAAAATTGATATCTTTAATTCAGATGCTAGTTTTTATATCACATCATATTTACTTATGTCATCCAAATGAACTAATTTTAAGCCATAAACTTGGTAGCTAAGATGTACTATATTACTCTAGCAGCAGTCATGCTAACAAAATTATTGAGGCCCTCGGTAAAACTGAAACAATCTATGACCAATAAAAATTTTTGCAACGAAATCAAATGATGGTCACAAGGGTCCTCCATTATTCTTGACTTTGTATAGTACCTCATTTAGTTTGCAATCTTAACATGTTACAACACGTTAAATATACAACAGAATTACTTACATTCAATGAGTTTGAAATCAGTTCTCGAAGAAAGATTTCTTTATTGGAATAGAAGGTGTTGATGATGATGCTCAAGGAGTAGCCTTTCTTTATTGGAATAGAAGGTGTTGATGATAATGCTCAATGAGTAGCCTATCTCAGCTTGGAATGCAAACGTTTCCACATCATTGTCCTCCTCCTGCATACGAACTTCGTTCTTGTTTTGGCATCTAAAATAAAAATTCAAAATTTCAGCCATTTTGCCTCATGCAATTTTCTGATCATGTATCAGTTATTAAATACTGATGAACATTCATCCACTAATTTATAAACTTCGTTGTACTTCTGTACATTTATCAGTGTACAAAAATAATTTTCTCTATATAATTGTTTTCACATTTATCTAAAAGCATGTGTTTGCTGATCATTAAAAATAAGTTAATACGTTTCAACTACAAGCAGTAAAAGAACAAAAACGAACATGACGTGAATGCATTATTTTCATCAACTTCACATATTGTGTTAACAGAAAAAGAAAGCCAACGCTTTAAACTATGACAAATTTGGAATATTTGTAAAAAATATTGCAAATTCATGTTAAAGACTTCAAACAGCCTCTGTTAGTAACATTAAGGGTAATATCAAACTTCCTACCAAACAACTGTATTCCTCAGTATCATGAGATTTTGTACCTCAATTGATATTAACGCTCTTGCGACATGCTTGTGTGCTCAATCGCTGTTGCATCATGCTTGTTTGCTGGTCACTCATAATCAGCTTGAGCTTTGGAAAGCTTCGCTCAGCAGACGCGGCAGTTACTGGAAATGCCAAAGCTATAAGGAATGCAACAGACATTTGGGAAAGAATTTAATGAACAGCAGATTTTTAAAAGCAGCAGTACTTTATTGGACTAAACCTGTTAAGTTGCCCAATTCAGCACATAAATCATGAGCATCAACATCCGACCCAGTAATTTTATCTGTTAAGATAACGCTCAGAACATCACAGGTCAGTTTCGCTCATTCCCGTAATGCATCGGAAATGAGCAAGAAACCAAACTTGTCATAATAGGATGCAATCTGAGCTGTTGAAAACATTATTTCGCCCTCGTCCATCTCAAGTTCTGTAGCTAACTCTTTAGCTGCATCTTTGGCCAAATTGAAACCTGTTTCTTTGAAGGATTTCAGGAAGTTGATTGTGTTCTGAATACAATTCAAAGTGACATTAAATTACATAGCCTTACTTTGCTACATTTTGCTCACAATATTAACTTTCTCCAAGAGATCGTACCCTATTACTAACAATACCCAGAAAGGGTAGTGTTTAATTTGGTTTGCCAAACTGGCAGCCTTCATTGTTACCTTTGGGTCATTTCTCTCGGAGACCTCAATTAATAATGCACCATAAATCAATTCTATCTGAAACCTCATAGATTTAACAAAATCTCTTCGACATTCGCAGCATGTTTCTGAGGTTGGCTTCACTGTAAACAATTTAATATCGCTTGAGCAAATACCATAACTGTGTTGATGCAGCAAACAGCAAAAAATCAAAAAACAGGTCGATAGTAGTAGTCGAAGATTTCACCGTATCTCCGAACATTAAGCCATGAGAACCGCATGGAAGGTAAAACGCTTTCGGATTTAGCTCAAGTATGCGTTTTTGTACCCCACTGTTCTGTATTCTCGTATTAGCTCCATTATCAAATCCTTGCACTCTGCAGTTTTGTATTTTCTGCAGCAAATTTAGTTCATCAAGCTTTTTCAAGCATGCTTCTGTCAAACCTGTGCTACTACCTCCTGCCAAAAAGCCTACAAATCACAATTTTTGTCACATAAACATTGGCAATTCATATTATCATAGTCATTTGCTCCTGATGGTTTGCATCAGGAGTATAATCTACCATGATGGAGACATATTTGATAGTGAGCATCTGCAATTATTTTCTTGAGAACCACTTCACCCATCAGATGGAGGTGTTCATTTTGGATGTGATTCCCTAGATAATAGTCATGTATCTCAGCGTTTTTGATATGTTCTGTCAGCATTTTTGATAAGACAAATCCAGCAAAATTCCTTCCCTGGCATTTACTTGCACAACTGTTTGTCTGTTTATCACAAATATACATACTTCCAGTTACAAAAATGTTTTAATTGACCCAAATACTTTTATTTTGGTATTTTTAAATTTAAGAGATTATAAATTACAGTATCTAACATTTCATACATTTCTTTGCATTACATTCATTTACATTTTCTTCCTCCCAAAAATTAAGTACAAAAAGTCGAAAGCTGCCCATATCATTATGAACGAAGTGCCACATATGAGACTGACCACCGATACCCACTGAATGAAATGCTGCTTCCAAAATTTTCTTAACTTTCAGAAACTATAAATATTTCATAGGAAAATCAACTAACAATAATCGTATTCGTAACATTAATGACATCCCTACTAACACCTGCCACTCTTCCAGCCCTACCACCTTCAATGGATTTAAATAAGCAATCTTGCTGGTTTTTCCATCTGGCTGAGGATTTGTAGTGTAACGTTAATAGGAACAGAATTTTAAAAAATCATTCTTTGGAGAATTCCTAAAATACTTAGCTTTGGAACTTAGTTGCCTAGTAAGCCTAAGAATTGCCAAGACTGGGGCAGGTTCACACTATTGCAGAAAACCTTACATTACCAGAAGCTAAAGATATGGTTTTAACATTATTAAACGAAAAACGAGCTAATGAACTTAATAATATCACGTTATCAAATGATCTAGTAAGTTGATGAATTCATGAAATGGCAAATTCATACCAAAGAAAGTATTTCGCATTACAGTTAGATGAAAATACTGATATAACGTACTCTGTTCAATTATTAGTTTAAATAAGATAAATGAATTGCCGAAGAGTATTTATTTTAAGAATGTATTCATTACAGAGCAACTGTAAATGATATTTTCAAAATACAGTACAAAGTCTTTAATTCAGACATCCATAATCCAGAATGATCTTCATACTCAAAGCTGCAAACTTCCTGTGCATGCGTAAACACATGCACAGAAATGATGCGTAAACGCATAATGCATTTACGAATGTGCTTAATACATTTACGCATGCACATTTAATGTATAACGGACGGTATAAGCTAGGCTAAAATTATCTAATTATCTATTTCAGGTAATGTTGCAGATTGCGTTGTTCCTTAATCTTCAAATTGATCCAGCTTACTATTTTTTTGCAGACTGTTAGAGCAATTTTATAAAAGTATGCTTGAACTTTCAATTATCTCAAAAAGAGTTTCCGATTCTGGAGCTGCCAAAGGATCTACAAAGTGAAAGCATGTTTCGATTTCCATCAAACAAAAATTGGAATTGCTGCAAAACATGGATAAAGGCATATACTTTGTTTTCTCTAACCATTCTGTTTATCAATTTCACGCTGCTCTGCGGGAAACATCGCTGAGCGCAATGAACTGGAAGTTGATCTGTCAGCACTATCCTCATCTTCAGGGCAGATGTTTTTATTTTATTCGGCTTATAATTTCTTACTAAATGTAGTATTTCATCTCTATGCACTTCGTCTTTGATTGATTTAAATCAAATTCCTTGTCATTATATAAATATCACGAATAGACATTAAATAGTTTTCTGGTTGCAATTTTCTAATTTTGACTATGCGTAATGTATGCTTTACGCATGCGAGCACTGAAAGAAATGTGTAATAAAGTAAATATATATTAAACTTTTTTTTTGTAAATTTTGATACCCTTTAGATCATAATTGCTCTTTATTTCATAAATTACAGTTTCATATTTTTAATTTTATAATTTCTGCATGCCATCTTACCAGATTTAAATTGATGATCTATAATCCGGAAAAAACCCTAATTCGAAATCGCCGAAGTCCCGACGAGTCCAGATTAAAGACTTTGTACTGTAATTTGTTGTAATTGTCCTATATATGTTTATGTCACTTTAAATAATTAGGTCAGGTGATGCTTCTTTACACGTGTGTGTGTGGGGGGGGGGGGAATCTCAAATCATGTATTTTATATGGAATACATTAATGACAATAAATTATAATAAAAGTGCTATATTTAATTATTCATGAAACTGCATTCAGGAGGAATTCATTTAGTGCCTTACATTTGTTTCTGAATATTCATATTTACAAAATTTATTTGCAAAGCAGCCTTACAAAATGTTAAAAGAATCGAATTCATTTTTATATACATATGTTGCTGCTTCTTTCTTTAAAAACCTTGTTTTAAGTAAAAAAACAATTTCTTAAAATATATAATGGAAATTCTGTCATTTTAAGTTTTTGGACACAGGAAGATGCCATTTATACTTATGAAAAATGTACAAATAACAGACTAGTTAATCAAAAGTGTTTTAGCTCAACATCCCCCTCAGTTTATGCCAATAAATTCTAAAGAAGAAAAAAATGTTGCACCTTCTTTCAGTGCCTCTAAACGTAGATTCTATTCACTCTTTTATCATGATTAAATTTCCACTTTCCAATTGTGCTTCCACTAATTTCAACAGTTACGCGAATAACTCTATAATCATATTATTTTTATGCATATACATTTCTACATACACTTCTCTGCGAAAGTTCTTCCTACCCATGACATATTTCTCCTAGACTTGTATCTCAAAAGATACTGAATCACAAGTGGCCAGTTTCAGTGGAGCATTCCAGATTCTCAACGGAGTAGTGAGAGTCCTAGAAACAGGCACACTATAAGAAGTGTCACCTTAAATGACACACTATAAGAACACAATGTGCCTTCTAGCACAGGCAATTATACGGTCCATCTTTAAATTTCACATCATAACTTCAATAAGGGTGTGGAAGTCATTCTCTCTTTCAGTGTCTCTAAATACCCAAACTCCATTCATCATTCGGAAATTTTTGCTTTCAACAATCACACCAACACCTAATGTCATATCTCACCTGCATTTCTACATATATTTCCCTGCAAAAATTTCTCAAATCTGTGACATATTTGTCAGAGATGTTGGTCTTAAAAGAAATAAAATCACATAAAGGCTAGCCATGCATAGATCTCTCAATGGAACTCCCCAAATTCTCAACTGAATTTCTGTGAGCCATAGAAACAGAATCCTTAAATGTCACACTGTGACTCACTGGAAGACAATAACGTGCTCTCCAGCAGTGTCAGACAATTATAGACCCTGCTTTATGTTCTTCTTCATAACATAAGACGGAAAACAAAAATCGCATGATCTTTCATTGCCTCCAAACACCCAGGCTCCATTCACTCTTTTATCACTCAGAAATTTCTGCTTTACAAGTTTGTTTCATTCAATTTCAACAACCACACCAGCATCTAATATCATATTTTCATTCACACGCATTTCTATTTGTATTTATCTGCTAAAATATCTCAAATCTGTGAGAGATTTATCAGACATTTTGGTTTTAAATGAAATCACATGAAGCCTAGCCATGCATAGATCTTTCAATGGAACTCCCCAGATTCTCAACTGAATTTGTGTGAGCCATAGTGTTGTGAAATGAACTAAAGTAATAACTGGCATGAGGCGCTGCTGTTCGTGACCTCAGCCTGCGTGCTAAGTATTTCGAATGTTTTGCTTGTAGACGGAAAGAAAGCTGATCTCAGAAGAGAAATACTGTTTTGATGAAAATAAAGAATGGCTTATTAAGAATTTTTTGTCTTTATTCATAACGCACCCAGCCTCGGGTAGAGGCAGCCCAAAACTGAACAAACTGTTTTGAATATATTTGATTTATATATTTTCTGTGTTCTTCGTTAACAGTAGCTTTAATGGCACTTCAAAATAATTTGGTGTCCATCCTTGACAATCAAGTACATTCATGCAAGCTGACAATTATCTATGTAATCTTTCCACAAGATAACACAGCCACAATCGAAGATATGATTTTTGCCATCCAATGTCTCCTAAAATGCTACTGGTATAGCTGCATTGGCTCTGGCCTTGAATACAGCATGTCATACAATCAGAATTGCTTTCAAATAGTCTCACTGCAAGAACTCTACTTCCAAGTAAGTCCTCACACTAAGTGTGAAAACTTTTGAGATTACTACACGTTCAATAACCGGATTCTCTAAAAAAAACACCAAATGTCCTGTTGCACAAAATGTGAGCAATTTTCACACTGCTGCAATATCTTGTTATTTAATAAATAAATATAATTATTGTTGAAGTGGCAACGCCATATTTGTATCAAACCGTTACTCAGCAACGAGAGATATTGTCTTAAAAAGATTTTGTATTCTGAAGATTTTAACAGCTAGGAGTAGTATAAAAATTTTGCCACTAAAGAATTCTATAAAATTTGTCTATCACCGAAAACTAGAAATAAAATTTATGTTCTACTAAGAAGATTGTCTGTTTTGTAAATTACTGCAAAATACATTACAGTCATAATAAATTGGAGGTTTCACCGAGATACTGGAAATTAGGAGTGCAATTATCAATTCGATGGTGCTGGTCTCCAAATCCCAGAAATTTGCTGAATTTTTTAGAACAAGTTTGCTAATACCAACTGCTGAGTTTGTTTATTTCAAGGAGAAATGGATGTAAGAAGTCTGCTGTTTTAAAGCCAGATTTGAAGCAGATCATTCAAAGGTTATCTTCTGTGCTTCTATAACTTGCGTCCGAGCAAAAAATCTGTCAAAACAGGATACTGCTGATCTCTGAAGATAAGAATAACTTTTGGTTTCTTAAAAAAGCTTTTATTGTATTTTAATAGATTGTTTCAGAATTATAGTTTATAGTGTAAGATTTTGTTTAAAATAACTGACACTAAAAATATTCAGCTTAAATTTATTATTGATATTTGTGGTAAAGAAGTATTTTAAAATTATTATTTATGCTTTACTTTTATCTGTATTGAATTTTTATGTTAATAATTGATATGTGGAAGCCATCCCGGCGTTTATAAAAAAAAAAAAAAAAGAGAGAACTGCTAGCTGAATTTTGAATTTGTTGCCAAGCAGGCGCGTGGAAAATAAGTAGAAACGTCAAACTGACGTAGTGTGATTTGATTATAATGCAGAATTGCCAAAAGTTTTTTTCTTAGTTCTCGCCATCCAGGCGTGTGATAGATAGTAACGTCATCCCGACGTATTATAGATTGTATATTCTAAAAGTTGTATTGCCAAACTGGCAAAAATTGTTTTTGTTATCGCCAACCAGGCGTGGAGATAGATAGTAAAGTCGTCAAACTGACGTGGGTAAAATTCCATTGTATTGCCTAACTGGCAAAGATGTTTATATAGTTATAGCTAACGAAGCTTGTGAATAGTGAGTTAAAACGTCAACCCGACGTAGTATTATAGTATTTTTTGCCAACCTGGCAAAGTTGTTTAAATAATTCTCTCCAATTGGTTAGTGTGAATTTCGTATTTGAGAAATTAAATCTCGCCAGAACATATACATTTTTAGTACAAGTACGATCTTTTAGATTCCATTTCAAAAGGAAGCCTAATAAAGGTAACTTGTGTCAACATGTCATTCTTAGCTAGGAGTAAAAAACAGGATTTAAAAGTACTAGCAGAAGAGTTGGGTTTAACCGTGAAACCTAAATTTAAGATTGCTCAGTTGCATAAACTGATTACTGAAAGTCCCGATTATGATGAGGAGTTTACTCAAGAACTACTGGCTGCAATTAGAGAAGAAAGGGAACGAAAAGAAGAATGTAAAAGAGAAGAAAGAGAAAGAGAAAAAGAACGCGAAAGAGAAGAAAGAAAAGAATAGAAGAACGCAAAAGAGAAGAAAGAGAAAAGGAACGCGAAAGAGAAAGAAAAGAAGAGCGTGAAAGAGAAGAGTGAATTAGAGCCTTTGAGCTACAGAAACTTCAGTTGGAAGCAATGGCTGCAACAGTGCAGCCGGTAGAAACTACGCAGTTACCTGAGCAGCCTTTAAAAATCAGAATTCCCGATGTCATGCCACGTTTCAATCCTAAAGAAGATGAAACAAGTTTATTTCTGGTGTTATTTGAGCGTCAAGCTAAAATAATGAATATACCTGCTGAAAATCAAGTGACTCAACTTATTTCATTGCTGCCTCCCGACATTGTTCAGCTTATTGCTAGAGAACCAGAAGAGGACGCGAAAAAGTATGAATATGTAAAAACTTTACTGTTACAACGATTTAAATTAAGTGCGGAAAAATTTCGACAACTATTTAATAAAAACCAAAAATCTACTGAAAGTACTTGGTACGATTTCTACTATGAATTAAAGAATTATTTAGAATGATGGCTTAACGGATTAAACATTAAAACTTTTGAACAGCTAAAAGATCTCATGCTGGTTGATCAAATAAAAAAGCGTACCTCTCCTGATTTCAAAGAACATTTTATGGATCAATGGACAACCATCATTTCACCTACTGAAATAGTTAAGAAAATTGAAGATTTTAAAGATGTGAGGAAAACAATAAAACCAAAATTTTCTGTCAATCAGACTGAGAAAATTAACAGAGGATCATTTAAACCGCATTATGATAATTTTGTGAAAAAAATAGAGCATCCGCCTCATTTTAAGCATTCTGATAAATGGGACGATTCAAAATACCAGAAAGATCACCGACAAAGAAGTCAATTTCAAAACAAGAACCAAGAAAATTTATATGACAAAAGGTATCGACCACGTTGTTTCGAGTGTGGATCATACGAACATTTTAAGCCTCAGTGTCCTCGCTTAAAACCAAATGAAAAGGTAAATTGCGTATCTTCGGATGATGATTTGTTAGAGACATATACAATTAACGGTTTAGTTAATGGGTATGAAATGCCTATTCTTCGAGACACAGGAGCCACTGTTGATGTTATTTCTTGGAAATACATAGATAACGCAAAAATGACTGGAGAACACGTCTGGGTACAATATCTTTTAAATGACCATTTAGCGTGTCTACCGTTAGCGGAAGTTGAAATTAATTGCAAACTTGGTCATATAAAGACAAAGGCAGCTGTTGTTACAAATGATCCAGGCAGATATGTATTGGGTAACAAAACTGCCCAATTGTTCAAAATTAAATCATTCTTAAATTTAGAAAAAATAAATGCAGTTTTGACAGGATCTCAAGTAAAAAGATCTCATGAAGATGATCGAAGCAAAGAAATTGAAATGGAGAAACTAGAAGAACTGAAGTTTATTGAAACTGACGAAGATATTTTACCTCAAGCTGATGAGGAAGACAAGGAACTTAAGAGTGATTAATGTTAATTCAAAGGAATTAATTGAATCTCAGCATCAAAGCAGAGATCTAGCGTCATTGCTTAACGAAGCTAAAAATTAAAATTCCAGCCAGACTAATGATTTCAAAGTAAAAGAAAATGGATTGTTGGTAAAAAGGAAAATAGATAAAAATGGAAATGAAAGGGAATTAATTGTTATTCCTGAAAAATATAGGGATCAAATAAAGTCATTATGTCATGATAGCACATCTGGACATTTAGGCGGCGTCAAAACTAAAGATAGATTAACAAGATACTTTTACTGGCCTAACTGCTATAAAGAAATAGAAGAGTATGTTAAAACTTGCGATCCATGTCAAAGAGTGGGAAAATCTAATGATAAAGCCAAAGCACCTTTGACTTTAGTACCAATTATTGCAGAAGTATTTTCAAAAATTAACTTTGACGCATGCGGTCCTTTACCAATAACACCGAATGGCAATAGATATTTAATTACAGCTATTTGTTTAGCTTCAAAATATCCGGATGCTGTACCTGTTCCTAATATTGGCACAACGTCAGTAACTGAAGCCATGTTACAAATATTTGGTAGAATGGGTTTCCCGAAAGAAATACAAACTGATCAAGGTACCTCCTTTATGAGCAATCTAGCCATAGAATTTGTAGAAAAATTTGGAATAAAAGTAACTAGAAGCTCAGTACACCATCCGCAGAGCAACCCTGTTGAAAGATTTCACCGAACAATCAAATGAATTTTTAAAGTTTTATGTATCGAAGCAGCCCGAGTGGGAGAAGCAAGTTCCCGCAGCTCTATTTGCTTTAAGAACAATAACACACGAGAGTACGGGATTTACACCTGCAGAATTAGTATATAGTTGAAATCTTAGAACACCAGTAACATTATTATATGAACAATGGATGAATTCTGAAGAGAAAGGAAATAATGTTGTTGAATACGTTTTTCAATTGATAAATCGGTTAAAAAGATGCAAAGAGCTGGCTAAAGATAAAATGCTGGAAATGCAAACCAAAAGAAAGGTGTGGTTCGATCGTAAAGCTATAAAAAGAGAATTCTCTGAAGGGGATTTAGTATTAGTTGTATCAACGAATAAACCAAACAGACTAGCAGTTGAATGGAAAGGTCCTGGGAAGGTTGAGAAGAAATTATCCGAAACTAATTATGTTGTGAGTTTCGAAGAAAAAAATGACTGAAATGAAAAAAAACCAAGTCTACCATGTTAACATGCTAAAAATCTATCATAGACGAGCAGAATCGGTTAACCTTATGATTACAGAAGACCAATCTGAAATTGATGATATGGAGAAAAATTTCCCAACAATTGACTCTGAACCAACACTGTTTGATTTTGAGGACATTAAAGAAAACAGTTCCCTAAGTGATAAGCTAAATGAACAACAGATTCAAGAATTGCATGATATGCTGCTGAAGTTTTCAAAAATCTTTTCTAATAAACCTGGAAAAACTCATTTAATAACACATGATATTCAATTGACAGAAAACACCCCAATCCACTGTAAATCATACAGAATGTCTCCTAGACAAATGGATATATTAAAAACAGAAATCAATAAAATGCTTCAGCATAAAATAATTGAAATAGGAGATTCAGATTACACTTCTATGATTTTAGCGGAAGTAGCAGGGAGGGATCCAAGACCTTGTATCAACTATAGAAAATTGAATAAGTTGACAAAAACACAATTCTTTCCCTTGCCTAACATTGAACAACGAGTAGAAACGGTAGCAGGTGCAAAATATATAACTCTTTTGGATTTAACAAAGGGATACTGGCATATACCTTTAACACCTAATGCTCAAAGATTAGCCACTTTTGTTACAAGTTTTGGCACATTTAGACCTCTACAGATGCCTTTCAGACTTAAAAATGCACCATTTTCATTTAGTAAAATGATGGCCGAAATCCTTCACGGTTGTGAAAACTTTGCTGTTCCATATTTAGATGACGTGGCAATCTTTTCAAACACCTGGGAAGAACATCTAAGTCACCTGAAAGCTGTTTTGTCCAAAATAAAGGATGCTGGTTTAACTATTAAACCAATAAAATGTAAATTTGCTCAAGATAGAGTAAAATATCTAGGACATACTGTAGGTCGTGGTATAAGAATGCCAAGTGAAGTGAAAGTAAAAGCTATTCTTGATTTTCCAATGCCATCCACAAAAAGTCAAGTCAGAGCATTTTTAGGATTAGCGGGATATTATAATCATTACATTGCCATATTCTCATCTATCGCAGCACCTTTAACAGAAACTTTGAAAGGAAACTTAAAGAAAGGGAAAATAAATTGTACAGAAGAGTGCACAAAAGCATTTAAAGAGCTAAAGGAGAAACTGTCTCAAAGGCCTATACTACATGCACCTGATTTCAATAAGGAGTTTATTTTGCAAACTGATGCATCAAACTCTGGTATGGGTGTTATTTTAGCTCAAAAAGATGAACGAGACAATGAACATCCAGTATTATACCTCAGTAAGAAGTTTACATAAACTGAAAAAAAGTACTCTACCACAGAAAAGGAATGCGCCGCCATAATATTTACTGTAAAGAAACTTCAATGTTATTTAGATGGGCATACTAAATTCCTCATCATGACCGATAATAATCCCTTAGTTTGGCTCAAAAATAATGTGAGTCTAAATCCATGACTTATGAGATGGGCAATGGTACTACAACCCTACAATTAACGATCGTTCATCGAAGTGGTAAAAACCATGAAAATGTAGACGCATTAAGTCGTACTCCCTGGCCTGATTAAATAATTTCTTTCTCTATATAGATAAAAAAATATTTTGTTCCTTCCTCTCTTCTTCAGTGTATGTTATTATGTTATTTCTTGTTTAATTCTCCTTTAAATGCTTGTATTGTAATTCTGTGTCGTGCTGATATTATTGTTTTAAAAACTGGACCTTGTTATTTAATAAATAAATATAATTATTGTTGAAGTGGCAACGCCATATTTGTATCAAACCGTTACTCCGCAACGAGAGATATTGTCTTAAAAAGATTTTGTATTCTGAAGATTTTAACAGCTAGGAGTAGTATAAAAATTTTGCCACTTAAGAATTCTATAAAATTTGTCTATCACCGAAAACTAGAAATAAAATTTACATTCTACTAAGAAGATTGTCTGTTTTGTAAATTACTGCAAAATGCATTACACTGCCAAAGATATCTGGAGAATACATCACTCCAGACACTTTATCAGACATTCAATATCTGAATCACTTCCACAGCATCTGCCTGCCATTCATGCTGCCAGAGGCATTTACTTTGGACATTACTGGGTGGTCTTAACTACATAAATTACAATATTGAATCAAGTTATATATTTTTTGTCCACTTATATTTTGTGATTAAAATTAACTTTAAAAAATTTCTATCAAAATAACTTGCAAATATATTTAATGGGAAATATAATGACAAAAATCCAAGAAATTACTAAGCATACACAGAATAATTAAAGAACATATATATAAATAATTCATTTCTCTTTTTCTTTAAATTCAGAAATTTCAAAAATTTAGAAAATTACTCATTTGAATGATGCGAATCTTAATACCATGTTTGATTAAAGGTAAATTAATATTTTTATTCTTTGAAAAGCAAAACCTGCTTTCATAAATAAATTTTACTTTTATAATTATAGAGCATCTTATCAAGAATTGTTACTTACTTTTTCTTTTCCTTCTGTAAATCTATTGAGAATGGCTATTCAACTAACCAACATGCAGTCTTCCTCTTATGGCAAAATATAATAGCCTGTGCTATTGACACAGCACCATATATGTTACACAAAGCTTGAAATTTCTCTTCTTTATCTCTGCATACTATGTAATACTGACATATATTATCCAAACTGTCTTCTTCCCTTTTCAGTTTAATTATAATAGGATCAGAAACAATCAATTCTGCAAATTCCATGACTTCTTCAGAATAAGCAGCTGAGAACAGCATCATCTGACAATCTTTTGGTAGCTGCTTACGGATGCGAATAGACTGGTCTTGATATCCTTGAGTCCAGATCATAACATCTGCTTCATCTAAAACAAATACTTTTATTTTACTGAGATCAAAAAACTTATAGCACATTGCCCCAATCATAAACTTTACCAGGAGTTCCAATCATAAACTGAGCAGTAATTTTTTCTCCTCTTTGCAAAACCTCACCTCTAACAGCAAAACAAAATTCAATGTTAGGACAAAATTTTGCCATTTGTTTTGCCACTTTTCCTGTCTGCATGGCTAACTCATATGTTGGGGACAAAATAAGCATGTGAAGATATTTCAAATTTGTGTCCACTCTGCTCAAACTTGCCAAAAGAATAGCAGCAGTTTTAAGCGTACCACTCTGAGACTGAGCAATCATATTTTGTGGAGTATCTGCAATAAGAGTAGGAAGAGCAGTCTCTTGTATTTTTTAGGGTGAATTAAATCCCATACCATACACACCTTTAAGAAGTTCAGGTCGCAGATTCAATTCTTCAAAAGATTTCACAGAATAAAAAGACGAATTAGGATTTCTCTGGATATCTATATCATGAGAAACTTCAATTAAATGAGATCTTAAAAGATTTTTCATCACAGATATCTCAGCAGGATTTAATTCAGGTTCATCATCTTTTTCATCATCCTCTTTTGGTGCTTCATCAGGAATCTTTAGAGGAGGAACTGGAGGTGGCACAGGTTGGTGGAATAGGATATTCCAAATTTAAATTGTCAACTAATTTTGAAATTCCTTTCTCTTGTATATCAGAAGAAAGACCACAATCATCAACATCTGCCATGATAAAGCCTATTGAAAATGTAAATGTCAAAATATAGATTTCTGTAAATTCTAGCATATGCAAAGACATACTTTAAAGACATTACTTTAAAGTGATAACTCTATTGCTGCACAAAAAAAAAAAAAAAAAAAAAAAAAAAAAAAAAAAAAAAAACCCTGATTATTATGCCTTTCATTAAATGGTATTCAATTCTATGTCCAAAAACTCATGAATATACAAATTACCTACTAACTAAATGTAGAAAATGGTTCCCAGTGGAGAAATAGTATCTATTTCAATTTGGAACCATCTTGTTTAGTTACCATCTAGACTTTGGTTTTTAAACAAGACAGACTAAATAATCATAGTTTGTGAAGTTTTTACACAGGGTTCATAGCCGCATTTTAGTTAAAAAAATAAGCACCTATAAGCACTTTTCAAGCACATTTTAAGAAAAAAATAAGCACCTGTTTAATTACATTATACACAACTGCATAACCTTAAAAGAAAAATTAGACTTGTAATTTAAAATATGAGCAATGCAATATTTATTAAGAGAATGAGCATTACCTCAACAATGGAAAACAATTAACTTTTTTTTTTAAATTTTAAATGACAGTTCAATTTACGGAATTAGTTTACAATGAGAGAAAAAAAAACTGTGCAGAACTCAACCATATTACAAAATTTAATGATGATATTTCAGCTGAAAATATAGAAAATAAATAATAATAAGCCATATTAATTGCATTTGTTTGCCACCTAATAATAAATACAGTTTATTTTTCCACTCATATTAATATTTAAATAATTTAACTTAAATCAAAATTCTGAACATTTTCTAAATTTTCATTGCATAACAGTTTTCCCTTAACATACTATATCCCAAGCAAAGTAATTTAAGTAAAAATGAGGCACATTTCTGAAATCAGAAGACGGGAAATTGCTTCATGCAGTCATCCTTTAACTGTAAAAGCTTAACTAGCCAGCATACTCGGAAATTCCTGAATTTTCCGGATAGTAACTGGAAAAAGAGGAGTGGGGGAGATTGTAGCCGTTCTTTAGATTTAAATTTAGGCTAAATAAATTATTTTGACATTTCGATATGTGCATCATATAAAAACCAATGGAACTGAGAAATATTCTGCTTTGAAAGCACAGTAAAACTCTTTTAAGTGTTCATAAACAAATCTCAGACTGAACATCGAAATTAATTACCAATGCAAAATACCGCAAACGTTATTGCGCAATACGTGCGGCGTAATTCTTCCATATGTGATATTATGCAATCGGAATCAACACCTGCCGGTATTCGGAGAAAGAACTAAATAAAGGAAAAGAAAGAAAGAGACTTACTAATCTGGGGTGTTTCTGATTCTAATTTTCAAAAGACTGTATTAAATTTTCGAAATAGAATCAATCTTCGCTTGGGTTGGGTAGACCGCAAAAGCGTTTGGTCCTATTCAATCCAGATTGGACAGTGACAAAAAAAGTCCGCTGCTTCAATATTAGAGATTTTGCGGAGAAATTCCCAACCTCCGTACTGTATAATGTATTGGCAAAGAAAATGAAATTACTTTGACTATTCGATTACTTTCCTTTTATTTAAGCCATTCCGAATATTATTCCTTAGAAAGCTAATCTGTGTAAAAACACACCCATTTTTGGAAGTTTATCTATACTTCAGCAGTTACTGCAATTATACTATTATAAATATTCATACATATGCTCGTAATATAAGCATAACGATCATAATAAACACGAATATAAACTGACCACGCGGAACAAGAATGCAAATTTCTTAAAATCTTGATAGAAATTCAAACGTGTGTAGTATTTGGGTGGGAGGACAAAAATACCGAATGTACCGGAATTTTCTACGTTTTCGCAATTCTTTGGCCAATAGAACGACGTGCACCTGTCTGTACTCTCACACGCACCATAGGTGACGTTAATGCAGAGGAATGGGGAGAAAGCAATTTTCGGGAGTATGATTCACCATCTGACATTGCATATAAGGAAAAAAAGTTGTTTATTTAGTTTCGGCTTTGGTACGGGGAAAAAATGCGCATTCATTAAAAAAAAAGGATTAAAAAAAAAGCACTAAAAGCAAAAAATATGCACTAAAAACAAAAAAATAAGGGCTTTAAAGAAAAAGTAAGCACCTATAAGGGCCTTTATATTTTTTAAATTCAGGTTCATCATCTTCTTCATCATGGTCTTTTGATGCTTTATCAGGAATCTTCTGAGGAGGTATTGGAGGTGGCACAGGTGGTGGAATAGGATCGTCCAAATTTAAATTGTCAACTAATTTCGAAATTCCTTTCTCTTGTATATCAGAAGAAAAAAGACCCCAATCATCAACATCTGCCATGATAAAGCCTATTGAAAATGTAAATGTCAAAATATAGATTTCTGTAAATTCTAACATATGCAAAGACAAAGACATACTTAGAAAAACTGAAATCATAACAAATATAATGAATGTGTCCCAAATAATTAAAATGTATGAAGATCATAAAAAGCAGTTATTTTACTTATGTCACATTACTTTAAAGTAATAACTCTATTGCTGGGGGAAAAAAAACTGATTATTATGCTTTTCATTAAATGGTATTCAATTCTATGTCCAAAAACTCATGAATATACAAGTTACCTACTAACTAAATGTAGAACATAGTTAACAGTGGAGAAATAGTATCTATTTCAATTTGGAACCATCTTGTTTAGTTACCATCTAGACTTTGGTTTGTAAACAGGATAGACTAAATAATCATATTTTGTGAAATTTTTACATCATGAATATCTTTGTATCAACAGAGCCAGGTTGAAGAAAGGCCAGCACCTGGGTAATCATGTAATATGTGATCTAATTACTTAGCTATTTATTTTTAGAGGGTGATCCTAAAATTTGCTGTCTTCTCACCTTTATTTTATTGCATGCTTAAATTTAAAAAAGAGTGTTTTAGTCTAAGAAATAACTAACTAACTAAAAGCAGTAGATCACAAACTATATGATACCGGAACCTGTACATTCTCGCAAGTATACTTCCAACCTGGCTTTCTGTCCCAATTTTGAGAGGTGTGGTCTGCAGGAATTAGTCCCTCTGAAACCCTCCATGTTTCTTATCGAGAACAGAAATTCCAATGTTGAAGATCTTGATGAATTAAATTCGTCAAGTCTTAATAAGAGATTAAAGTATAGAACTAAATTGTTAAATGATCTGAGACAACGATTTAGAAAAGAATACCTTAGTCAACTGGTTCAAAAGCATAATGAAAAATGATCTCGGCAACCTGTAGTAGGAGAAATAGTACTGATGGAGGATGATAACAGAAAATGTTTATTTTGGTCCTTAGCCCGAATTACAGAATTGATCCCTGGTCGTGATGGAAAGATTTGTATGGTTAAACTTAAGACCCGGCATGGAACAGTTGTACGACCAATACAATGCATCTTTCCTCTGGAGATACAGGCCAATGATAGAAACATAATTCCTGATAAGAAACTGGGTGCAGAGGAATCTAATTCTAGTGCTGGATGTATGTTAAAAAGGGGAATTGCACCTGATAAAATGGTGATGCAACAATATTCCTCCTCTGGACAACTTGTGAAAGCTCCAAAAAAAATCTTGATTAATGTTTGTTATGAGCTTGAGACTCAACCTCAGTCTCAAAGGGGGGGAGAATGTTGTGAAATGAACTGAAGTAATAACTGGCGCGAGGCGCTGCTGTTTGTGACGTCAGCCTGCGTGCTGAGTTTTTCGAATGTTTTGCTCGTAGACAGAACGAAAGCTGATCTCGGAAGAGTGAGAATGTTGTGATGAAAATAAAGAATGGCTTATTAAGAATTTTTTGTCTTTATTCATAATGCACCCAGCCTTGGGTAGAGGCAGCCCACAACTGAACAAACTGTTTTGAATATATTTGATTTATATATTTTCTGTGTTCTTCGTTAACAGTAGCTCTAAATGGCAATTTAAACTAATTTGGTGTCCCTACTGGTATAGTTGCTTTGGCTCTGGCCTTGAATACAGTAAGTCATACAATCAGAATTGCTTTCAAGTAGTCTCACTGCAAGAACACTACTTCCAGGTAAGTCCTCACACTAAGTGTGAAAACTTTTGGATTACTACAAGTTCAATAACCGGATTCTCTAAAAAACACACCAAATGTCATGTTGCACAAAATGTGAGCAATTTTCACACTACCAAAGATATCTGGAGAATACATCACTCCAGACACTTTACCAGACATTCAATATCTGAGTCACTTCCACAGCATCTGCCATTCATGCTGCCAGAGGCATTTACTTTGGACATTACTGTGTGGTCTTAACTACATAAATTACAATATTGGATCAAGTTATATATTTTTTGTCCATTTATATTTTGTGATTAAAATTAACTTTAAAAAATTTCTATCACAATAACTTGCAAATATATTTAATGGGAAATATAATGACAAAAATCCAAGAAATGACGAACCATACACAGAATAATTAAAGAACATATATATAAATAATTCATTTCTCTTTTTCTTTAAATTCAGAAATTTCAAAAATTTAGAAAATTACTCATTTGAATGGTGCGAATATTAATACCATGTTTGATTAAAGGTAAATTAATATTTTTATTCTTTGAAAAGCAAAAACTGCTTTCATAAATAAATTTTACTTTTATAATTATAGAGCACCTTACCAAGAATTGTTACTTACTTTTTCTTTTCCTTCTCTAAATCTATTGAGAATTGCTTTTCAACTAAGCAAGATGCAGTCTTCCTGGTACGGCAAAATATAATAGCCTGTACTATTGACACAGCACCATATATGTTACACAAAGCTTGAAATTTCTCTTCTTTATCTCTGCATATTATGTAATACTGATATATATTATCCAAACTGTCTTCTTCCCTTTTCAGTTTAATTATAATAGGATCAGAAACAATCAATTCTGCAAATTGCATGATTTCTTCAGAATAAGTAGCTAAGAACAGCAGCATCTGACAATCTTTTGGTAGCTGCTTACAGATGCGAATAGACTGGTCTTGATATCCTTGAGTCGAGATCATAACATCTGCTTCATCTAAAACAAATACTTTTATTTTCCTGAGATCAAAAAACTTATAGCACATTGCCCCAATCATAAACTTTACCAGGAGTTCCAATCATAAACTGAGCAGTAATTTTTTCTCCTCTTTGCAAAACCTCACCTCTAACAGCAAAACAAAATTCAATGTTAGGACAAAATTTTGCCATTTGTTTTGCCACTTTTCCTGTCTGCATGGCTAACTCATATGTTGGGGATAAAATAAGCACGTGAGGATATTTCAAATTTGTGTCCACTCTGCTCAAACTTGCCAAAAGAAAAGCAGCAGTTTTAAGCGTACCACTCTGAGACTGAGCAATCGTATTTTGTTTAGGATCTGCAATAAGAGTAGGAAGAGCAGTCTCTTGCATTTTTGAGGGTGAATTAAATCCCATACCATACACACATTTTAGAAGTTCAGGTCGCAGATTGAATTCTTCAAAAGATTTCACAGAGTAAAAAGATGAATTAGGATTTCTCTGGATATATATATCATGAGAAACTTCAATTAAATGAGATCTTACAAGTTTTTTCATCACAGATATCTCAGCAGGATTTAATTCAGGTTCATCATTTTTTTCATCATCCTCTTTTGATGCTTCATCAGGAATCTTTGGAGAAGGTATTGGAGGTGGCACAGCTGGTGGAATAGGATATTCCAAATTTAAATTGTCAACTAATTTTGAAATTCCTTTCTCTTGTATATCAGAAGAAAGACCCCAATCATCAACATCTGCCATGATAAAGCCTATCGAAAATGTAAATGTCAAAATATAGATTTCTGTAAATTCTAACATATGCAAAGACAAAGACATACTTAGAAAAACTGAAATCATAACAAATATAATGCATGTGTCCCAAATAATTAAAATGTATGAAGATCATAAAAAGCAGTTATTTCACTTATGTCACATTACTTTAAAGTGATAACTCTACTGCTGCACAAAAAAAAAAAAAAAAAAAAAAAAAAAAAAAAAAACTGATTATTATGCCTTTCATTAAATGGTATTCAATTCTATGTCCAAAAACTCGTGAATATACAAGTTACCTACTAACTAAATGTAGAAAATGGTTCCCAGTGGAGAAATAGTATCTATTTCAATTTGGAACCATCTTGTTTAGTTACCATCTAGACTTTGGTTTTTAAACAAGACAGACTAAATAATCATAGTTTGTGAAGTTTTTACACAGGGTTCATAGCCGCATTTTAGTTAAAAAAATAAGCACCTATAAGCACTTTTCAAGCACATTTTAAGAAAAAAATAAGCACCTGTTTAATTACATTATACACAACTGCATAACCTTAAAAGAAAAATTAGACTTGTAATTTAAAATATGAGCAATGCAATATTTATTAAGAGAATGAGCATTACCTCAACAATGGAAAACAATTAACTTTTTTTTTTAAATTTTAAATGACAGTTCAATTTACGGAATTAGTTTACAATGAGAGGAAAAAAAACTATGCAGAACTAAACTTTATTACAAAATTTAATGATGATATTTCAGTTGATTTAAGCTTAAAAAAAATCAAAAAAGGAGAAGCACACTTAAACAAAGGAGTTTTAACTGAAATGTTTTTTTAAAGAAAATAATTTCCAAACTTCTTACTTAAAAAAAAGTTATTTATGATACTTTTCAGTTATGTGCCTGCTATGCATTTTGACAGGTTTTTTTAATGGGTAAATAATTTTAAGTTGTAAGATTAGTTTACATAAGATTGCAAACACACATGCTATATTTTTCCATTAGGTACACACTTTTCAAAATGTGTGGCAGGTGCATAACAGAAAAGTAACTAATTTATTTTTCATGTGGCCATAAAACGACCACTATCAAGAATGTGACCTTTAAAGCAGCAAACCAGAAAATAACATGAAAGCCTCTTCCCTCCTGGCTATTTTACACACTGCATCTTCATATGATTTCCATGGATTTACATAACTCTATTTTATGCATATTTTCACAAATTTGCGCGTAATGTCAAATATGCTTTCATTCTCCCTTTATGATAAATCGACAGTTCTCAGAAATTATACATTTCTTATTATTTGGGTTTGCTTATCTTTGGTGACAAATGACACCAGAAAAACCAATTAGGCCACATATTTGGTAATTCTACTAATTCAGCATATAGATTGCTTGTTTCTCACTGTATCAAAAAAAATTAATTATACAACGGAAATAAATTTAAAAAGTTATCATATTACGCTAAAAGAGAGTATTTAACATGTGGCAATGAGAAAATCTGAACATTTCTAAAGAATTGACAAACACTAAATATTTTTTCTGCATTTACTAATATTTCTAATATAAATATAAAACATATTATATTATATATGTATGTAAGGTAGACAACTAAAAATAACAGACCTTTTACTCTAAGATACCTTTTATTCTCTTAAGGAAAGCATATTTAATTTAAAATATAGACCAAAAATATAAAATGTCACATGTGTAAATGTCATCAACTTCACTTATTGCAAATATATATATATATGTATATGTATACATATAATCTATTTGGAAAAATGATTACAAATTTACTTAAAATCCATTTTAAATATCAATAGATAATTTTAAAAAAAATGAACTTGTTTACGTTTTTTTTTTAAAAATAAAATGCCAGCATAAATTTATATTTAGTCAATTATTCCGAAAAAACACTAAACAGCAAATTTGAGATTCCATGTATTGTTACCAACACTCTTTTTAGAATAAAACATTTTTACTTCTATGAATAATATGAAATCTCACAGATAAGCTCTTTCATAGTAACTTCAAATATTAGTTACTTAAATCGCTCAGAAGAGACTGATTAATATGCAAAGAAATCGAGTTTGGTTTCTTACTCTAAGCTAGTGCAATATTATAATGACCAAACAGTTAAAATGATTTTGGAAATAAATTTTATTACACTAAGTTATGCAAAATTATTCATTCAACACAGACTGTTAATCTAAATAAGTCCAATAAGCTAATACAAGCACTTTTAAAATATATTCAAAATAATTTGACAGTGCTTCTTGACTTACTACAAAACAATATACGAAACCAATTAAAAGACATTAGATATTATGATACATACTTTTCGGCTTATACGATGAAAAGATAGATTATCTCTCAAGCAATTATAATAATTTCTTTCTTTCTCCACTGAGGTGCTTGATTTTTATTACTCTCGCACAGATAGTGCTACTCAACGGTCGGGCATCAGACCAACCATGAAAATCGTAATGCCACTTAGTGTTGAATTTAAGTAGGATCACCGATAATCCTGATGGCTGACCACATAACGCATATAAATATAACTTACATGACAAGGAAATTAAGGATTGGAAGTTGTTTAGAAGAGCGAAAAATTTTTTCTATCCTTAATGTTTCTACAGTCTGTTAGGACATGTGTAAAATTATATGCTTTTGAGCCTAACCATTTAAAATCAAGTTAGAACTTTGTGTAAGTGGCAACGTCTGCAATGTTTCTGACTCCGTCCGTGAAACATAAATGAACGTGGCTGTTAATATTAGGAGCAAATTTTGATTGACCTATAATTAGTTAAAAATGAATATCATTTCCCACAAATTATCAGTTTTACAGACTGTATTTCTTGCAACAGTATTCTTGCCCTTCATTAACTGTTATTTTGTAAGTGTAGATGCCCATGCAGAATAATGTTTTTTTGATAAAGTAACGGCCGGTACAAAAATGGGTTTGACAGTTGAAGTAGCTGAAGGAGGCTTTTTGGATATTGACGTAAAGGTAGGATGAATTTTTCATTATATACATCATTTAAATTGCTTTTAACTATATTCTTATCGTGATAGGAGCAGCATAATAGGGTATTTTAGCCAGCATCATCTGGCACCTCTTTTGATGAATATTTTGTGAATTTATTGGTAAGCAATTAAAAAGAGTGATTGTTGTCTTACAATAATGCATACAATTTGTAGATACGGGGATTTATTTATCTCAAAATTACATATATTTATTTATGCACTGAGAGACAAAGGAAAATAATAGGTAATCACAAAGTTCGTATGGTCCTTAAAAGTTCTTGGATTTTTTGGAACGGATTTTTGGTCGTTAAAAGTCCTTAATTTTGGCCAAAATCAGCAGAAGGTCCTTAATTTTAATCATCTCAAACTTCTGTCTGTTTTTACTACTGCCATTTTGAGTGTGAATGAGCATTTTGGAGGAATATTTTTGGTGATTCACTGACGTATACATAGCTATCTTTTGAATGGGTTCATGAGTTATAATTTGTTTCTATTTCTAATATAAATGATGGGATCTTCGAGTTTCTAAGCAAGAAGTGAAACATAAGCATTTTGAAATTCATTTTCTCTAATAAAGACCTCTTAGATAACTTTTCTCTTTTGGGGATGTGAATTCTTTTATTAAACGGTTCTAAATTTGGCGACTTATCAACATTTTGGCGATTTTAAGGTCAGTTTCTACAGAAAATATTTATTTCCGAGATCTGGGAATTTTTCAATGATATTTTTCAGAACATTGTAACATTGATAAATTTCATTTAAATAAGGGTAATATTTTGGAATTGTATTTAAGAAATAACATTAAATAAAACATTTTTATTTTTCACTGTCATATTATAAAGTTTCATTTTGGCAACTTATTATACAATATTTTGAATCTGAAAAATAAACAAGGTACAGTCAAAAGTCGTTAATTCGGACACCCATAAATCCAAACCTCACAATCAGACCTGATCAATCCAGACCTCAAAGCTACAAACTTTCTGCGCATGTGTCGCGTTGACGCAAGACCTTTACGCTGCGAATATGCGTGTGCGCATGCGCAAAAGACGTTTACGCATGTGCATTTAACGTATAATGGACGGTATAAGCTAAGCTAAAATTATCTAATTCAGTTAATGTTGCAGATTGCGTTGTTCCTTAATCTTCGAATTGGATCCGGCTTATTATTTTTTGCAGACTGTTACAGCAATTTTATAAAAGTAAGCTTGAACTTTCGATTATGTCAAATAGAATTTCTGATATATATTTACTAATATGTAAAGGATCTACAAAGCGAAAGTATGTTTCGAAGTCCATTAAACAAAAAGTGGAATTGCAGCAAAAAATGGATAAAGGCATATCCTTTGTTTATCTAAACTTTAACGTTTGTTTTACCTCTAACGCCACTCCACGCAATGTATTTTTAGTTGATCTGTCAGCACTATCCTTATCTTCAGAGCAGATGTTTTTATTTTATTTGGCTTATAATTCCTTACTAAATGTAGTATTTCATCTCGATGTACTCTGTCTTTGATATGATTTAAATCAAATTCTTCATCATTATAATTTGCTTCCGATAGCGAAGAAAGTAGCAGATGTTATTGAAAATGAAAAAATTTCGATTGACAAATTAGTCGGTATTCTCGACACAGCAATTATAGGACTTGAACAGAGGAACTTTGTAACTGAACAAGAAATTATGTCTGTTCATAGAATGAAAGAGAATGTATAATCACATAAAAAACGAAGCAACTTAAACAACTTACATTGAAAGAAATGTTTACTAAAGTAAACTAATAAATATTAAGTTTTTTTTTTTTTTTTTTTTTTGGGTAAATTTTGATACCCTATAGATAGATCATAATTGTTCTTTATTTCAGAAATTACGGTTTCATATTTTTAATTTTATAATTTCTGCATGCCATCTTACCAGATTTAAACTGATGATCTATAATCCGGAAAAATCGATAACCCGGAATCGCCAAAGTCCCGAAGAGTCTGGATTAACGGCTTTTGACTGTATATAACAAAACATCACTGTTGCCACAAAAAATCTACGTTATAATGAACATATTAAATTGTGTATTAACTGAGTTCCTGCACGTTCCTGAACAGGCCCATTTCCTTCCAATGGATTCACATATTGTCTTACAGCTACCAAACAGTTTACTAGATGAACAGAGACTATCTCCATCATCGATACAAAACAATTATGAAAAATTTCAAGCATTAAATTTTAGTTAACTCCTATAAAATTAGATTAAAACAGCTACATATTTTAAGAGGAAAAAAAATAGGAAACTAAAGAAGAGTGATAATTTTTACCTCATTTTGAAGCGTTATACTTTTCTCATCTTCATTTGCCCAAATTATTTGAAATCCATGGTCATCAGAAGTCCAAAAAGGTTCATCAAATATCAAGAATATTTTATCCATTGTTCCAAAAAAGGCTTTGATTTTCTTTTCAGGTAAACTAGAACTGAAAAACGTATCCATATTTTCCTTCAAAAACCCAACAGAAGCAGAAATTATTACACAATCTGCAGAAATCTTTTCACCATCTTCACATTCAACTAAAACAAGAAATTTATCACAAGATCGATGTTTTAATGAAAATTCATTGAAACTATCGTAGCAAAAGTTTTTACACCACTTTACATTCTTGACAGCCTTGTTTAGAAGCACAGTCTTATCAGGTAGTTGACAATTAAGAATGTCTATCAAAGAACTAAATCCTTTTTTGAAGTTTATATGATATAAATCATCAGGACAATCAGCCCATTCAATATAACTCTCAACAGAAACATCACTTAAATCATCTGAACCACTGTCTATCATCTCAAATGTCAAAAACCAGTTAAATAATCCCCATTTAATAGATATATCATAGTCATCAGAACAATTAGCCAAATACTTCTGAAATACATGAGAAAAATATTCGGTTACTGATTGTGGAATATCACTGTCTGGATATCAGCTTTCACCAAGGGCATTTTTTGCATCATTTAAAACTTTTTGAACTTCTCCTATAATCATTTTATCAACAGTCCCAGCAGGAGTACAAAATAGGCCTTTGTCTTCATAAGAGATTTCATTTAAATTAGCTCCAAGTTCTCTAACTGAACCACCTGCAGAAAGAGGAAAACAATCAGTTAAATATTTCAGCAATTTTAATTACATTGTGTCAAGAAAACTTTGGAAGAAATGCATAATCATAATTAAACTTGACAATTCTAATAAAAGAATTTCCAAGAGCATCTTATGATTTTTTAATTACTTATGTCCGAAATGCATCAAAAAAGGAGCAATGGAGCACAGCAAAACATGTAAAGCTTTAAGTGCATAAATTTGACTCAAATTTTTAAAAAATTGTGAAATTTCTCAAGATCTCTCATGCTCTAGTGCTGCACAATTGGTATTAAAAATGTATGACAAGAGATCATGTTAGGATTACTTGAAATGAGAAACTTAATACACAAAATATTTTGCAACAATATAAGTTAGCTTGTTTCTTTTTTTTTTTTTTTTTTAACTGAAAAAACAAAGGCAAAACCAAAATAATGATAAGCTTGCTTACTATTAATTGCACAAGTATAATACATTTTTAAATGAATTTACCAAATGTCAAGACATTTCTCCCACTGTGATAACCAATTTTCCGAAAATAAGGAAAATTAATTTTTAGATTATAATTAAATGTAAAATTAAATAAACTACTCATATATTCCAAGCATTCACAAACTGTAATTAAAGTAACCGTATTCCTATGTGTAGTTATTGCGTGAGTAATAATTATTTTTTATTTCATTTATTTTATATTTTTGCATGTGTTTAATTATTTTGTAAAACTAACTTTAATGTTTTGTTAATATTCATATTTATATTTCTTTTATGGTGAATGGCAACAAGTAGTTATTCATATTTATATTTCTTTTACGCTGAATGGCAACTAGTAATGATTTGTGATTATTCTGTTTTCTAATGTTGATTCTATTGTTATTCAAGCAGCACCTTATTTAATAGCAAAAAGATAAAAGCACTAACTTAGCTATTCGTTAGTGATTCTTGCTGTTTCTAATTATAATCCAGTTTAAATATCAGTAGTCAAGACTACATACTGGTGACCCTGTTTTATTTTTGAAATGACAACAAATGACACATGGAGAAGAATTGGTGCAGTCAAAACTGCTGAGAAAGAATCTGTGCAGTTGCTGGAACTAAGAGGAATGTAAGAATACCTCCTCTTTGAGAATGATAAGCCAGAAATATGTTTTTTTCAATTTAAGGTGCAGTTGGGTTTTCATCCGCAGAGAACCCGTTGGCGACGTTGCATTTTTACTCGCCAAGCTTGAGCCGAGCCGTAAGCGTGATATTTTGTAAACGTTGTTTTTAGTGTATGTAAATTCAAGTTAGCAGACAATGTAGTAAAAATTCACAGATAATAAGTATGTAGATGTAAAACTAACAGGTTAAAAGTGATATACGAAAAGAAATTTGTATTAAATTCAAGTTAGCACAGAAAACAATGTATTAAACATAATGGGATGTAAAAATTCATTTAAAAAATAACAATTAGTATTCTTATACATACGTTTACATTATACTTATATGTATTTCCTCTAATTCATATAGAATACTAATATTTCTATTACAAGTGTCTTTTTTTATTATTAAGTACTTTACCTGTTGATTGATGTATTTCGGTAAGAGCCAGGCCCATGTAATAAATTAATGAATGCATGACCTATCCATTTTACATAGATTTCAGTATTTTTTTTTTCCAAGTTACTTGCGTACAGCTTAAAGCATTTTACGTTGACACAAATACCTGTCCTTTTTCATAATATATTTCACAATACAAATAACCTTCAACAGTAATCAAATTATCTTCAGTAGCATTGTTAATAAAACTAGAACTTTATACATTTTAAAATTATTATAGGGCTTGGAAACCTCATGGTTCTGCGTGCTTACAGCTGTTAATAATTAAGAACATAACGTGAACAGAAATGTTATAAATTAGCATTCACCCCTCTCTCCACATTTTATTCCTTTGATCCCGAACTGACGAGCCGAGAACCGGCATCTTTAGACGAAAACTTCTTTAATTATGTGAAAATATTTCTATCTATTCGTTGTTAAAAAATTCAGAAAAAATAATAATAAATAAGAGAAGAATATAAATCTCCAAATGCGAACAACGACAACCTTCGCAAAAGCGAATAGGATGAATTAGCTAGGTTACCAGGTTTGAACTATTATCGCCAAAGTTGGCGATGTTTACATTTACCGGGTTCTCTGCGGAAGTGCTTCCGTGCAGTTCAAAATCAGTAATATTGCTTCAGAAGAAACAAAATTAAATTATTTAATTTCACAACTTGAACCTAAGTTAGTCGTAAGTATCTGGGATATTGTAACGAATGAAAGTGCCACAAAATATTCAGATGCTAAAATTAGAATGTTACATGTATTTAAGGAAAGTGAAAATGTACAGATTAAATGTTTGATTACTGGTATTGAGCTTGGAGACATGAAGACAAGACAACTTTTGCAAAAATTGAGATCAGTTGCTACTACGGATGTGTATGAAAATTTTATCAAAACATTTTGGCTTGAGAAGCTACCTAAATCAAGAATATATTATTAGTTAGTGATGAAGATATACGCAAGTTAGCGTGTATGGCAGATAAAATTAGTGATATGAATCAGAAATCAGAAGTATTATCCTGCAGGGGAGGAGGGGGAACGCCGCGGCACGCAATAAATTAAAAGTTCATCTGTCAGCACTATCCTTATCTTCGGGGCAGATGTTTTCATTTTATTTGGCTTATAATTCCTTACTAAATGTAGTATTTCATCTCGATGTATTCTGTCTTTGATATGATTTAAATCAAATTCCTCGTCATTTTAATTTTCTTCCGGTAGTGAAGAAAGTGACACAGAGGTTATTGAAAACGAAAAAATTTCGATTGCGGTATTCTCAACTCAGCAATTATAGGACTTGAACAGGGGAACTTTGTCACTGAACAAGAAATTATCTCTGTTTATAGAATTAAAGAGAAAGTATTATCACATAAAACGAAGCAACTTAAACAACTTACATTGAAAGAAATGTTTACTAAAGTAAACAAATAAATATTAAGCTTTTTCTTTTTGTAAATTTTGATACCCTCTAGATCATAATTGTTCTTTATTTTATAAATTACGGTTTCATAACTTTAATTTTATAATTTCTGCATGCCATCTTGCCAGATTCAAACTGATGATCTATAATCCGGAATCGCCGAAGTGCCAACAAGTCTGGATTAACGACTTTTGACTGTACAAATAAATAAAAATAAAGTACAATTCACAAAGCAAAATTAGCTATGTAATTAATTAAAAATGTATTTGGTTAATCTTTGGATTATGGTAACTTTGCGATTTTTTGGTGAAAATTTGGCGACCAACCGTGCTACAGCAACCTGCCAGGTGGTGGTTTTTTTTTTTTTATGCCATTTTTTTTTTCACGAATAAAGGCATGTTTTTATTTATTTATTTACTTTTTGAAAAAATTTACTTTTTGAAAAACGAAAAAATTTTGATTGACAAATTAGTCGGTATTCTCGACTCAGGAATTATAGGACTTGAACAGCGGAACTTTGTAACTGAACAAGAAATTATGTCTGTTTACAGAATTAAAGAGAAAGTATTATCACATAAAATGAAGACACTTAAACAACTTAAATTGAAAGAAATGTTTAATAAAGTAAAATAAATATTAAGCTTTTTCTTTTTGTAAATTTTGATACCCTCTAGATCATAATTGTTCTTTATTTTATAAATTACGGTTTCATATTTTTAATTTTATAATTTCTGCATGCCATCTTACCAGATTCAAACTGATGATCTATAATACTGAAAAATCAATAATCCGGAATCGCCGAAGTCCCAACAAGTCCGGATTAGAGACTTTTGACTGTACAAATAAATAAAAATAAAGCACAATTCACAAAGCCAAATTAGCTACGTAATTAATTAAAAATGTATTTGGATAATCTTTGGATTATGGTAACTTCATGATTTTTTTGGAGGACCAACCGTGCTACAGCAACCTGCTAGGTTCCCCCCCCCATTTTGTTTTCACGAAGTAAAGGCATCTTTTTATTTATTTATTTTTGTTTTTCCCTCAACATTTTTTCCAATAATCTGCTAGCCGAATTACACATATGCTAGAACTTTTATGAAACAAAAGTGCTTAATCATGACGAAGATTAGGTGCGAAATTGGGAGAAAGTGCAGAATCGCAAACTGCTCGCTGCATTTTTAAGAATTGCACATACATGGTATCCATGTACACGTCGACCTATTTTCACTTAAAAAAAATATCTCAGAATTGCCCAAAAATGGCATTGTGCACACTCTTGACTTTATCCATGTACACTGCTAAAGTCCTAGCTAGTAACCTTTATCGCCTTACCAAAATGTCGCCAAACTACCTGTTACCATATTCCAAAGATTAGCCATGTATTTTTAATTTTTTCATAGTAAGAGTTTCCAGTATAATTCCTGTATAATTTTCTCAGAATGTGCATCAGTTTTCTCGATAAAATTAATTTTACATTTTTCCCTTTTTTTTTCCCAAATTATTTATGGTATTTTGCTGCTACAGAAATGCTGCGGATAATTTTTCTTTAGGATTTTAGACATCGCAGCTTGGAAAGTGGAAAAGGATTTGAAGGCAAACCACGATTCTAGAAGATTCGAGAAATATGTGACAAAATGAAAAATGCATGGTATCAACACATAATGGATGTATTTTATAGAAAGCGTGCAATGAATTTCTTACTTTTTGGAGAATGTCTGGAAGAACAATGAAAACATAATATTTGAATGTTTTACTTCTGATACTTGAATCTTAACATGGTTATCTTCCCTTTATTTTCTCTAGACACAAGCATGGAAAATATAAAAAAAATGCTTCTAATCCTATCACATTGGCAGGCATTACAAAAATAATGATCATCAATCATTATTTACATATGGTGAGTGAAGGCATATCGTAATGAAAAGCAATAATTAAAGGCAATAGTCCTTGATAAGCATATTGAAACATAGCATCGGGAATACGTGCAAGTAATGCGTGATAAGAGAAGTAACGTCTATCATTGAAGACATCAGTGCTGGAAATGGTCAGAGAATAGGCTAACTATCTGAAGTTGAGGAAGGTCAGGTGACACTGAAACGTCCAATGGCAGGTTGAACAGGAGTCACAATTTGAGAGGCTGAGGGAGATCACAAGCAAGCCGTGATTTTTGTAAATCTAAAGTGTATTAATTAACTTGGAATAAAGATGTTTGCTTCTTCACATATACTGAAGAGTAGGAATAGCTTTTCCATAGGAGTTTCTGCCTTTCTTAGCTGATCCATGTTGGATGTTAATAAATTGAATAATTTTGATACATTGCTATTTCCAAAAATAGTGTACAATTCTTTTAAAGTAGAGAATATGTCTGAAAAATTATTATCATTATCCTGGTTACTGTTGTTCTGGTATTTTAACTGTTTGCATGTGTTTTGACGTGGCTTGGGCGTAACTTTTCCTTCAGTGATTATAGCTGAGTGAGTTGTGTTTTTTTTAGTTGGAAATTAAACTTGGTGTACTATTATTATTTCTGGGTGTATTTTTAGGAAATTTTTTGCAACCACGATAGGACGTTGGATGATTTTTTAGGCAATTTGCACAGAGTGGTTTATCTATTCGTCCTGGTGTAGGGCACTCTGAAGTTTTATGATTTTGTGCACATTTCACACATCGAGGCAAAAAGAAGCAATTATCTGATGAGTGATGGAATCTTAGACAAATGTGACATTGTGGAACTATGCTTTTGTTGATGTATCTTTCAATAGTGATCATGAAAAGTCCTAGGTGTGTTTCATTACAGATATTTTCAATATTGGCAGTTTGAATTAGTTGGGCCTGAAATAAAGGCATAGGTTGTTTAGTTTTAAAATGAGTTATTTGTACTAATTTGTAAACCGAGTATCCTAAGTTTGTTAATTCTGCTATTATTTCATCTTTATCTATCGTGATGGGCAGTCCTCTGATAACAACTTTTACTGGTCTTTTATGTCTAGGTGTAATTTACATAGTGTTCAATGTTATGCGTTTTTAGTCTAAAGTTAATTATCGGTGACCGTCTGGGGTGCTTGGCAGTAATTTGAGATATTCTCCACTGTGACATAGAATACTGCTTTTGAAAGGTTTGAGATTTTTTAAAGATATGGGTTATATCTGGCGCCATCTTCCAGCTTTACCATACTTGGAGTTGGATTTTTACTATTTTCTTGATTATCGTTAACTGTTTGAGTGCTATTAATTATTTGGGATGGATGATTATCATTTCTAGTGTCTGATTGAGTGATAGAATTCGATAATGCACTGAAACTATTCTGAGTAGCAATTAAATTAGGAGGTGAGTTTTTTTGGCAGTTTAGCTGTTTTGGTTAGCTTAACAAACCCATCAGAATCCTTATCGTTATCCGAATTTTCATCCTTTTGTTTCCGTTTAGTATTAGTGTGCGGATGAGTATAGCTTGCATGCTCATCAAAAAGCCATTACAAACTGTATAATAATAACCTAATTATTTACAAAAGCAAACCTGCAAAAACAGCATAACTTTTAAGCTCACGAATTAACTTCTAATGGCTGAAGATGCAAATAAACATATAGAGTACAAAGTCTGAAATCTAGACCACCAAATCAGCAGCAAATGTTTTTTTTGGAGGCGCACGTCCCGATTTTTAATTTTACTTCAGCACTGAATTAAATACCTCCCTATTGAAGAAATAATCATTTATAGGCATAGTTCAATATGGTCAAAATAGACTCTGTAGGCAGAATTTAAGACCCACAGAGTCTGAACCAGATTGCAAAATATCTATTGCCTACCTGGATAATCCTGAAGTATATGTGGAAATTTATTTGTTCAGCACTCCAAAAAATCATGTGCAGGAAATAGATCTAAGTATACTAAATGACTAAATATAATTCCAGCTTAAATTCATCAGGTTGCAGTACAAGCAAGGCAGAATTTAACAGAATAATATATCTTTAATTACCAATCTTGCGATACACTGCCAAGAGTGTATAGTGGATGCTAGCTAAGCTTTATGATGATAGTCAAGAATTAAAAGGTTTTCAGATATCACAAACAAAATCGAAATTTTCCAATTGGGAAGAAGTAATACAACAGAACAGAAGTTTTTCATTGCGTTCACAATATCCAAATCATTTATCCAACAATATCCAAATCATTAATCAACTAATGGATGAATAAATCTGTAATACAGGTCTAAATCCAAAAAAAATATTACTACCAGTACTGAAGAAGATAACAGATAGCTCATTGACAATAAAAAAATTTCAAATGAAAATCTAGTAGGAATTTTTGAAACAGCCATGACAGCACTCTAATAAAATAACCCAATAAGAAATGATGTCTATCTATAGAATGAAAAAGAAAGTATTAGCAAATAAAAACGAAAACAACTTAAACAGCCTACATTGAATTTTTTTTGGGGTGTGTGTGTGTGTGTAAATTTTTATTCCCTTTATTTCGCAAATGCTTCATTATTTCATAAATCACTATTTTGTAATTTCTACATGCCATCTTACTAGATAGATGTAAACTGATGATCTACTATCCAGGAAAATCCAAAATCCAGAATGGCTGAAGTCCGAAGATGCCCGTATCTCAGACTTCGTACTGAACCAGAATCTGTATAAGGCTGCTATCAAAACAAATATCAACAATATTTACATTATGCAATATTTCCAAATTTCTCATTATTTAATACATTTAGATCCAGCATACGTATTGCTGTGTAGCAAAAGCCCAACAAATAATTGCCTTCGAAAACTCTGTTGCCTTGTTACTGAAAAGTGGATACATAATTTGGTATCTGTGGCTACCTTCAAATTCAAAATCTTCATAAGACACACTATGGATTAATCAGTATGAAAATATGAAAAGTTTCTGAGCGAAGACCTGAAAGCATGTGCACAAAAACTGGAATAAAAATTCCTCCAAGATAAAGATCCCAAACAAACAGTAACTTGAGTACAGTTCTACAAACAGTAAGTTGAATACAGTAAAAATTGCTCCATATTCTGCATTTGACCGTACCCAACATGCAAAATTAGCTGTAAAACAAAATAAGGAAACAATATAATTCTTAAAAAATATTTTGAATGGAAATGAGGAAAAAAATTAACAGTCATGCAGAAGCATTAGAAAAATGTAATTTTAAGTAAGTTTCAGCCATTAATTAGTCTTTTACTTGTACATTTTTCTTTAATGTAAATGCATCCAACATTGCCCAGAAATTTAAGTAATTGCATTTACATTATACCTCCCACAAGGTACACCTCTACTCAACACTTTTGCTGCTGATCTCACACCAGCATGGGACATGGTGTTGATGGTAGAAAGCAAATCGTGCCAGCGTGGAGTGTCGAGTGATATCTCGATAGCCAGCCGTCCATTCGCGCAGAAAGAGCTGCACCTCAACGTTAAGTCTCTATTATAGTCAGCATTATATGTTAAGTATGTCTGCTGGTATTGGGTGGATTATAGGTTAAAAATAATTTTAAAAGCATATGGTTTCAAATTTATAGCCTTATTAGTTATGAAAAAAAGAATTTTTAATGAGTTTTGCAGGGCCTTCATTGCCCTCCCCCCCAAAAAAAAAGCAATCCAAGAAGCCTCTTAACAGGTGATGAAATAGCAAATTTGTTGGCTGAACTTTTGGATGAGCACTTGAATGATGTTAGATATGACAGCGATGAAGATTTAATTTCTCCCCAAGATACCCATGATAATTTGGATTCTGAAGAAGTAGATGAAGAGTTGAAAGATATGCAAGAGGCGACATGGCATCAGTTTGATTCTTCTATGGTAGGAATCTGGGAAAATTCCCCAACAATGGAACAAAATCACAAAATCTTTCACAAAATCAGAGTGTTTGTTGCAGCCTATTTAGGGCTACAATCCAAATCATTATTTTGCCATTTACTTACTGAAAATATTTTGGATGAAGTAAGTACTCAAAAGAATGGCTATACTCATAAAGTACTTTATTGCCGTGAAAACAAATGCTTGGAAAGAATCCACAAAAGATGAAATGTTGGTATTTGTGGGATTAATTTTACATACGAGAACTACACTAGAATAAACCACATTCAAGACAACCAGAAAACAGATACAATATTTGAGATACACACTTGAGCGTATTATGAGCAGGAATCATTTTCTTTTATTGCTGGAGCATTGCACATAGCGAAACTACAAAATTCAGAAGCCCCAAAGGATTGACTATGTAAAATTAGAAGTATGGTGAATTTGCTCAAAATGCGGCTGGCTGAAATACACTACCCAGGACATGAGAACAATTAGATGGTGGTTGGCATGAAAAACTGAAGATAGGGGTAACGGTAGTAAAGTATGCTAATGGTGTATAATCAACAAATGGAAAGATAAAAGATATGTAGATTATATTTCTAATGAATACAAAAACGATATTGTAGAAACGACAAACAAGAGGCGAAAGGAAAACCATTTCCTGTTATTCAATGTATTAAATTTATGACAGGAATTGATAAGCAAGACCAGATGATAATGGTGGAGGAGGGGCTCTAAATGGCCTATCAAAATATTTGTGCATATTTTGAAATTAATGATTTTCAAACTCTCACTTTCTCTATAACAAATATTCCACAGAAAATATCACTTTGACTTTTGTTTATTGGTGATATGCAGTTTATTGAAACAACTTGTCCCTCATGATTCCGTGCATAATTCAGCTAATTAGAACATATGATCAATCAACAAGAAGAAGAAGTGGAAAGATAGTTTGAAAGCAGTGCAAAAGTATATAGATATTATTTATATATGCAAAAGCCTATCTTTCTAGCCTGTGATAAGATTTTATCAAATTCATTTAAACTTCCATTTAAATTCGAAATGCGATCTCTCAAATCAATGAAGGAATACATATTTGGTTTTAAATTCCACATTAGTAACAACTGTACAATAGTTAAACTTAACAAAATAATTGTAGAAAACCGCCAAAATTCTAGAAATTGCTATAAAATCCCGAAAAACATTAGGAAGATAATTGCATGCCAATTCCATGCTGAAAAGTTTACGAAGATCAGCTCGACTGTTAACGAACAACTTGTGGAAAAAATTCAACACTAAAATAAAAATACGTATGCCAAATTTTCCAAAAATTCCTGATAAATATTGTACTCTCATCGTAAATATATATAGACTTATAATGTGATAAAAACTGAGTCGGTAAAAGAATGGATTAAAATTTAATATCCCAAAATAAATTGGCCTACTAAAACTAAGTAAACTAGATAAGTAAATAGTAAAAAAATTGTGTAACAAAATAAATAATGATCTTTCTTAAAATACTGCCCAATAAAACATGTCGAATAATTGAAAATTTACAAGCTTGGAAGCTAAAATCCTAAAAAGATTTCGGAAAATTCGGATGTCACATATTAAAAGACAAACTACCAAGTACAAAGAAAGAGGAGAGACGAAACTAAAGCCAAGAAGTACTTCTTGCCATTCAATAGCGGGGAGGCAATTTTATGGCTTATCCATCACACTAAGGGGAAGCAAACATACTGCTCTACGCTGGGCCATCTTAGAGAGATTTCAGAAAACGTTGTTCAAGTGTTCAAGTGTGTTCAATTTTTTTTTTTTTAGGGGTTTGTTATCTGACAGCACAGACATTTTCAAAGCATTTCGTTCCAAGGGGCGGGCTCGTTAATGGTTTAAAATGTTCAAATTTTTATCGGAGCTCTATCATTATCCGATAAAAATTTGCTCTCCGAATATTCTTAACAGTTCCAGTAAGTGTTGCTTCTGGAGAGAGATCATTTCCCAGAACAAAAAAACTATCTGAGAGCGACAAAGAATCAGGATAGATTAAATACTTTAGCAATTATGTCGATTGAAAGTGAAGACGCAAGGAAATTAGATTTTCAAACAATTTTAGAAGAATTTACAGAACAAAAACATACAAATATTACATATATATGAATAATTCATGCATTCATATTCGGTGATATAAATTTATAGTCAATAAATGTTTTTGTACTTTGAACATTTTTATTTTTTAATTTATGTAGAAGTTTACATGTCTGATGATAAATGACATTTGATATATATATATATATATACTGAATTTGAATTTTATTTAAATATTTAATTTTAGAAAGAGTGCTCCGCAAAAAAAAAAAAAAAAAAAAAAAAAATCGGGCCTCACACCCTATGCAATCTGGGCCTGCATATAGATTACCATTTCAAAACTTAAATGAAGGTCAGAAGTGAGTGACATCCTTCATTATTAGTTTTACTTGTTTGCATTCTTTCTAATTTTTTAGCTACATAACATAATACACAAATAGAAATAAATAGTCACAAATGTACCTAATTATTCACTATTTATTACAACAGTTTAGCAATGATGAAAAAACTGCATAAAATAAAATGCATAAATTAAATGAAGCTTACCTCAGAGAGAGAGGTTTTATTAAAAATTAGGCCTTGGGCCCCCCTTTATTTTTGACTTTGCCCTAGTCACCGGCTGGTAATTGGTCATCGCCCTAGTCCACGGCCGGCGCTGTAATAAAATGTTTAAATTAGAAATAAAATCTTTTAACATGGAGTTCAAGCAAAAAGTTGCATTCAGGAACATTAAAAAATTTAACACTAGCACACTAGAAACACAGATACAAGCATAAAGAACAACGTATGAATTGATTTAATGCCACAAAAATTTGGCAATATACAATAAATAAGACTGGGGAAAGTTTTTTAAATGCAGGACAGCTCTCTAGTAAATCAGAGTCCCAATCGTTTCGATGGCATTGAAAGGGTAGCGTTTAATTTTAATCTATCATTTGCACTCTCACAGACCTCAATCAAAGCACCATAAACTGATCCTAGCTGAATCCTCACAGCTTTAACGGAATCTATTCGACATTCACGACGTGTTTCTGAAATTGGCTTCACACTGTAAACAATTTCACATATCACTTGAGCATATCCCAGTAAAAACCAAGTAATCTGATGAAAAATCCCTGGTCGATAGCCGCAGTCAAAGAATTTGCCATATCGCTGTGCACAAAGCTGTGATAACCGCATGGAACGTAAAATGCTTTCGGATTTAGCTCGAGTATGCGTTTTCCACTGTATGCGTACACCACTGTTCTGTCCCTACATACTGGATCCCTTATCATATCCTTGCCTTCTGCAGTTTTGTATTTGAAAATATCATTTAGCAAGCTTATTTAAGCATGCTTCTGTCAAACTCAAACCTGTGCTACTACTACAAAATGTTCACAAATCTCAACTGTTGTCACATAAACATTGACAATTCGTATTATCATAGACATTTGCTCCTGATGACTTGCGTCAGGAGTCCAATAATGGTGGACTAATATTTGGCAGTCTGAGCATCTGCAATTATTTTCTTGAGAACCACTTCGCCCATCAGATGGAGGTGTTCATTTTGGATGTGATTCCCTAGATAATGGTCATGTATCTCAGCATTTTTGATATGTTCTGTCAGCATTTTTTATAAGACAAATCCAGCAAAATTCCTTCCCCAGTCTTTACCTGCACAACTGTTTGTCTGTTTATCACAGATATACATACTTCCAGTTACAAAAATGTTTTAACACTAGAAGCACCAGAGCAGTCATTTTGACTGCTTTCTTCATTTGACCTTGGATTCCTTAAAAACCCTTTATCTTAAGAAGTCACAAATTTTGAAATTTTCCTAAAATATGTCGAAAATTATTGGTACCAAATATAAATCGAATGAAATTAAAATTAAGGGAGATATTATTAGTTATACCTAAAAGTGCCAGGAACCCTCATAATGACTGCTAGTAATACTGGGTAGATTTATATGGTATTCTCACTCAGAAAATATTTTTCTTGGAAAACATCTGGCGTATATATACATTCCTTTCATTCACTGATTATTTACAGAAGGATTATACTTCCCTTCCACTCAGAAAATCCCTTTTGTTGGAAAAACATCTGGCCTACACATTCCTTTTCACTCTCTCTTTATTTACAACATCAAATACTTCCCCACCTCCTTGTCAATTGTCCACCCCTTTTTGGCAAAATGATATAGTCCTTAGTTTGCAGTAGTTCAGTCAGTTTGTTTCATGACATTTCATTCTTTCAAGCGCACAGTAATGGCAGCTGGCTTCTGGCTGAACCCCCCCCCCAAAAAAAGAATTTAAATGCATTTTCAAATAAAGCTATTAAATTTATTGCCCTATTTGCACAACCTATTTGTGTGAACAAGGATTTTCTTCCATGTTAGATTTCAAAATAGATACACAATAAAATCAAAAGCGGATCCTAATTTATGGTTAAAAACTAAGACCAAACATAAAGAGATTCAAATATCTTAAGCACAGCCAAATTTCTGTCTAAATTGCAAAATTAAAGCTATGTAGAGCGCATTTTGATAATTAACATCGTAACCAATTTTTAATCTAACATTTTTTTTTATGTGTGCATATTAAATACATACAGCCAATAGGTTGTCAAAATGACAAAATATATTTCTTAATATCTTTATTGAGAAACTGAAAAATAATCATTGTAAAATGTAGTGGTGGTACACAAGTTTTTCAGTTTTTGTTTAGATGGTACACGTTGGTGAAAAGGTTGAGAACCACTGAATAAACACATACAGATGATAGATTTTAAATAATAAATCTTTAATCACAACAATTACTCATCATAACTACTCGTTAAATCAACACCGAAGATATTTGAGTCAGAGAATAAATCAGACCAAGCACGGCGGTGACAGAGCATTAAGTGTTTTTCACGCATCTTGAAAATATTTGTTACGGTTACAGCTAGAAATTTGGGCATGCAGTTGGCGAGTAACAAAAATCAGTATCTCCACACTCAAAACAAATGAGACTTAACTAACTTTTGGAAAATTACAGCTAAGTACTGATGTCTACTAAAACCACTGAAACTAAATAACTACGTTAAATCAATAAAACTTACGGGCGGTTTGCGATGAGGCGGGAGACGTCGCCGCCGCCTGCCAGTCACGGACTCCTGTAAAAGAAACGTTTGTATTTAGGAGCTTTTAATAGTTAGTGCACATATTACAAATATTTCTTACATTCAAAATCAGGTATGAAAAATCTTACTGTATGCCAGTTTTTAGGAGTTACGGACATCATGTAGAATTAATATAAATTATAAAAAACTACGAGTTGATGGATGTAAATTTCTAAGCTTTTTCAAACAAATCTGTGTGCATTTTTCTTGAACTGCGTATGTCGAAGTTTGACAGGGGAATGAAAACTGGAGTCTGATGAATGGGACATTACTTTGATACTGTTTTTGATACTCATTCTGTATTACTAAACCACTCAAATTAAGCATGAAGCATTCAAAAAGGAAACACATCTGGAATTCTGCATGCTTAAAATTGAAATATATTGTGTTAAAGAGGAACCAGATATATATCCATGAGATCAGTGTAGCAATAATGTTTCACTATGATATTACAACAAAAGACCTACAGATATTTCTATAGTAAATAATCAAGAAAAATATCCTTCGTGTCTTTCGTGTTTAATCTTTTTAATCTTTAGATATTACAGTTGTAGAGGATGAGAAAGTCAATTTCCACGAACGACTCATTATGTCTATGAAACGAATGATTCCTTGCAATAACTATAAAAAAAAGTTACTATACTTTATGTTATTTAAACATTAACCTAACAAAACAATACTCCCAATAAACGAGACTTGACTTCAGATAGGAAATTAAAACTAAGCACAGACGTCTTCTAAAAGCTCCTACACTAAGCTGACTACTGATAAAAAATCTCTACTGATATCAAATCTCAAGAACTTTAGTTAAATTATGAATTAAAAACATTCAAAATCTTAATTGACAGATACTTAATCATACTCCTTATAATATATATGAAGATGCATAAAACTTACCTTAGGTGGTGGAGGAGGTGGAGGTGGTGGACTAGGAGCAGATCGTGGAGGTGACGGCCTAGGAGCAGATGGTGGGGGTGGTGGAGGTGGAGGAGATGCCGCCCCCTGTAAAAGACACAAACATACTTACAAACTTTCAATACTATAACATATGACAGATACAATTTCATACAATAACTATACATACTCAACTTTCAATACAATACATATGAGAGCTTTTATGAGATACTGAAATCAGATAAAAACTAATATAAATTATCAAGCAGTTGTTTTGCTGGATGTGAATTTTCGAGCTTTCCCAGACTTTTTACAACTGCAGCTACATCTTGCTGGTGCTGCTTTCTATTCCACACAGGTAGTCCAAAATGAAGTTGATATGTTTTTCACAGCCACCAAGTTTCTGAGCCAAAGGTTTTGAAAAGGTGCCAAAACATTGGCATAAAATCGTGGTTTTAGGTGGTGGTTACTACCCGCACTAAAGACACTGCTTTCATGTTCTTTTAACGTTATTAAGAACGTTTTTTGATGGAAAAGATCAGGCACATTTCAACGATACAATTCCATGACAATACTACAAGAAATGAAATACTGTACGAAACATAGATTATATGATATTTGAAACATTTACTAGAAGAAAATAAATGATTAAAAATATAATTGCTATTGCAACACTGAAATAAGAGCAAGAAAATAATACTTAAAGGAACAGCAGAAATCATTTAAGAGAGTACCAGACATTTCCAAATATAAGCCGACCTGCATACAATTCAAAACTTTGTTTCAAAAATTCAGTCAAAATTGAAGACACACATGTGCAAATTGCATCAAAAGTCCAGTTATATTGAAAATCCTGCCAAGTTCCTTTTTCTGGCCTTTATTTGCACGATTGTTTGTCTGTCTTCCACTTAAAAAAGTGTTTTAAATGACGCAAGTATTCATGTTTTGCCATTTTTAAATCTGAAAGATTATAAATTTCAAAATATAACATTTTATACATTTCTTTGGCTATCGTATATTTGTGTTTAGGAAAATTATGCATTCCTTATTTAAAAAAAAATCTTGATGTGAACACAATATGACTTTCTTGTATGGAGCATTTATACACATTTTTAATGCATTTGAATTTATACTTAATTCCTCAAATTTAAGATATATTTTTCATTCATTTAATTCAGTTCTCACTTTGTGACAAGAGAAAAATATGTAAAAACTCAAAATTCCTTCATTAAAATTAAATATGAAAAAACATAAATTTCATTTGTCTTACCAGAAATGACATGCCTGCCCGACCTTTCGTCATCGACCGTGTAACTGGCCGGTGCTGGAACAAAAATTTTTAATTAGCCATTTATAAATCTGAAAGATTATAAATTTCAAAATATAACATTTTAAACATTTCCCATATCATTAACAAAGTAAGGAAGTATGGAAGTACCACATATCAGAGATTATCCGCTGAACGAAATGCTGCTTCCTAAATAACTATATATATTTCATAGGAAAATCAACTAAGCATAATCATATTCTTAACATTAATGACATCTATACTACGAAGGGGACTCGGCCCCTGCCACTCTTCCAGCCCTACTGCCTTTAACGTATTTAAATAAGTTTGCTGGTTTTCCCATCTAGCTGAGGATTTGCAGTATAATGTTAATATGAAAGAAAAAAAAATTTTTTTAATCCTTCTTTGGGGAATTCTTAACAGATTCTGAATCAGACACTCGTAATAAGAAATATGACTTTTATGTAGTTTAGAGTTAAATAAAAAAATGAAGACATTTTTCAAATGGTTAACCTCAAATATACCTTTTGTGCTCAAATTATTTGCAAATCATATTGAATTTGTGTACAGAATAGAAGCAACATCATAACAAACAATACATTAAAAATTCTTGCCTTACACAAACAACTGAAATTCCAAAACTAATTTATCTTTGGTAAGTATACGACACATGAAGAAACATTAAATTTCTCGATATTTAATTACTACAAATAGAAATTGCAAGCAAATGATTACAAATTGTTTATAATTACATTATTTAAACATGTACACAACAAAACAATGCTCTTACAAACAAGACTTAACTTCAACTGGGAAATTAAGACAAACAACTGATGTCTAATAAAAGCTTCAAAACAAAGTCTAATGAAAATTCTAGTAACGAAGTTATATGAAATATAAAAAAAAGTTACTATACTTAATGTTATTTAAACATTCACCTAACAAAACAATACTCCCAATAAACGAGACTTGACTTGAGATGAGAAATTAAAACTAAGCACAGACGTCTTCTAAAAGCTCCTACACTAAGCTGACTACTGATAAAAAATCTCTACTGATATCAAATCTCAAGAACTTTAGTTAAATTATGAATTAAAAACATTCAAAACCTTAATTGATAGATACTTAATCATACTCCTTATAATATATATGAAGATGCATAAAACTTACCTTAGGTGGGCAAGGTGGTGGCTTAGAAGAAGTAGATGGTGGGGGAGGTGGAGGCTTAGGCGAAGCAGATGGTGCAGATGGTGGGGGTGGGAGAGGTGGAGGACATGCCACCCACTGTAAAAGCAACAAACATAGAATCTTTCAATACTATACATATGAGAGAGACAATTTCATACAATACTATACGTACTCAACTTTCAATACAATACATATGAGAGCTTTTATGAGATCAGTGCAGCAATAATGTGCCGCTAAGATATTACTTAAAAAAACCTACAAAGATCTTAGTAACAGTAAATAATCAAGACAAATAACTTTCATGCCTTTCGTGCTTAATCTTTCTACGCTTTAGATGTTATAGCTGTAAAGGATGAGAAAGGCAGTTGCACAAACGACGCATTATGTCGGTCATTACTTAAAATCTCAGATGGGGCATAAATCATGTTAGGATACAGAATAAAGTAAATCATTTTCCAAGCTGCTCACAGCTTTACAACAGAGTAAGATATTTTAAGATCTTTGAACTGACTTTCTTACACAGCTTTAAAGGAAAATCTTAGGCTATTATTTTATGTTTCTTTACTACTTCATTTCGATATACTATGAAGAACTTATCCATACACACCTCAAAATTATCTTCTATTAAAAAAAAAAGAAGAAGATTTCTTGCAATAATCATAAAGGACATTATTTAAACATTAACATAAATAATGCTCTCAAAAAGCAAGATTTAACTTCAACTGGGAAGTCAAAACTGAGGATAGATGTCTAATAAAAGCTCCTACACTAAGTTGACTACCGATAAAAAAAGCTAATAACCAAGTTAAATAAAATTTTACATTAAAACTCTTACTTGAGAGATACTTATTCTCATTATAATATATATGAAGTATAATATACAAAACTTACTTTGGGTGCTGGGGGTGGTGGTGAAGGAGATAGGCTTTGTAAAAGAAACAAATATATTTAGATTAGTGCACATATTCAAATAGTTCTTAAATTTACAATTAGATGTCAAATATCTAGAGCAGAGGTTCTCAACCTTTTGACTTAATTGTGCCATCTAAACAAAAATTGAAAACCTTTAGTATCACAACTACAAAGTATTACTAAACCTGTTTGGACTGCCTTCATTTATTACTCTGTCTGCACCCATGTTATGACTGGATACCATAAAGCCAGGAAAGTCTCTGCTTTCCATTCTGGCATCAACCAAAGACAAAACAAATGCATATTCTTTCTCTAAAGATGTTTATGGACTAATGATATTGACTGAAGAGAAAATTGGAATGTTAAAAAAGATATTTTAAAGTAAGAAATTCTTTTAATTTTTGGGGTGCAGACATTGTGGAGTCACTTTTTTAACATAAATTTTATCTGAAAAGTTTGGGTGCAGACATTGTGGAGTCACTTTTTTAACATAAATTTTATCTGAAAAGTTTGGGTGCAGGCATTACACGAGCGTATACAGTAAATTTTGTTTAAAATTTGAAAAGAGAAACTGATTAGATAGTATTATGTTGTTCAATAACCATTGATAATATTCCTGTTTAATAAAAATAGAAACTTTTCTGAGTTTTAAATCTCCATAGTAAAAAGAATAATAAATCTGCTAGGAATTTCCTAAACACAATACTCAAGAAAAATACTATGTTTTCCACTGCTAAAAATACTGCTGTAACAATAAAAATATATTTTGAATGTTTAAAATAAAAATACATCAAAATTCATGATTTTTTTTAAAGACATGCTTTAGAGAAATGTTGAGGGAGGGAAAATTGTTCTTACCTCTTCCGGGCCTGGCAGCGTTGCCATCACTTTAAAAAAAGAAAAAAAAATTAATTGAACTGTACGTACACAGTGCATGATTAACAAAAATGCATATTCAACAAAAAATTAACATTAACATAGAATCTAACAATGAAATGCATTTGGGGGAAAAACACTTCATTTAAAAAGTAAATAAATAAATAAAAACCAAAATTGTAAACAAATCAAAAGGGAAATTTATTTTAAATTATCAATACTTTTCTCTGTATCATCAGTTCACTCTTACTTTGACACAGATTTTTCTTCTAATTCCATTCATTTCCATTTTAAACAGGAATGGTATTGAGAGACCTTCCCTTTAATAATATCTGTTGTTACTGCATTTTTAGAATATTTATAACAAAACAATATGAAAAGCATAATATACAGGAGAAAATCAGCATTTAGTCCTTATTTCTGAAAATGCATCTAATTAATAGTTGACTATTTGGCAATGAAATCTGTCGACCTTTTGATTTCTTCCAATATTACCATCCAAATATTGTTGGGTACTTACGAGTTAGTGGATTTAGATTTTGGATAACAACACTTGATGAAGAATGGAAACACAATTTATGAGACGATATTACTCAGCATGTAAGGATCTTAAGTTTTACTAACGTTTATTTTATTTTAAATCTTTACTATCACTTCTTATTTTCTACTTCCGGCCAGAATTATAAGCGTGAAGGATTTTATGCAAAGTTTGTCTGGCGAACGCCAAGTATTTAAGTGTGGCCTTTTTGCCAAGCGAAAGAGAGAGGAAGCAGTGAGTTCGAAGCAGGCCGCTTAACTTAGAAGTTACGCAGTTGCTATTTGCCTTCCAGGCCAGAGGTTTTAATCCTCTTGATAAATTAAACGTATTGTAGTGTTCACAGTCTCTGTGCTACATACGCTTCCTGTTATTATAAGGCCAATCTTCCACGTATATTATTCTAAAGTTAAATTAGAGTTTAGTTTTATTTTGATATCTTTTACGTTAGACCCCGAGTGGAGGGTCATTGTATTCCGAAGTACGGAAGTCATTGTATATAAAGAAAAATAAAGGGTTTTGTATACCCTTCGTCTGTATCCTGTCTACTTACTACAATTAGTGAACATAGCTTTAGTAAGCTCTCTGTTCCTAGTCAGGTCATTGTATGTTTCCGAAGAAGGTTAGAAAAAACATTGAACCTGATAGTGGCGCCCAAAGAAGAATAACCATGGCCGAGTTTCAAGAAGAACCTGTGCTGCCTGCAGAAACGGCTCAGAATCCAGAAATGCCAGCTGCCGCCCTGGAAGGATTTGGGTACATCGTCCAGACCATGCGCGCTTCGATGAAACCAGAAACAACATTAAATGGAAACTCACCGGTAACCAGTTTTTTGGAAAAATTGGATGACCACTTCATGCTCTACCCCGTGCACGAGTTTCAAAAAGTTACCTTAGCTACCAGCGCTTTGAGGGGCCAAGCGCTTAACTGGTTCAAATGTATCGGCAGAAGTCTCTTGGGTCAAGCAGAAAGTCCCACCTATACTTACAAAAATTTCAAGACTGCCCTACTAAAAGCCTTCCCTCTTGTAAGGGATCGTGCGAAATTAGAAACAGAACTTTTCAGTATATATCAACAAAGAATGGAAAACCTCTCGAGCTTTATTTTAAGAAAAATTCACGTTTTCAAGCTCTTGTATGGAAACCGTCCGGATCCTGAAATAATTCAAGTGATTTTGCCGAGGTTACTACCCCAAGTGCAAGACTTTATTGAATTACGAAATCCGACTACAGTGGAAAAGTTATTTGAGCTAGCAATCCAGTTTGAAAGTAGAAGAACGGCGGACGTCGAAAGAAGACGCCAATATCAACAGCGAAACCAATTTGGTACACCAAGACTACAGCAAACTCAAGCACATGGCTACGGAGAAAAAGCGAATCAGTGGGCAAGGAAACCCGAGCATTCAAAAACAGCCGGCGAACGTCGACAGTTCAATAGCAACCCAGGAAAAAAGTCTCAAGGCCAGTGGAGAAAGAAGGAAAGCACGGAAAGGAAAAATAATTTAAACTAAAACGGATTTCTGCTGACGAGAGGGTGCGGAAATCCGAAGGCCACGAAAATCCCTCTTCCTACAAGTTAAATACAGTAATGGTGAAAAATTTGACTCTTCCGAAGATTGAAGTCTTGGTAAATAATATCCCGGCCACCGCACTCCTGGATACCGGCGCGCAGTGTTCCTGTGTGGCAGAAGTCTTTTTTAGAAAGTATTTTCGCAAATACCGCATATATAATGCGGATAATACGACAGTATTAGCGGCGCAAGGAAAAGAATGTAAGTGCGTAGGTAAAGTACCTTTATATATCCGTATCAAGGACGAACAAGTAAAGGTGATGTTTTTTATAGTAGAGAATTTGCAAGCACATTTAATCCTAGGAATAGACTTTCTTTCAGACGCACAAGCTACACTGGATTTTAATGAAGCGTCCCTTAGGCTGACAATGAAACCAGTGCGTGTAGAAAAGGTTGAACCGCCAAGGTTAAATCTTGACCACCTGCCTAATGACGAGCAAGATAGAATCCGACAAGTGGTAAGTGAATTTGCTTCCTTATTTAGTGATATTCCAGGATTTACTCAGGTTACTAACCATAGTATTGACACCGGAGATGCATTGCCAGTTCGTCAAAAACTATACCGGTATGATAAGAATAAGGAAAAAATTATAGAATGGCATATTACCGATATGCTACGTAAAAAGATCATAACGCCCATCTCAAGTAGTTATGCTAGCCCGGTGGTTTTATGTAAGAAAAATAATGATTATCCTTTGGAGCATCCAAAAAGGTGGAGATTCGCTATTGATTACCGTAAATTAAATTCCATAACGAAATATCCGGTATATCCGTTACCGATCATAGAAGAAATTTTAAGGAACATAAAATCAACCACATTTATGACGACTTTAGACTTAACGAATGGTTATTTTCAAATAGGGGTCAGGCCTGAGGACGTGCCTAAGACTGCTTTTATAACCAAGTCTGGCACTTATGCATTTTTGCGTATGCCGTTTGGCCTTTCTGGGGCCCCAGCAACATTTCAGCGATGCATGGACATTGTGTTAAGACCTGTTCTTGGAAAGTCCACATTTATCTACTTAGATGATATCATTATTACTAGTGATAATCTCGACCAACATATACAGGATTTAAGACAGGTGTTTTCTTTATTAAATGAGGCCGGTCTAAAAGTTAATGTCGAAAAGTGCAAATTTGCAGCCCCTGAATTAAAATATTTAGGTTACAAAATATCGCAAAAAGGGATCGAGACAGATGAATCAAAAATAATCGCTGTACAAAAGTATCCGACTCCAAACACGTCAAAGAAGCTCTCTTCTTTTCTAGGACTTTATTCATATTATAGGTCCTTTATAAAAGATTTTGCAGCTATCGCTGAGCCATTGTTAAAATTAAAAAGGAAAAAGGCAAGATTCTCGTGGACGGCCGAAGCCAATAGTGCTTTCGAAAAATTAAAACAAGCATTAACGCAAGCCCCTGTGTTGAAATTTCCTGAAAAGGATGAAAATTTAGAAATTTCAGCGGATGCTTCGGATTATGCGGTAGGAGCGGTACTTTCGCAAAATCAGCAGCCTGTGGCATTTTTTAGCCGAACTTTAAATCAAACACAAAGAAACTATTCCGCGACCGAGAGAGAGGCACTTGCAGTTCTGTTAGCAGTGCAAAAGTTCCGAGTCTATTTTGGAAAGGCGCCGATAACAGTATACTCTGATCATGCGGCGGTAACTAGATTGTACTCAGGGAAAAATTTATCCCCAAGGTTAATAAGATGTGCACTCAAGCTGCAAGAATATAATCTGGTAATCAAGCATACCCCCGGAAAGGAAAATATCGTAGCAGATGCCCTATCACAAATTAAATTAGACGAACAGGGTAATACCGTAAAAGTTGCAATGCTGACAGCGTGTACAATAAATTCCCGAGAAACTGTAATAACCGAACTGGGTAAGGATCCTGAGTTTGGAAGTATTTATGAGTATTTGAAGGATCCTGAAAATTTTAGCCACCAAGATATTGTGGCGATAAGAAATAGGGCGGCCCATTACGAACTAATAGATGGTCTATTATTTTATACAAAAACTACGAATTCCAACAACGAATTTCGACCTGTTATCCCAGCTAGTCTTAGATTAAATATCCTGCAAGAGCTCCATGACAGCCCTTTAGCTTCTCATGCTGGTATTCGAAAAACTATCCAACGCGTACGCGAGGCAGTCTACTTTCCTGAACTGCAAAAGTTAACAAGGGCGTATGTCCAGTCCTGCCCAACATGTCAAGCCGTTAATTATATTAATTTCCGCCCGGCCAGGTTTCTAAATAGTATTAAATCTGAATTTCCAAATGAAATAATCGGCATCGATTTATTGGGCCCTTTCCCAAAAAGTCAGTTAAACAAAAGTCGCTATCTCCTTGTTATGGTTGATCATTTTAGTAAATGGACCGAAATTGTTCCCTTAAAACGAGCCTCCGCGAAATTAGTTACCGATTCTATTTTAAATAAATATATTTTAAAATACGGGGCGGCCCTAAAAATTATATCGGATAATGGTCCTCAATTTGTAAGTAATATATTTGAAGACATGTGCCAAAAACTGGGCATACGTCATTTAAAAATGGTCCCGTATCGGCCGCAATCAAATATAGCGGAACGGGTCAACAGAAATATAGTGAAAATTATCCGTAGTTATGTTAAAAATTTTCATAAAAGCTGGGATAACTATGTCAATGAATTTGCTTTTGCCCTTAGGACCGCAAAACATGATACAACGGGAAAAACTCCTGCTGAGTTATTTCTAGGCAGAAAGATTATAACACCGTTAGATAAATTATTTTATGTGCAACAAACAGCCCCAGAATTTAAAATGGGTGATATAGAAAAACTAATTAAGGAGGCAAAGAAGAATACTGAAATAGCACAGAGAAAACAAAAATTGTATTATGACTTGAAACGACGGGGAGTAACTTATAAAGTAGGGGATGAAGTTTTAAAAATTAAGCATTCACTTTCTTCAGCACCAGAAGATAAAACTGCCAAATTTTTTCCACGATTTGAAGGACCATATGTTATAGAAAAAATAACTCACGCTGTTGTAGTGTTAAAGGCCAGAAATGGTGAAATCTGTTCCGCAAATATTGATCAAATTAAGCCCTACTTCGATCGTAATAAAATGCAAATCTTTTCAGATCTTTTGCAGGATCCGGCACGGCAGACACCGCAGGTACAAGTTCCAGAGGTGGGAAAACGACAAGTACAAGGGCAAGCCAATGAGAGACAGAAGCAAGTGAAAAGAAAATTGCCCTGTGGAAAAATTGAAGGTAAAAAGAAAAAGAAGCCGTTCCACCATCCAGAAAACAGAGTTCACGAACACCCCCAGAATGAAGAAGGGAGAAGGACGACGTATGTGAAGAGGACCAGGAGAAATGACAGCAACTATAACCCGGCTTTGAAACGGAAGATCTACTCATCCGATAGAACTCTCCGCAGCAAAAGTCGCCGAACTGCGGAAGGGCCATCAGCGGCGGAGGAAAAAGTACAAGAAAAATTTGAACGGCCAACAACGAGGTCCAAGCAGGATCACGACAGAAGTTTCCCGGTTCCACCAAGACCAGCTGCCTTCAAACGGCCAAGACCACAAGCAGAGGACAAAAGGAAGGTGTTCAAGGGTGGCCGTACTGGTGAAAAACGGAAGCTTCCAGAGGAAAGCACTGAAGGGCGAGCCCGTACAAGAAGGAGGATCAACCAAGCTACTATCTGCTATACCTTTAAAGACTGGGCCCAGAAAAGGATGTCCGAATATTACAAAGATAAGTAAAATTTTATGTTACTTTGCAAACTTAAGTTAATCTTTCATTCTTATTGCAAGTGGCAGATTTCAAGAAGTTTTACCTCATGCGAGGTCTACCTTTATCGCCAAAAGGGCGAGAAATGAGTTGTGACCGATTTTCTTATTATGTTTTTCAATTACTCGCGCGTAAAACTAAAGTTGATGTATAATAGCGTTGTGTAAAGACTTAAATATTGTAAAAAGTTATTGTATAAATTTTATTTAAAACATTCTAGCAAGAAAGAAGTTTTAGTCTGAAAGACTTTTTGAAATGTAGTATTATTTCAATGTAGAAAGAATTGGCACTTGCTTTGAAAAGAATAGAAGTTAACAATGTACTACTAATGTATGTTTTCAAATGTGTAAAATTAACGGCAGGTTGATATGTTCTTATATACATGTGAACTGTTATTTTAAATGTTAAGAAATACCGTGATATGGTAAAAGTGAAAGTAATGTTAAAAATTTGTTATTCGTGTGACTGTAAAGATTAAATCATGGTGAATATGTGGTAAAGGTTGAATGATGTAGTTAGGCTCTCTGACGCTACACTTTAGAGTTAGCCACTTTTAGAATAGTACCTCAGGGTTTAGAGTTGAAAGTAGGGTGTGTTAAGAGGTCTCGTTATGTTGAATTTTAATAGTTAGTGTTTTGATTGTAGGAGGAAGTGTGGCACACGTAGACAGAAACACATTCGTGTTTGGTGTTCTTTTACAACACATGTCAGAGAGCACGGGGAGAGATAATTAAAATAGTCATGAATGAAATAAGAATGTTAAGAGAAGTATATTCTATATGTTATTTGCAATGTCATTGTGTAACATTTCATTAAACTAGTTTTCCTTCCAGATCTCTGGAAGGAACCAGAATTGAATAAAGCTCCTGTTTAGATGCAGTACAGATGAAAAAAAAGATTGTTGTAGATCCTGGGAGCTGCTATTGTAACAAATTTCTTTCTTTTAAATTTTCTAGTTTCTAACGAAGTTATGATTGTAAAAGGTTGGCCTCGCGTTATATTCTAGAACTAAAAGTTTTCAACAAGGTCGTTTTAGACCTCAGTTTCAAACTAATTAACTCTGGCGGGAAGTATGTAAGGATCTTAAGTTTTACTAACGTTTATTTTATTTTAAATCTTTACTATCACTTCTTATTTTCTACTTCCGGCCAGAATTATAAGCGTGAAGGATTTTATGCAAAGTTTGTCTGGCGAACGCCAAGTATTTAAGTGTGGCCTTTTTGCCAAGCGAAAGAGAGAGGAAGCAGTGAGTTCGAAGCAGGCCGCTTACCTTAGAAGTTACGCAGTTGCTATTTGCCTTCCAGGCCAGAGGTTTTAATCCTCTTGATAAATTAAACGTATTGTAGGGTTCACAGTCTCTGTGCTACATACGCTTCCTGTTATTATAAGGCCAATCTTCCACGTATATTATTCTAAAGTTAAATTAGAGTTTAGTTTTATTTTGATATCTTTTACGTTAGTCCCCGAGTGGAGGGTCATTGTATTCCGAAGTACGGAAGTCATTGTATATAAAGAAAAAATAAAGGGTTTTGTATACCCTTCGTCTGTATCCTGTCTACTTACTACAATTAGTGAACATAGCTTTAGTAAGCTCTCTGTTCCTAGTCAGGTCATTGTATGTTTCCGAAGAAGGTTAGAAAAAACATTGAACCTGATAAGCACAGCTCCAAAAACACATTTACAGTCATCGATAAACTACGACAAATAACGCTAAAACAATCAGTAACATAGGATTCAGGCTATAAAGCTATAATGGTGAAGAAAGCCTCACGGTGAAGCAACGGAGAATGGCTCCCGACTCGGTTTGTTCTCTGAGAGTACTATTGAGACTCTCCGAGCTACGAATCGTGACCCACTCGATGCATCAACTCGCGATACTCGGACTAGACACGTCGACGTTAGAATAGATCAACTCGATAGACTACGAGACACTACTACTTCGCATACCAGCAGGTTGGTTGCCTTCGAGAACATTCATGCCAAACCGGTAAGAATTTCTTCTAGAATGTAATCCATCAGTCCACGGCATATTGCCAACTTTGTCGCCACAGAGATTTTCCGCCAAGGCAACCTGCTTTCCCCTTCCATTTTCTGGCAACCCTAAATCCGCCTTGCACTATCTTACTGCAGCTGAACATTTTGTAAGAATATTTAAATATATTTTCAAACATTCATTTCAACAGTTATACCAAAAATTTAACTGAAAGCAAGTTTTCTGCTTCAAATGAACCAAAAATTTAAAAAGCACAAATTATTTTTATAACATTAATCCGAAAATGAAGTTTTACAACTTTCTTAATAGTATTCGCAACGCACAGCACTGCTTCCTTAGTACCATTCAAGAATCAGTTATTACGTGTTCACGTGTTACATCCAAAACCTATTATAAATAGGAATGTTTGAATTTATGTTATTTATTATTAAGTTTTCATGGTTTTATTTTTTCATATTTGGGATACCAATGTTAAATGAAAAAACAAAGCTTCATTATGCTACTGAATGAATAGCAGTTTTTGAATGCATCAAGCATACTAACGTGCCCATTAGTGAAAGATTTTCTGCATGTTTAGAAAATGCATATTTAAGCAACGAAAAATGTAAATATTCGTGTGCCTGGTGCCCATTTTCGGGCGAAGGACTACGATATTCAAAATTGGATGACTCTAGGTTACCGAGAAAGATGCATACATTATGCATATTGTTCATTATTTAATGTCTTTAACTCTTTGCGGAACAGCGTGTCCGGTCTGTACACACCTAAAAATTTCCTTCTGTACGCACAGAAAAATTGAACTAAAAAGGATTTATTGCTTACTATAGGTTACTCTGAACCTTCTTTATTTATAGTAGATGGCAGCTTAACACAAACCAGTCCATATATTTTAGCCATGTTTAGTTTTGCAAGACCCTTATTTTTCAAAGAAATCTTCCAGACTTTTTTAGGGTATAAAAGGAATTGTTTGAAAAGAAATTTCTGTGTTATTTTTTTAGCTATATACTAATCTCCTTATTCTACACTAGCTTTAAATTTTTACCTTGAAATCTTGCCTAAAATCAAACGGCGAACCCTAGGACCGAGCTCACCGATAATCTACGACAACTGTATTCTTTGTTCTCCGCATCTCATCGGTCACTTCATTCACAACAAGGCTCATTTCAGAATTCTTTTTGAAAGTCTATTCAATCAGTGTGGGGCACACCCACAGAATTAAACGATAAGTGCTATCTTCACATAATTTTACTTGTCTACTCCTCTAGGTCTAATTAGACTGCCTACCTTTTTTTTTAAAAATCAAAATTCCAACTTTAAAAGGTAGCGTGCCGGAAAGGGTTAATGAATATGCCAAACTTCAAAATGAATAAAAAATTTTTTGCAGGTATTCCGATTTTGTCTCAAAATATTTATGCTAGAAGAATGATATATATAAATCTAATACATGTCAAGTCGCGCTTATGAGACATGGAAAACACAAGTTAAGGCCCATCCACACTAGTATGCTCGAAAACGTAGCTGACGAACGTGCTTTTACGTTACCAGTGTAAAAGCGTCCAAACGAGTACACTTGCGAAGAGTGCGTTTAACCAATAGAATTATTTTGTGCAAAAATCAATGCTGTAATATAAGCATCAACAGAGCTGTATCTTATTACTTTGCTTTTATAGCTGAAACTTTACTATTAAGTGCAATTATTAAGCAGAGGCAAAACTGCAAAAAATGGCAAGAATGGGTCTGAAAGATTTATTTAGAGCGACCAGTTCAAAGAGGGGTTCCCCCCCCCAAAATGAATATCCGGAATTATTAAATTTCTACTATTAGCTCACACTCTTCCTATATTTTGTTCAAATTTTCAGTACATAAAATGCTTTTTATTCATCCACTCAAGTTCAAAAACAATTTTGTAAAATTTTTTTAATTTGTTATTTAAAAAAATTATGTTTGTATTTTTATTTATTTTTATTTATTTATTTTTTTTAATTTTTCTTTGTGGACCTTAGTAGGATTTTTTTTTAAAATTTTTTTAACTACTCCAGGATGAATATCGACCAGTTTGACAGACTTTCAGATTCTATATTGTATGAAAATTAGGATTTATAAAATTAGTTTGGAATACAGTATATGAAGAGAATTAAATTACTTAGTTCTCTTTATATACACCATCCACCATATAATAAAACCAACTTCATATTTTTTTCCCTTGGTCTTTTGTTTCTCTTTTTATTTATTTTTGAATTTAGAATGAAGTTCAAACTTTGGACAGTTTATGAGAAATTATGTGCATGATAAAATATGCAATAAAGTAAAAATAACGAATTGCAATGCACATTTTTAAACTAAATTAAAAACAATAATAATCTCTACATACAATAAAACAAAGAGTCTGTCTGTGTGTGTGTCTTTCGTTCGAGCTGCGTGTAAGCTAATGGACCCACGGCTACGAAATTTGGTACATAGGTGCATCTAGACAAGAGCCAGCGCACCTCGAAGCGATTTTTTCGAAATTCGAATTAGAACATTTTTTATTTTATGTTTTGTGACAAAATCGCATCATTTTGAGACATAATGGGCTGTAGTAAAGCGAGATTTTACTCTGCAGACTCCATTTTCACATCTTCATGAAACGTAGGCACTTAGCTATTTTACAAACTTAAAATAAATTTCGTGTTTCAATAAATCGATTAAATACAAATTTATTTAACAAAGAGAGCTTAACACATTTTCAAAAAAAATTTTTTCTAAAAACGTTTATGTTTAAAAGTGTACAGTTTATTTTTCTTTGATTTTTGGACACGCTAAAACTTTTATCCTTGCAACTGCTTTTACAAAAAGAATTTTGGAAAAATGATAATATTTTGTATTTAAAAAATTTTTTTTAAATGAAGCTTCCGGATACACTTCTCACATCTTTAAAAATGTGATTTTGGCAACAATTTTGCTTTCTTATTGTTGTTGATAGATTTTTGATGAAATCGCATCATTTTGAATAATTTCATTCTTTTAGAAATGTGGGTTTGGCAACAATTTTTCATCGTATTTTTTATGACACTTTTTTTAAGAGATTGGCATACTTCATTGTCATTTTTTTATATATACAGTCAAAAGTCGTTAATTCGGACACCCATAATTCGGAATGATCTATAATCCGGACCTCAAAGCTACAAACTTTCTGCGCATGCGTCACATTGACGCCGCGGCGCACAATGAATTGGAAGTTGATCTATCAGCACTATCCTTATCTTCAGGGCAGATGTTTTTATTTTATTTGGCTTACAATTCCTTACTAAATGTAGTATTTCATCTCGACGTACTCCATCTCTGATATGATTTAATTAAGTCTGATAGTGACGAAAGTGACACAGAGGTTATTGAAAAAGAAAAAATTTCAATTCACAAATTAGTCTATTCTCGACACAGCAATTATAGGACTTGAACAGCGGAACTTTGTAACTGAACAAGAAATCATGACTGTTTATAGAATTGAAGAGAAAGTATTATCACATAAAACGAAGCAACTTAAACAACTTACATTGAAAGAAATTTTTAATAAAGTAAACAAATATTAAGCTTTTTTTTTTTTCTTGTAAATTTTGATAACCTTTAGATCATAATTGTTCTTTATTTCATAAATTACGGTTTCATATTTTTAATTTTATAATTTCTGCATGCCACCTTACCACATTTAAACTGATGATCTATAATCCGGAAAAATCGATAATCCGGAATCGCCGAAGTCCCGACGAGTCCGGATTAACAACTTTTGACTGTACAATACATTTTTATTGATGTTTTTTATAAAGTTGTTCTGCAGAGTAAAATTGTGCACGAAATTTTTTGTTTTTAGAGTTTCTTTCATGTTATTTTTTGCTTATTTCACTGTTTGTAAGATATTGAAAGGTTTTGCATGATTTTCTTTTCTTCAACGGAAAGTTGGTTAATTTTTTTTATTAGGATAATTAATGTTTGTATTAAGGGATATAGCTTATTTCATTATACTTTTTGGTGCTACTTTGGTAGACGGTTGCACGGATTTTGGCGATTTTTCTTTTCGCGAGTAATACGACTATGGTAAACCCATTGCTGGGTAAGTTATTTATGGTAACCGATACTTTGTCGTCATTTTGTTGATGATTTTGATGATGTCATACATTGTTGATGTTTTTTATAACGTCGTTCTGCAGAGTAAAATTCTGCGCGAAATTTTTCCTTTTTTGAGTTTCATGTTATTTTTTGCTCATTTCACTGTTTAAGATATTGAAAGGTTTTGCATGATTTTCTTTTCTTCAATGGAAATTTGGTTAATTTTTTTATTAGCATAATTAATATTTGTATTAAGGGATGTAGCTTATTTCATTGTACTTTTTGGTGCTACTTTGGTAGACGGAAATATTGATATCGGAATAAAAAAATTGTCCTTTGAGACCTAATTTTGGCCAACCTGGCTTTCCTAATCAAAGATTTATTTACAAACTGTTAATAGCCTCAGAGGAAATTTATTTTAAATTTTTGGAGAAAACCTCGCTAATTGCTTCTTCAATGAAGTGCGAGAGATGTGTGTGGTACTTATCAATATACGACAGGTAAAATACTTTAAAAAAATGTAAGTACATAATTTTCTTTTACTTTACAATTGTACACTTCCACTTTTATTAAAAAATTAATACAATGTTTTCAAAAATTCCTGAGATATTTATTTCCACATATATTTTAATGTTAAATAATTAAATCCTCTAAAACTTATTTTAAAGTATATAAGTAATATTTTAATTCTTTTAAATGTTGGTATGATGTTTTTAATTAGATATTCAATTTAAGTAATATTTTAATCCAATTGGCGCAATGTTTTTATAGCATTGATTTTATTCTATTATATGAAAGTAATAATTTAACCTTACTTTAGCATTTTATACTCTTAGTAAATGTATTTATTTACATTTGTCAGCCATCTTAAAAAACAACGTTTTCAACAAAAAATTAATCTATTATTTTTAACAATATTTATTCTTTTAAAGTTTCTAATACTTTAGTATATGCGCAAAATACGTAAAAACAGCATTTTTCAAGATGGCTGATGACTGTAAAAACCGCACCAACAATTGCCCCAATGTAAATCGTAAAAAATCCATGCAACCGTCTACCAAAGTAGCACCTAATTTTTTTTCTCTTGAAAAGATAAGGTAAAATATCATTAATTATACTTTGCTTTTCAGAATTTTTTGTTTTTCGTATTCTTTGATGTTATTTAATGCTCATTTCACTATTTTTAAGATATTGAAAACTTTTGGGCTAATTTTTTTGGAAACAAAGTTCTTAACCTCCTTTACCCCATTTGAGTTCTTAAGATTTTGCAAAGGGAAGTTGGTTAATTTATTTATTAGGATAATTAATATTTGTATTAAGGGATATTGCTTATTTCAATGTAATTTTGTTATACGTAATAACTTTTTTTATGAAGTTTTTCTGCAGAGTAAAATTCTATGCAGTTTTTAAATTTAACATTTGGTGTTCCCTTCAGCCATTTTTCCGGTACATTTAAAAGCCAGACGAAGGCTGGCAGCGAAGCTGCTAGTAATGAATAAAATAAGAAATGAAAACAATAATAATAGGTAAAATAAGATAATGATTCATGATTAAATATAAACGTTTCAAAATGAGAAAAGCTAACTGAATTATATACTGTCTGCGGGTGAGGTTCGAACTCGCCACCTTTCCATTTGCAAAGCAGCGCGCTGACCACTCAGCTATCTCTGATAGCAGTGTTTGTGAAAAATAATGTAACAAGTCACTCCAAATGTAATTTAATTAAACTTCAATAAATGATTGCTGTATGACACAAGATGTAACTTTCTTCCAAAATTTTGTAATTCTATTTTATTCAATACTTTTTCACAGTCAACTGCTTTATTTTAGAAGTTGTTATATTGCTGAAGTTAGTTTTTGGTGTATTTAATATTGGGATACTTATAGAGCTTTTTATTACACATGATATAGCCAATATTTATAATAATTAAGGAGAATTTTTTAAGGCAGAAACTTTGATTTCGTAGAAACTGTAATTTATTTAAGTTCCTATTATTTACGGTGTTATAAATAGGTGAAGCATATGGATATACTGGTCGCATCATTGCTTTATAAATATACAGTTTTCTTCTTTAATGAAAATTTTAAATTTATACCAATATATACGGTTTGAGAAATCTGAAGATGGCGTTAACAATGCTGTTTATTTTATTGCTGTATACAGTTATAATATTTCTAAGCAAAAACTCATATCTGTGTGGTTCTGACGCCATATTGAAATGGGTAAGCAAGAAGGTTTTCTGATTATGACACGTGATAAGGACTCGGTCGACTATTCGCGCGCGTCGCGGGGAAAAAACCCTTCCCTGTTTGCGTTCATCTTAAATCTTGTGAGAGAATTCACAGGTAACAACATTTGGGTAGATCTAGTCACATTTTAAGACTTCAGCACTGCTACTAAATACCTGTGATCCATAATAATTGCATTTTTGATTGTTTAATATTTAAAAAAAGATCGATTTTTATTAATTGCCAACTACAGTTCTATTGCTGCTTTTTTTTTCGGGGGGGGGGGGGTATTTATACTTCCAAACATTACATAATTCAAGTTTTATAAATATTACAGTCACATATGTTATTTGTTAGATCATTACCTCATTTTAAATAAGAATGTTGCAACTTAGGTTTTTCCACTATCAAATGCAAATAAATTAAGCACTTAGTTAAATACTGATTATAATCATTGCTATCTTTAGAACCAGTTATAACAGTTTCATGCTATGTCTTCTAAGTGTCGAGGTAAACGAAGGTCACGAAAGAGCCCGGGAACCACTCTCATCTAGTCTCCCATGCAAGCACTGTGATGAGTAAACATTACGAAGATGGGCCTTTTAACCTCATATGAGGTCTTCCCATGGAGGTATTGAGAGGATTTTATTTTTACTGCTGATAACACGACAGACACATCAAATGAACCATGATTTCCTAGAGGAAGAAAATGTTTGCTTGGTGTATTGAGAATACAGAAAAGCACACTCCGGCTATCTGCCTAAGAGAAGGGATGCCTTTGTGGAGGACTTTCTAAGGGGAACTGGCTCGTATACACGTTAAACATCGGGGAAAACCCTGAAAATGCCCATGCAGCCAGACCGTTTGCGGGATTTGAACCTCGGACCGAACAACCAGTGTTCAGCGATTTTTACTGCTCGGCTGCCGGTGGGCCTAGAAAATGTTTGCTATGGCTAGCGATGCCACTGTAGTACAGAACATGTTAGAGATATTCAGAATATACGTTTAGTAAGACTCACTTCATGACATCAACATCCTCTCAGGACCCTTAAAGTATCAAAATCGTCACTTTCAGAACAATGGAATTTGACTGGAAATATGAAGTGTCATTGTTTCGGTCATTTTTAGTTTTATTTGCACGGAATAAAGCATTTACTGCCCTTGTTTATTTTCTTATATTATGATTAACTTCTTCATACTATCTGTGAGATTTCACATTACATGTAATTTGTATTTTAGACATAATTTCACTTACTTTTATTTACTCCATGTTTTTTGGCCACTAATAATTATTAATTGGGAAGTGGCACTTGGAAGTGGAAACAAGAGAGCTTATTTTACACAAATTTTATAACCATTACAATATTAGCAGAATTCAAACAGAAAATACTGCACTAATCATTGAGTTAAAAACAGATGGAAATGACAGAAAACAGATGAAAAAGGAGAGTAAATATATATAAAACATTAAATTACTGTATATGCCAAAAAAAAAAGTACTATTAATTACCTGCTTGAAGAACAGCCTCGGAAGAGGCCTTCAATTCCTTCATTTTGTCCAGTGCCTGTCACAATTAGAATGCTGTATAAATTATTTTTGCATTTAAATTAAAACAGTTTAAGAGCAGTTTAGTGCACTTCATATAATCTCTAACATAGATATTCTTCTCTTTATCATAGTTTATATCAATGTGTTTTTACGAGACATCTGCACTTGTATTGGGTTTGCTTACCGGAAAAAATTCTACGAGTTTCTCTTACACCGGAGCTTCTGTACAGCTTTACACAATGCAAGTAACAGCCTATAGGCCATAAAAATGGAAACATGTGTAGTACAGATGCTCGTCGAGAGAAGAGAGTTACTAAATGCTTGCTGCTCTGAGCAGAGCAAAATATTCTGTGCTGTTTTCGAGCTCTTTTTATGGCTGTGCTATCTCAGTATTTCAGTCCCCGGTGGATTAAATCGAATGAGTGTGCGGTTATTTTTGTGCTGTGTCTGATAATTTTCATCTGTGACTTTGATTATTACCATGTGCGATGGAAGAGATTGAATTTCCTCCGCTTAACAAAATGGATGCCGCTGCTGCCATTCGTAATCACGTGGTGGGGCTACCTCAGTGGTGGGCAAACGTATTAGCCAAAGAGCCAAACATGAACATTACAACAATTTTTTAAAAAATTAGGAGCAAAATCTGCTTGTTTAGTAAACTTTTATTACACTAAATAAAACTAAATTTAATACTTAATAAATATTTATTAATGCAAACAATGTGCTTGCATCTTCTTGGAAAGTTTGAGTAAGTCAGGTTTGTATTTTGTTGTTTTTAATTTTAGGCAAGATTCCAAGTTCTCATCAATAAGATGACTTCTCAGTTTACTCTTGATAATGTTCATGCTTGAAAAAGATTGTTTGCATATATATGTAGAACTGAAAAGGGAAAGAACAGCAAACGCAAGCTTTTTTAGCTGATCGTAAGGGTCAGGAATACTATTCCAAGAGTTGAAAAAGATCATGCCTTCCTTCTCCAGATAATTCAAAGCAGACCACTTGTGATGTGAACTAAGATCACATTTTTTCTTCTCCAATATTTCCTATTCAAAGCAAAAACGTGAATTTAGAGCGCCATGTCTCCTTGTATTTTAAATCCAGCAATTGTATTTCAAAGCTACCAATGGCAATTTCAAAAGGAGAAAATTTCAACTCGGTTATCTTAGCATTAAGAGGATTTTTGACAAATGCTAAAGTTGCTCTGCTGTTTTTAAATTCCTGAAACCTGCTGAGAAATGCTTTCCTCATATTTAAAATTATTTTTTAAAATGGTATTTATCAATAGAGGAATTATTTTCATGGCAATAAGTCAGCAGGCTCAGAAAGTGAAACAATGCTTCCCTTTCAAAATCCTGTGCAAAAATGGATAATTTGTTTTCGAATGTTATTACTTCTAACACTGAAAAAAATTAAGTTCCCTTTTCCTTGTAGTTTACGATCAAGCTGATTTAGAGATGAGACATAACGTCTACCATGAAATAAAAGTTTTGGATCCACTGATCGTCTGTTAGTTCTGGATAGTGAACGCCCTTTTCAAAGAGAAATGCTTTAATTTCCTGAAAAAGGGACGCGAAACGTTTTAAAATGTTCCCTCTTGATAACCAATGTACCTTGTTATGAAGCAGATCAGCATACTCACTCTCCATTTCAAATAAAGATTCTTTGAATTGGCGATGATTAAGAGCTTTAGCTAAAATGGAGTTGATAATGGTAATCACTAATTCCATAACTTTACAAATTTCTTCTGGAAATGCTTGCGCACAAAATGCTTCTTGGTGAATGACACAATGGTAAACAAGTATCTTGTGATCAATTTTTTCTTTCAAAATACCGGAACCACAAACATACATAGCAGGTGTAATAAAATCGTATAAAAATACCTATAAGATGTGCAGCTAGATTAAAAAATACAATAACTTTTTAATAAGACAGGACAATGGCAGACACGGTAGATAAGACAAAATTGTTCACACTGCAACTGCTGCTCTGTGATGCCAATTTGTACCTACCATGTACCTTCACTACTTTATAAAATGCATGCAGGAGCATGCCGGCAGCTTGTACATGGTTTATGTTTACATTTACGAAAACTAATAAAATTAAACTCGATGTTCTTTACGTATTTTTACAACAATATAAAATTGTAACTACTTATCTATCTTTTTACTCAAACAAAAAATTATACATGTTCTCGATTTATAGAAGAATTTTAATTTATCAAAATAAGATGTAATTTTTTTTCTTACCAAATTTTTTTTTTTTTTTTAATGGAAATATTATTGCACCTTCTGTGAATATTTGTACCAGAGCCGCACTTAAGGAGCCATAGAGCCACATGCGGCTCTGGAGCCGCACTTTGCCGACCACTGGGCTACCTGATGAAATACATAAATATGCAAATGCATTGCTTGACGATAACAGGATTGAATTACTAAATGAAATACTCAACGATAACAGGATTGAATTACTAAATGAAATACTCAATCTTTAAATGATTACGTCATTGTTGCTCAACAAGTTAGCATACTACAAAATGCCATTAGTCAGAGGAATTCGGATATTGCTGATATACTGGCTAGTGCTAAGACGGAAGATGAAAAACAATTGAAACTTAGTTGTTTTCACAAGAAAAAGGAATCTCCCAAGGACTCATACAACTGTTCAAAGGTAAGCATGAATCTTTTGGTGTGCTCAATTCTGAGGAAATTTTTTTTACTACTAAATATTGCTAATAATGTCTCTGTGTGCTAAAAGTGCTAAATCAGATTCATGCAATGTTTAAACTGATGTAAATTGTGTATCTAATACTCATTGTGTTGGGAATGTTGAGAACCCTGAGCCAAAAAGGCCTTCCAAAAAATCTAAGCGCAGTGCTAATGACATACACGACGCTGATTTGTTAATTTGTCCAGGTCTCTTGAAATGATCTTGCACTATCAATGTTGAATTTTTCCTTTTATGCTGGATTCATTTGCGAGGATTTCAAGATATGGAGTAGAGAAAAGCACAAAATTTTAAAATGAAGCATTAAATATAAATTGATCATATACCAAAATCAGGCAACATTATTAACCAATAGTAAGGAATTGGATTTTCATGAATCAACAATCTATGGCTATCAAATGGGAACAGGGGATAGCAGTAACTGTTATCCCGGCCATCTATTTGCTAAACTTCTAACTTTAGACCTCATGTGCTCCTTTTCGGCTTTATCGGGCTTATTCTGGGCTCATCGCATGTGAATAAGCTTGGCTTCCCTACTAAGCTTTCGTGTTTTGTTTTATTATCAGATTGCATGTTTTTCCATTAAATTTGTGTATTCTGTTTATATATTACATTAGAATTATTCATAACAGGATACTGAGATCTGAAAACTGGAATCTATTTAACAATGAAAGTATTAAAACTCACTGACAGTCTGCAATAAATTTAAATTTGTTTAGCAAACATTAGCTGCTTCAACTTTGGCATATTCTTTGCCATGTAACAAGTAATGTGACTGGCCCAAACAATTGAAACATCATAAATTGGGTCAATAAATATGTATATCATTTCTGTGGTGATAAATGAAAAGCTTATATATAGGCTTCGGCCCTATGTCAGTGGCATTATGTGATCAGTTAGTAAGTGAAATGTTCAAGACTAAATACTTATTTAAACTAACTAAACAGACTAAAATACTTATTTAAATTACATAGTATCATTTTATTTGTGGTTATTGATTAAGGAAGTAATATTTTAGTCGCATGCCGGCTGATGAGGCTCTGCATGCAAACTGTGGCACGCGTGCTACAGGTTCGCCATCACTGGTCTATAGACATAGCCCACGTACAAAAGCAAAACATTTCATAGGAAATTAGATGAATATTCATTTAGACTGACATGAGAAACATTATGTATTTTCTGTACATTTAAAAAGTGAAAAAATATGTTATATAATCCTACAAAAATATTTAATGTTCTAATCTGATTTATTTTAATAAAATTCAAAATGAAGTATATTAACAAAAAGGAAAACTTTTCTAAGGCAGTCGTCTCAAACTGGTGACCTGGAGGCTGCATGTAACTCTCTGAAGCAGTTTCACACAGCTTGCAATTATATTTCCAGCAATTTAATTATCATTACTTTATTACTTATTAATTACCATTACTAGCGGTTACTTTTTTACTCAATATTTAAATTCTTCAGCATGCGGGTTTACATTATTTTACTTATCATTAAAAATAATTATAAGAATCGGCCAAAAAATTCACAAATGGAACTAATTTATATAAATATATATATTAATATATAAATTAAATTACTATAAATTTTTTCAAAGATTTCGAGCTACAAATCTACAAAACATCCTCATTTGTGAACGTTTGCAAAAATAACAATCACTTTGTTTGCGTGTACATTTATAAGTAAACATTGCTTCTGCTCCGTTGAAAATTAATAAGGAAAAAATGAGATTGACAGATGGTTAGCAGGTTCTGCAGCGCAAATCTGCAGCCAGAAATACTTGGAAATATTTTGTAAACCGTTTATTTTTAGCTTAAGTAAGTAAGTTAATCACTGATTTGACATACTAGAATTATTTGGAATAAGAAAGATGCTTGTGTTTGTTTGATGCTATGTTTGAGGCCACTGCTCTTAGATGACAACAATAACAGAAAATCAAATGGATAATACTTAGAAAAGTTTCATGAAAATTATACATACTTCTTGGAGGGCTTGGTCCATGCAAGCTGTAAAAAAAAAATCAAGATATTATTTGACATTTTAAAAAAAGGTGTGCTGATTTTAAGTGAAAAAAAAGCTCTTTTTGCTACTGAAAATATATGTTTATTTGTATACAAATATTTTCAGGCAAGAGCAATTGGTGACATAATAAAATTCAAAGCTGCAGAAAACACAATAAACACAATTTGAGGGGATTTTGCTTAAAGGAATGACAAGTGCTGCTTTAAAGAATTAGTTATCAATATGAAAACCTGCAAAGTTGGTTTGTACTTCTATCAAAAAGATGCGACATGCTTTGAAAATTTCATGAAGCTACGAAATCAAAAAATGTGTAAATATTTTTGCATATAGGACCTGTGTATATACATATATTTATCTCATTTATCCATATATATTCAAGAAAGTTGTGTATATCCAGAAAACCATGTATACAGCTATAATACAGTGTTTTTTTTATTACTATACATAAGCTTCTACTAATTTCCGTGCTTCACTGCAATTCTCGCTTAGTCACACTTTTAAGAGCTCTGGTGGCGCAGTGTTCCACCTCATGGAACACCCACAGAATTGAAACGGTAAGTACAATTTTTACAAAATTTTATCTGTATACTCCTTTAGGCGTAGATAGACTGCATACAAATTTTCTTGTTGAAATACCGACTTTAAAGTGTAGTGCACCACAAAGAACTATGAATTTATTTTGCTATCCTAATTTATTTCACATTGCTAGTCTCCAGTATTACATGAACTTAAATCAAAAGATAAAATTTCTGCTGATTGCCAAGAAAGCCACAGAATTTTAAAACACGAACACCAGACATGCCTTTTGTTCATAGAAATTAGAATTTTTTAGAAAAATAAGTTTGCTTAAATTTTCTTGGCACTCGGTTCTTATTTCATAAATGAGGCAATAACTTGCTTGTCTCTAGGACAAATACATCCTCAGAAGAGGGAAATAATCAAAAATTGTATAAATTCATTAACAGATGGTTCAGTGCATTTCAAAGATCATTATATTCAAACATTTATAATCATTACAAGATTAACAAAAGCCAAACAGAAAATAATGCACTAAACATTGAGTTAAAAAAGAAGAAAATCAAACTAAATATAAATATAACATTAAATTACTACATATGCCCAAAAAAATTTACTATTAATTACCAGGCGAGTATGCACGGTGGATCATGCCCTTCGCCTCTCCACACAGCCCCGTAATCTTCCTGACCGTCTGAAAACAATTAAAATCAGAATTAGAGTGCTGCATAATTTTTTTTAACATTTAAATTAAAACTTCAGTGAATTTGAAAGCGTTTTATTATACTTCATATGATTTCTAACACATATATTATTTGCTTTGTAATAGTTTAACTCCACTGCACTTTTATGAAAAACCTGTATATGTATTAGTGTTTGCTTACCAAAGCAATTCTAAAAGGAGTTTTGCTCATACCGGGGCTTCTGTACAGCATTAGACAATGACAGTAATAGCTTGCAGGCCACAGAAACTGGAAACTTATATAGTACAGATGCTGATCAACAGAAGATAATCTTTCAAAACAAACTGTATTTCAAACCAATTCACTAAAGTGTTGTTTCCTGAGCAGCTCTAAAATAAAATTCATTACTCCTGATAATGGAAAGACAGGCATAGGAAGCTGATTAAAATACAAATTATCTTACAAAATGAATGATTCTTTCAAAAACCTGCATACGTCTATTATTTACTGTAGTAACAGCAGATTTTTGAGTCTTTCAGACCAGAATCCAGGGTCACAAGGATTTTGCATTAAAACCTTGTATGATGAGCCATACCAAGATGGAAAGCCAGTCATCAACTGATCATCCAACATTCAAGTAAACTAAAGAGGTAACCTCTGAATTTTGCTGAATTGGTTTTAAGAGATAGGAAGCATTTATAGACATATTGATCAACGTCATTAACAAGTTCAAACTTCAAAAGAATGACCCTTATTTGCTAATAATGGTACCTCTGAACAGGTGATAAAATGCCACACTGCAAAGAAAGCTTCCAATGGCAATAACAAGAAGCTTATGCAAAGAATTTACATAGGTCTTTTCCATGTGTGGAGTAGGATTGAAGATACTGGACTTAAGAACTCCGAGACTGGACAAATGCACAGCCAAGCTTTCTTCCCCAAGAAATCCAGATTTGGCCCAGAGACAGCTAATCCGTGACTTCTGACATGGAGAGAAGGCAACACTCAAACACAATCTAAAAAACAACTTGTTTAGCTGAAAGTAGCGTGTTTGTTTCAGGATATACGGATGTACTGATTTCTACTTCATTCAGAATGAATCTCCTCCCTGATGGTCCAAATGTGCAGCACAGAAATTCTTAAGTCTTAAAGTCTGATTATCATTTTGAATAATTACATATGAATATAAATTTGATTATGAGGGGTTAAAAACTGCTTTTATGATACAGGGTGTCTTTCAGTAGCTGAAGGGGAAAACTGTTGCACACTGGTAGTTCGTCTCAAAGTCAAGACTCGGCTAACAGACTTTCCTCTCCTTAAGCATATAGCCTGGGAGTGCTTTTGATATTCTAAATAATCCTATTGTATTTATACATAGAGATAATTAGAAAAAAAGCATTTGGTTAGATTAAACAATTGACTTCCATAAACGAAAAAAATATATATTCGTATTAGAAGTACAATGAATTTATTTAAATATTAATTCATGTTTCTTATGGCCAGACCTTCCATATATTTAAATATTAAGTAGATAATTAAAAAAAATTTCATTCTAATTAGAAATTAATTGGAAATACGAAAAAAAGTTAGAAAAAGAGCACATTTTATTCTATAAAAATAAAATCATTTTATTCTGATTAGAAGTATAATTTATTTATTTAAATTTATAATTAAAAATTTTAAATAACTTTTTTAACTAATTATATAAAATTAATCTAAATAAATTAATTATATGTAAATACACAGGTGAGCCATAAGTACGGAAAAGGAGCATATTTTGCAACATTCTTATATAAAAATAAAATTATCTTATTCTAATTACAAGTGTAATTAATTTATTTAGAAAATAGTTAAACAGCGAATTCAAAACGTCTACTGACAAAGTCATGAGATCATCAGCACAAAGATTTATCTGCAAAGTCACAACACACGCTAAGTATCAGCCATATAGGAAGAAAACATTCCTTTCTTTTTCCCTATCTTAGTTAACATCTGAGCTAGCAACCTAAACCCTCTTCCTACTGTTTGGCGCGTTGGGCGAACATGATTTCAGGAGCCTCGCCAAGTGCCGGTTATCTGAGTATCCCCCAAAAATCATTCAAAACCTCAACTGACAGATACACTGCTGGCCACCATAAATGCAACACTCTGAAGGAAGCATGCAAATAACATGAAATTTACAACATGCATTAGCAGAAGTGAGATATACAAACGATACGAATTTCAGCGCAGGCGCACATCACGCTCGCCTCTGGAGCCACTTTAAAGGCTTCAAGGCTTGGAGTTTTCCACGATTTCAAGTTCGACAATTGTCTTTTTCTTGTGGTTTTACAAAAAAACGATCAATTATGCCTCGTAGTAAACAGCGACCATCGTTTGATCAAGTATAAGAGTTGGACAGAGGAAGGCCTACCGAGAGTGTGGATTATCTTTCAGGGAAATCGGTAGTCGTGTTGGATGAAACCAAACAACTGTAATGCAGATATGTGACCGTTGCATGCAGGAGGCTACGACAGACTGACATGTTCGATCGCATCCACCTCAGTGCAACACTTCACGTGATGACAGGAACATTGTGCGCATGGCAGTGACGGATCGCTCAGTCACATCACGAACCATAGCACAGCCCATTCACTTCTCACCTGGAGAGAAGGCAACACTCAAACACAACCTAAAAATCAACTTGCTTAGCTGAAAGTAGCGTGTTTGTTTCAGTATATACGGATGTACTGATTTCTATTTCATTCAGAATGAATCTCCTCCATGATGGTCCAGATGTGTGAAACAAAAATTCTTAAAACTTTGATAATGCCTTGTACTGCTGCCAACAGTGATTCCACCTTTTTTATACACGAAAATGGCCAAGTTCTATGAACTTCAACACATCAGGAGCAAATAACAGGACATATGGAATGGTGCTCAGATCAGAATCCATCAGAAAATTAAAGAATAATATTCTTACGAACTGCATCTACTGCTTTTATATAGCTTATTTTGTTAATCCTTTGTGCGCTTCCAAATATAAGCCAACCTGCATACAATCCAAGACTCTGATGCAAAAATTCAGTCTAAATTGAAGCCACACATGTGCAAACACATGAAGCTCTGATTTCATACCCCTCCAATATAATAGTATTTGTTTATAAAGTATAATTTTAAGTTTTAATATTTTGGCAACAATCATTACTTTTATTAGGAGTAAAAAATGTATCTGTCATCTAAAGAGATTATTATGGTTTTGGAGAATAGTGTAAGGCTTGTTGTGATTAATCTTATAAAGTTTTCCCTTTATGTATTAGTATAATGTGTTTTTTATGAGAAGTACATAATTCTTAGAAAATATAATCTACATGCCAACTTTACACCAACACGACAACAATAGAAAATGTAACTATTTTATGACAGTTATAGCATACATATAGAATTAAAAATATCAGGTTTTTATCAAAAGTTTTCTGCCATTGCAAATATCATCTGTGCAATCAGTTTGCATTGACCTATTTAATATTATATACCGGGTGGCCATAATTAAACTGACAGTGCTCACAGTGTTCTGTAGCGCGATCTATTTGCAAGAATAACGCCACGGGGGATGAAGGATTCCGAAAAAAAAAATTAGTTCCAAAAGTCACCGCTAAGGGAATATTTGGCGCTGTGTAATAGAAAATAGTGTTAACAAATCCAAATTAATACGAAATAAAATCACCTTTTATTATGCATATGCCTTATGGAATATGGATATGCCTTACAGTACAGTATGGAAAATCTTACGAAAGATTATCAACTTCTATCCATACAAGATCAGCCGTGTATGTACCCCGACCATGATGAGAGATTGACTTTTACTCTCACCTTTCTTGACAGAATGGAGGTGGATGATGCTTAGCCGTGATGGATGACCTTATGAGGAGACGAGGCCCACTTTTACCTGAATGGAACTGTGAATACCCAGAACTGCCGAACTTGGGATGACAAATCACCACATGCAGTCACAGCAATTCCCTTACATTCACCAAAGGTAACTGTTTGATGTAGATTCACAGCAGAACTTATTGCAGGTCCATTCTTCTATGAGAACATTACCCCGACAGGATTGGAAACCTGTTCTGTTACCGGGGAGAAATATCGCCACATGTTGAACAGCTTTGTTATTCCGGCACTTCAGCAACGTCAATGCATGGGGGAAATCATTTTCATGTAAATTGGAGCCCCTTCACACGTTGCTCTACGGGTGCAACAGACGCTACGACACAAATTCACAACAGAAAGAGTCATTAGCCTCTACTTTCCAACTGCATGGCCACCTCAGTCGCCTGATCTTACCCCATGCGACTTCTGGCTATGGGGTTACCTTAAGTCCAAGGTCTATCAAGGAGTGGTAAAGGACCTAGCTGCGTTGAAGGATAACATATCACGGACTGTACGGGAGATCCCTGCAGACATGTTGCTTTTTGCTGTTGTGCATACTGTGCACAGAATGCAATATGTGGTCCAGAACAACGGCAGCCACATTGAAACACTCTATTTTCTATTACAGTGCCAAATATTGTCCTAGTGGTTACTTTTGGAACTAATTTTTTTTCCGTGGAATCCTTTGTCCCCCGTCTTGTTTAATCTTCCTACAAAATGTGGCATCATTCTCGCAAATAGAACACGCTACAGAACACTGTGAGCACTGTCAGTTTAATTATGGCTACCCGTTATATAAAAAAATTATATTAAGTATAAGTTATCTGAAATGGAACTATCATGCTACCAGATTAGAAAAATCATTTACTTCTTATTCTGTTGCAAAAAATATATAAAAAGAAACATAAAACTTACTTGGAGCGGGAGCGGTGATGGCGATTTCTCCCTCTCTCCATTTTCCTATAAAAGTAATAAATATATTAAGACATTTACAATCACACATAAAAAACTTAAGACTGCTGCATGCCAGTTTCAATATTAGCATCAAGTAATACAAATTATGAAAAAATTATGAGTTGCTGGATCTGTCAATTAGTTTGCATTGGCATATTTAATCATATTTTGTAATACAATTTTTGGCATTTGAAAGAAAGAGACTTGATTTAGAACACTGTTTAGTGAAATTTGTAAAAAAATATCATTAAGGTGGCTAAAGTGGAACTATCACTCTGCCAGATTAGAACCATCGTTTACTTGTAGCTCTGTTGTAAAAAAAAAAAAAAAAAAAAAGTATAAGAAGAAGCATCAAACTTACTTGGGGCGGGTGAGGAAGTCTGGAAGATGAGGAGGAGGTCGTGGAAATCCTCCTCCTCTTGTTTCTTCTTTCCTATAAAAGTAACATACATATTTAGAAACAACTATTAGAATTCTTTTAGAACACTGTGTTATGAAATTTATAAAAAAATATTGTTATCATTAAGTTATCTCAAATGGAACTATCACACTACCAGTTTAGAACAATCATTTACTTCTTATTCTGTTGAAAAAGTATATACAAAGAAACATAAAACTTACTTGGGGCGGGGCCAGAGATGGCGATCTCTCCCTCTTTCCCTATAAAAGTAATAAATATATTTAGAAACAACTAACAGAAAAGTTAGTGCATGTATTATAAATATTTCCATTTACAATCACATAAAAAATAACTTGAGACTGCTGCATGCCAGTTTCAGTATTAGCATCAAGTAACATAAATTACGAAAAAATTCTGAGTTGTTGGATGTGAAATTTTCATGTGCATCTACACTCATGTCCATAAATTAAGGATAATGCAAAATCAGGCAAAGGAAGAGTTAGAAGCAAAACAAATTTGACTTATTTGTAAAACTTATTAATTAAACAAAAGGTAAAGAGCAAAAAAAGATGCTATATGTTTGATATTATTAAAAAAAATTAACGATTTTTTCTCCCTGGAGCAAATTACAAAAACTACTTATTTACAAAAAACCAATATTACATGGTTGGTATGATTGTTAATACATTGTATGTCTCCCAGACGATGCAATACAGTCCGTACAACGCCTAGGCATGCTGAGTACCAAATTATCGGTCTGATCTTGGGGAATATTACACCACTCAAAAAGCAATGCTCTCCGAAGTTCCGGTAGACATGTAGTAGGAGGAGGTTGACCGGCTGCAACTCGTCGGCAAAGCATGTCCCACACGTGCTCTACTGGATTAAGTCCGGTGAGAATGCTGGCCAGTCTATACGGGTGATATCCTCTGATTGAAGGCATTCACTTACGATGTTTGCACGGTGAGGACAGGCGTTGTCATCCATAAACACAAATTGTGCGCCGTAGCGCCTCGAAAGAAACGTACGTGTTGTTCCAAAATGACGTCCCGATTGATTTGGCTTGTCATGGTTCATATTTGAACATGCAGGTCAGTTCTGGAACCCAGAATAATTCCACCGCAAACAAGCACTCCTGCACCACCGTAACGGTGTCGTTCAATGATGTTTTCTTGGTGGTAACGGATACCTGGAGCTCTCCATATGAAAGTCCTGCGAGAATCAGACTGCAAGCTAAACCTGGACTCGTCGGAAAACATCACACAAGCCCACTGTTGTGGTGTCCACAATGCATGCTCTCTACTCTAGGCTAACCGCAGGCGACAGTGAGTTGCAGTAAGTGGAATGCGTCTGACAAGTCTACGAGCATATAGAGCAATCTGCCCTAAGCGGCTGTACACGGTCTGCCTTGAAATTGTCATACCAGTGGCTGAAGAGAGCTGACGAGACAGGTCTCAGGCTGTGCTCCGCCTGTTTTTTTTTTTGGGCAGTAACTGCCAAATATTGGTCCTCATTCGGTGTTGTAACTCTGGGGCGACCTGTGCTGTAATGTCTACTCACATTACCATCATCTTAGAATCGTTGCCAAAGCCTGGAGATGACACTCTGGGCAATTCCAAGTTCATCTGATACTTCCAGTTGCGTACGCCCACATTCCAGATGGCCGATAATTCTACCACGTGAAAAATCATCTAAATGCGTCCTTTGTGTCATAACTATTCAGTTATTGCACTGAAATGCTTATAAAGCGATTGCGAATAATTTTACTACTTTGCCTGTAATCCTTATATATCACTCTCTTACACTCTCATCATTGTGACGTACCATCGGTGTCAACTGGTTACTTCCTGAAATTTGCATATGATTCTTGAAGATGTGCTTAGCGATTTTACAGGTGATATATTTATTTTAGAGTTCGATTTGCGCGTGACTCTAATTATCCTTAATTTATGGACATGAGTGTATATGCATCTATGTGCATGTATCCAAATCCTTTTAAACTCTCCAAGTTGAAATGTCTAAAATCCTAAAGAAATACTACCCTTGCCAATTCGTTAACAGCAAAAAGGTAGAAATATTTTTGAAAAAAAAAATCAGAGGGAAAAAAGTATAAAATTAATTTTATAGAGAAAACTAATGTATATTGACTACATGAGAAAAACTCTCACCATGAAAAAATTAAAATGAAGGCATTCTTAATTAATTACATAGCTATTTTCATTTTGCTAAGAATTGTTTCATAAATTGTTCTAAAGCGGAAAGCATTTATTGTCTTGTTTATTTTAAACAAGACAATTAAAAGTTGCCAAAATCAAAAGTATTGTCACTTTATAGGATAGCAAAAAAATAAAAATGTTTCATTTTAATGTTATTTCCTGAATACAATTTCAATATATTAGCATTATTTCAATGAAATTGATATAATAATAATAATATATTATTTCAATGAATAATAACATATTATTTCAATGAAATTGACATAATTTATAATATTTTTTAAAAAATATCCTCGAAAAATTCCCAAATTTCCAAATAAAAAATTTTCTACAGAAACTGATCTTAAAATCGACAAAATGTTGATAAGTCGCCAAATTTGGAACTATTCAAGAATTCACATTCCCAAACATGATTAGTTGTTTAAGAGCTCTTCGTTAGAAAAAAATGAAATAATTTCGAAAAGCATGCGTTTCACTTCTTGCTTAGAAACTTGAGTATCACACTATTTATATTAGAAATGGAAACAAATTATAATCCATGAACCTATTCACCCATTCAAAAGATAACTATATATCTCAGTGAATGGCCAAAAATATTTGTTCAAAGTACTAATTTACACTCAAAATGGCAGTTGTAAAAACCGACAAATTTTAGATGATTAAAATTAAGGACCTCTTGCCAAATTTGGTCAAAATTAAGAACTTTTAAGGACTCTTAAGGACCGTACAAACCCTGAAGAAACATTCATCAGGGTTCGTACACATTTCTGCACACGGAAATTAAGTACTTTTAAGGATTTTTAAGGACCATTAATGAAAAAAATTAAGGACCTATGAGCAAATGGGAACTGAATAAATTCAATTAAAAATATTATTCTATGCCTGAATTTCACTTTTGTAATATCATCCTAAAAATAAAATAGATCCCTAAGCAGTATGCATTATTACTAAACATGAATTAACTAACATAATTATTAATAAGTTTGAGAATAAAATGAACTTCATGCAGTTTATCAAGTAGCATTAAATATTTTACAATTATAATAGTTGGACATATTTAAAAGAAGATAAGTGACATTTACGTTTTACTAATAGTTAGCTTTATGCTGAAATTTTTTTTTTTTTTTTTTTTTTAAATGACTCATTTTGTCACATACTTGGTCAGTCTAGAGGTTTAGCAAATAATAGGGAGATTTTATGTCAAACGGCATAGGTTAAAATGAGAAGCGAGATCATAATCAGCATGATTCATAACAAAAGGCTGAATGTTGTCCCTCTGCTGCTTGTCTATACAGAGACCTGCTGATTGGAACATACCTGAAAGGCCTGATGTAGACACGGTTGACAAGTGTTGAAAGTTAGTCAAGCTCTGCTTAATGTAGTTAATGTCATAGCTTTGTGTAGAGTTCCAGCGGTTGTAACCCAGTTAATATACTTTAAAAATACAATAAGCTATTAAAGCACCAGAGGTGAAAAGTTGTTTTATATATATTATATTATAAGTCTCAGTAGATGCAAAGAATAAGTTTTACTTGATGGTTTTACTTGATGGTTCTCCACACGAAGAATTTGGCGATTGGATCCCCTAAAATCCCCAGTTGCCCTTTAAAAGAGGGAGTATATAAACCTATGAGGGTTTACATGATCTGGTAACACTTAAATAGTCCCAACCCCCCTCCCCATGATGGACGTGAAGCAAATTATCACTGTATCTGAAAGTAACTACAATATCAGACAAAGAACTTAGAATATAAAGGCATGTTCTGATGCTAACAAAGTCAATCACAGCTCACGGTGATGTAATTAAACAAGAACAGTCAAATTCAAACTAAAAATGTGTTCTAGTGGTCAAAGATAATACAATTTAATTTTAATTTAATCTAGCTTAGTAACTCTATCATATGAGGAAACAGAAATGGAAAGTTAAAAGTAAAGGCTGAAATGATAAACAATCGGGTAATTTACATAATAACTGCACATATCTTTGAAGAATAATTTTCTTTATGTATTTGGTTTCTTTCTTCAGCATGTTTGCTTTTAATTTTAGAATTTCGGGATTTAATTAAGGATATCTGTTATTGTAAAAAACACTAAATACATTTAGAATGTACAGAAAAAGCTGCTAATTTTATTTCTTTAGTAACATGAACATTAAGAAGAAATATGAAATATATATGGTAAAGACCGGTTACAGAGCTGGTCACAGAACAACAAAATCTAGAAATGGCAAAACTTTTAGAGCAGGCATTGGAAGCAGAATTTAGATGGGCACTAGGCAGCAGAATTTAGGATACACAGAGATTCAACAAGTGGGAAAATGCATAGCACCAGCTCTGTGTACGATGGATTTAGACATATTAGATGAATCTTTTAAATAGTAAGTTTTCAATTTCTTTATTAATAAAAAAAAAACTCTTTCTATAATCCCTGCCCAAGAGATAAGATTAGAAGCATTTTTGATATTTTCCATGCTTTTGTCTAGTGAAAAGTACAGAAAATAAAGGGAAGATAAACATGTTAAGAAAAAAGATTCTATTATCAGGAGTAAAACATTCAAATATTATGTTTCCATTGTTCTTCCAGACGTTCTCCAAAAAGTAAAAAATTCATCGCAAACTTTCTGTAAAATGCATCCATTACGTGTTGATATGTAATGGAGACATTTTTCATTCCATAACCATTCATTTTGTCACATATTTCTCGAATCTTCTAGAATCGTGGGTCAATAAATCTTGCCTTTAAATCCTTCTAAAATTTCCATGCTGCAATGTCAAAAATACTAAAGAAAAATAATTCCAACCAATTCTGTAACAGCAAAAAGCCAGAAACATTTTGAAAAAAAAAGAAAGGAAAAAGTGTAAAATTAATTTCATAGAGAAAACTGATGCATATTCTGAGAATTTTGAATAATCTAAGACAATTGCATGAGAAAAACGCTTACTATGAAAAAATTAAAAAGAAGACATTTTAATTAACTACATAGCTAATTTTGTTTTTACTAAGAGCTGTTTCATAAATTATGCTTTATATACCTTATTTATTTTCCAGATTTAAAATATTGTATAATAAGTTGCCAAAATGAAGCTTTATAATATGACAGCAAAAAATAAAAATGTTTTATTTTAATGTTATTTTTTAAATATAATTCAAATATATTACCATTATTTTTTAATGAAATTTATCAATGTAATCATGTTTTAAAAAAACTGCCGAAAAATTCTCAGATCTCGGAATTAAAAATTTTCTATAGAAACTGATCTTAAAATCGCCAAAATGTTGACAAGTTGTCAAATTTAGAACCATTTAATAAAAGAATTCACAATGCCAAAAGCGAAAGGTAGTTTAAGAGCTCTTTATTAGAAAAAATGAATTTTGAAATGCTTATGTTTCACTTCTTGCTTAGAAACTCGAGTATCCCATCATTTATATTAGAAACAGAAACAAATTATAACCCATGAACCTGTTCAAAAGATAACCATATACGTAAGTGAATTGCCAAAAATATTCCTCCAAAATGCTAATTCACACTCAAAATGGCAGTCGGAAAAAGAGAGAGAAATTTCGGATGATTAAAAATTAAGGACCTTCTACTGATTTTTGCCAAAATTAAGGACTTTTAAGGACCAAAAATCAATTTAAAAAAATTCAAGGACTTTTAAGGACTCTTAAGGACCGTATGAACCCTGATTCATGTGCACATATGCAAAATAATATGTCCCCCCTTTATTAAAAACGTTTTTTAACGGAAAACTTTCATTACAACCAGACACAATTCAGTAATTCCATGACAATGCTAGAAGAAATGAAATTCTGAAATACTGTACGAAATATTTACTAGACAAAAATAAATGACAACAAAGCAGAATTGCTATTGCAACACTGAAATGAGAGCAAGAAAACAATACTAAAAGGAACAGCAGCAATTTTTTAACAGACTATGAAACATTTCCAAATATAAGCCAACCTGCACTTAGGCCAAGATTTGTTTGTAAAAACACAATCAAAACTGAAGACGCGTATGTGCAAATTGCATCATAAATCCAGTGACATGACAAATCCAGAAAAATTCCTTCCGTGGCCATTACCTGCACAACTGTTTGTCTGTTTACCACAGATATACATACTTCCAGTTACCAAAATATTTTAATTCATCCAAATATTTATGTTTAGGCATTTTTATATGTAAAACATTATAAACTACAAAATATAACATTTTATAGGTTTCTTTGCCTTTTCTACATTTTAGGAAAAATACGCATTCCTCATAAAAAACTTCTGATGTGGACACCTCATGACTTTCTTGCATGGCATATTAAATTATACACATTTTTTGCTACATTTCATTTAAACTCATTTCCTTGAATTTGAGATATATTTCTCATTCAATTAATTAAGTTCTCGCTTTGCGGCAATGCAAAAGTACATAAAAACTCGAAATATCTTCATTAAAAATTGAAAAATATGAAACAAATTAAATTAAATAAAAATATATATTTGTCTTAAATTAATGATGCCCTCATCCCAGGGACCTGACCTTCTGCCCTGATCACTGGGCCCTGGGACCTCGTCACTGCCCTGATGAATCGCTGTAATAAAGTTTTTAAATTAGAAATAAAATCTTTTATATAAGGTGTCTGAAATGGAACTATCACGCTACCAGATTAGAACCAACAGTTACTTCTAATTAAAAATATATATGAAGATGCAGAAAACTTACTTGTGGCTGTGGCGCAGCGAGGGGGGGAGAAGGAGGTCCCGGGTGCTGCTCAACGAGGGATGCCAAATGTTCCCCAAATAAGAACCTCATCACCTCACTTTGTTGAGGGGGGTGATGATAAGGCATTTCCTCTCGGGAGCCGGTTACGCTTGCTGCTCCCTTGAATGCTGGATATGGGGACAAGGAGGAACTTGGTGCTGAGGAAATCCTCTTCCTCTTTTTTTCGCTGCCCTATAAAAGTAACAAATGTATTAAGAAATAACTATTAGAATAGTTAGTTCACATACTACAAATATTTCTTACATTTAAAATCACATATCAAAACCTTGAGATTATGTCATGTCATTTATATTTATGCTGCTATATTGAGATTCTATTCAAAAGTAAATGAAATTTCAAAATTTTATTAAATTTACTTTCTCTCAAATTTTAGAAAAGCATTTTGATGTTATAATGGTAACTGCCCACAAATCATAAAATCACAAATTTGTATTCCCATTTCAAAAACGGAGTTTCCTTTAGTAAAAGAATGGCATGCAAAACACATCTCTGAAACATAAAACTAAATAAAAGAAATGAATTCATAATTTTAAATAAATATCAATAAACTATTAGCATCTAATAAAGCAACATTTTGAAAATTCCCACCACATAGAATTCAGCAGTTTTTAATTGCAGTTAAAGAAAACCTAACTACAATTAAAAACATGATTGCATAATATTTGAGATATGTATGTTCAAGATATGATAGAAATTCTAACGATTTAGTTTCGTATAGTCAACATTATTTTTCAAAATATGTTGTGTCTAATATATAGAAACTTTTACCACGTAAGAAATATAAGCAGAATAAATATTGTGGAAAAATAATTTCTTCTTAAGGATCTGCATATATTTGTAGAACCTTACTACATATTAACATACAGCAGAAATGCACTTATTTTGGATAAAATGAGATGCTGTAGGGATTCTATAAAAAAAAATTTAGCATTTAGCATTTTAGACTTAAAACACACATATATGTAGAAATTCCCATTAATGATGCTTCAGGTTTATAAATAACATTTACAGTTACAACTCTACTTTTGTGGTCACCCAGAGAGATATTTATACAAAAAATGGAATAGTATTGAAGATTAATGCAGTTTTAGTGTTAAAAATTCCAATTCACATTGGTGTGTTTAATATATTTTGTCAAACAATTTTTGGCATTAAGAGTGTGTTGTGAAATATGTAAAAAATATCATTAAATACAAGGTGTCTAAAATGCTATCAAATTAGAACCATCACTTCTAGTTCTGTTGGAAAAAATAACTTACTTGAGGCAATGGGGCAGCAGATTCTGTCCTCTTCCTCTTCCTGCTGCCCTATAAAAGTAACAAACGTATTTAGAAACAACTAACAGAATAGTTAGTGTGCATATTACAAACACTTCTTATATTTACAATCACATATCAAAACCTAGAGAATGCTGCATGCAAGTTTTAAGAGTGCATTGACATCAAGTAAAACTAATATACGGCATGAAAAAATTATGAGTTGCTGGAAGCGAATTTTTCGAGTTCAACAGTTTCGTGCACATTTACAGTGAGCCATGTATGTCAGACTTTGTTATACTATCCTACATTACGAAAAACTTAAGACCCCTAAATTATGAATTAAATAGAATTTACTACAAATACATTTAATAACACATCATTCAATAAGCCCCGGGACTAAGAAAACAACATCCATTTTTAAAAAATTCACATTTATTCATCAACATAATCATCATGAAGAGCTATGCAATCATTCCAAGGCTTTTCTAACTTTTCGATAACATGCTTGTTAAACGTTTGTCCTTGTCCGCAAAATAAGCTTCAGTGGCAGCGATGACTTGCTTATTTAAGCCAAATCTTTTTGCCTGGAGCATCTTTTTGAGATCAACTTACAGCCAGTGGTCACTAGGGACTGGATCTAGGGAGTATAGTGGATGGGAAGGCAGAGTAAAGCACAACTCATTCAATGTAACCAGTGTTTCCATTTACTTCTGGCAAGGGGCATTGTCTTGACTGAAGATGATATTTTTCTTTATGTGCGGTCGTTTTTTTTTTTTTTTTTTTTTTTTTTTTTTTTTTTTTTTGCAATTTTGTCCTTCAGACGCATCAATAACTCGCTGTAATAGGCGCTATCGATAGATTTTTCCCTTTTCAAGGTAGTTGATATAAATTATTCCTCGTGCATCCCAAAACACAGACGGCATGACTTTGCCAGCTGACTGCTACATTTTTGGACGCTTTGGATGGCTTTCACCGGCTGCACGCAACTCAGCTGACTGCTGCTGTGACTCCAGGGTGAAATAGTGGATTGTCACATAGTTCATCCATTGTCACATATCGATACAAGAAATCCTGTTTATTGCGAGTAAACAATGACAAACAGTTCTGTGAATTATCGACTTGTTGTTGCTTTTGTTCCATTTAAAGCACATGCAGCACCCATTTGGAAAACACTTTTTTCATTCCCAACTTTTCACATAAAATCATACACATGCTTCCAGTTGATATGTTTACCATCTCAGCAATCTCACTCTGCGGTTATTCATCTTGATTTTCAATACTTGTCTCCCATTTTCCAGAGCGACTGCTTCATGACCTACCCGAGAGTGCCGCATCATTTGTATCTGTGCAACCGTGCTTGAAATCAGCATACCAACCACAAATGGTGTTTTTCAATGGAGTGTATGGATAACATTTTTCAAGCCATTGCTGAGCTAGCACAGTATTTTCGTATTTTTGCCCATTAATAGCAATGTTTGATCAACACTTGAAATTCATTTTTCTCCATTTTGTCTACCAAATGCACAAGTAGTGTCACTTTCACCACAGTAGCTTCGCTGTTTCTGTTCCGAATGCCTTGAAAATTAGACACGTGTCATTTGAAGGTTAGTTCTTTCGAACAATGAAGTCAAGTTGATATTACTAACATCATTTTTTGGTTAGTCCCGGGACTTATTGAATGATGTGTTATTTCCGAAATTTATCCCCTAAATTTCAGATTTCATACAAAAATGATACCCTATGTATCATTTATTTGCATATTCCAATATTGAGATTCTATTCCAAAGAACAGGAAATTTGAATTTTTTTATGAAATTTATTTTCTTTCAAATTTTAAAAAAGCATTTTGATGCTTTTTTAATTTAATTTTGTGTTTAACCTTATTGATGTTTAGATATTACAGCTGTAGAGGTTGAAATAGTGGATTGTCACATAGTTCATCCATTGTCACATATCGATGCAAGAAATCCTGTTTATTGCGAGTAAACAGTGACAAACGCGTCGGTTCCATGAACGACTTATTATGTCTATAAAAGAAATGATTCCTTGCAATAACCATAAAAAAACGGATTCAAGTTGCTCGCAGCTCGAACATTCTATGAACGTAAAAAAGCTACCTGGTTGAACCTGACGGTAGTCATATGCTTGTCTCAAAGATTAAGCCATGCATGTCTAAGTACATGCCGTATTAAGGCAAAACCGTGAATGGCTCATTAAATCAGTTATGGTTCCTTGGATCATACCTTACTACTTGGATAACTGTGGCAATTCTAGAGCTAATACATGCAGCAGAGCTCCGACCCTCTGGGGACGAGTGCTTTTATTAGACCAAAACCAATCGGACCATGTGTCCCTATCATGTGGTGACTCTGGATAACTTTGGGCTGATCGCACGGGCTCGTCCCGGCGAAGTATCTTTCAAGTGTCTGCCTTATCAACTGTCGATGGTAGGTTACGCGCCTACCATGGTCGTAACGGGTGACGGGGAATCAGGGTTCAATTCCGGAGGGACCTTGTGTCCCTATCATGTGGTGACTCTGGATAACTTTGGGCTGATCGCACGGGCTCGTCCCGGCGAAGTATCTTTCAAGTGTCTGCCTTATCAACTGTCGATGGTAGGTTACGTGCCTACCATGGTCGTAACGGGTGACGGGGAATCAGGGTTCAATTCCGGAGAGGGAGCCTTATACTTTATGTTATTTAAACATTAACATAACAAAATAATGCTCTCAATAAATTAGACTTACTTCTGGGGGAAAAATAAAATTAAAACTAAGCACTGACGTCTACTAAAAGCCCCTACACTAAGCTGACTACTGATAAAAATGCTAATTAATGTTATATCAAACCTTAAGGAGAACTTTAGTTAAATTATGGATTAAAAACATTCAAAATCCGAACTGACAAATATTTAATCATTCTCCTTATAATATATATGAACATATACAAAACTTACTTTGGGTGGGCGAGGTGCTGGTGGATGTGGAGGTGCATAAACAGGAGGAGATGGTGGTGCTAGATGCTGTAAAAGGAACAAATATACTGAGAAGCTTTCAATAGTTAGTGCACGTGTTACAAACATTACTGAAACAATTTACACTTCGATGGCAAAAATATTGAGAAAGTAGTACGCCAATTTTTATGTGATATTCACATCAAGTAAAAACTAATATAAATTACGAAAAAGTTCAATGTTGCTGGATGTGAATTTTTGAGCTTTTTTTTAAAGAGCTTTATGTGCATTTGTCCTCAGCTATGTCCTTTGGATTTTGAAAGGAGAATGAGAACTGGAATCTGATGAATGGGACATTGCTTTTGATACTATTTTGTCACCCGACCTCACAAAATAGCTGCAGTAAGCATTCAAATAGCATTACACATCTGGAATTCTGCATTGAAAAAATATTGCACTAAATAATACGCAGAATCAAATTAAGAGATATCAGATATGCATCTATGAGATCAGAGCAGCAATAATAAGTGTCAATAAGATATTACAATAAAAGACCTACAAACATCTTTTTATTAATATTAATCAAGAAAGATACCCTTCATGTCTTTCGTGAAGACTTCCTTCATGTCTTTTGAGAAAGGCAGTTCCAGAAACGACTCATTGCGTCAATCAGTAGAGTACAAAGTCCGAAAACCGGACTCGTCGGGACTTCGGTTATTTGGGATTTTTTCTGATAATAGATTATCATTTTAAATCTAGTAAGATGGCATGTAGAAATTATAAAATAAAAAATATGAAATCGCGAATTACACAATAATGAAGTACTTATGATCTCAAAGATATCAGAATTTACAAAAAAAAAAAAAGGGGGGGAGCTTAATATTTATTTGTTTATTTTATTAAACATTTCTTTCAACGTAAGTTGTTTAAGTTGCTTCATTTTTTTGTGCTAATACTTTCTTTTTAATTCTGTAGACAGACATAATCTCTTGTTCAGTTACATTGTTGAAGTCCTGTAACTGCTGTTTTGAGAATTCCAACTAACTTGTCAATCGAAATTTTCTCGTTTTCGGTAACTTCTCTGTCTCTTTCTTCACTATCGGAAGCGGTAATTTCTGGATCTAGAATCATACTACAGATTTCGCCATTCATTAATTGATTGATAATATAGAAGCATTGTTATCACAATGAAAACCTTCTTTTATATTATCTTCATTTATTACCGCTTCTCTATATTTCTTTACAAAATCTGTTAACTGGAAAATTTCACCTTTGTTTTGCGATATCCAAAAACCTTACAAATTCGCAGCTATCATCATCAATTTTAGCTATCCTTAATTATACATATTTGGCTATGCATCATGAGCTTGGCGACTAATGAAAAGTTGTTCCATTAAATGTTATCTTGCTTCTATCGCACACTGAGACAATTAAGCCTGCATTGTAGTAGTTATCTATTATACTTATGTCTATTGCTTGCACTTGCATAAGGCTTATCAGAGTTCAGAATAAATAAATTCCCACATATAATACTTCAGCCTTATTGAGGGTCCGCACTTCATATCTTACCACCTGATGCAGTCTCTGTGGCTCCTAAATTCTGCTACCCAGTGCGGCCATACGAGCCCTGGCGCTGGGTTTACGTGAATAAGAAATCAGTTATTCTTAATTCAAATAGACCTAAATGTAATCTTTGCGTTAACAAAATTTACTTTTAGCATATGGAAAGAAATTTTTGGTAAATTTTTCTTCGTCAACATTTTTTAGTGCAACTGAAATCTGTAATCATCGCCAAGCATAATGTCAACATAAAAGGTTACCACACTCCTTTATTATTCAAATACTAACACAAAATTGTTTAGGTATCGTTAGATGAGTCATTATTCAAGTTGTCATGTTTTGATAAACATGCGGTAATGAAAGGAAAGTATAATAAATAATGATTCTCCAGGTTGGCATCAGATCTGTATCTACAGGGTACATAGCCACATTTTAGTTAAAAAAATAAGCACCTATAAGCACTTTTCAAGCACATTTTAAGGAAAAAATAAGCACCTGTCTAATTACATTATACACAACTGCATAAACTTAAAAGAAAAATTAGACTTGTAATTTAAAATATGAGCAATGCAATATTTATTACGAGAATGAGCATTACCTCAACAATGAAAAACAATTAACTTTTTTTTATTATTTTTAAATTTTAAATGACAGTTCAATTTACAGAATTAGTTTACAATGAGAGAAAAAAAAACTGTGCAGAACTCAACCATATTACAAAATTTAATGATGATATTTCAGCTGAAAATATAGAAAATAAATAATAATAAGCCATATTAATTGCCTTCGTTTGCCACCTAATAATAGATACAGTTTATTTTTCCACTCATATTAATATTTAAATAATTTAACTTAAATCAAAATTCTGAACATTTTCTAAATTTTCATTGCATAACAGTTTTCCCTTAACATACTATATCCCAAGCAAAGTAATTTAAGTAAAAATGAGGCACATTTCTGAAATCAGAAGACGGGGAAATTGCTTCATGCAGTCATCCTTTAACTGTAAAAGCTTAACTAGCCAGCATACTCAGAAATTCCTGAATTTTCCGGATAGTAACTGGAAAAAGAGGAGTGAGGGAGATTGTAGCCGTTTTTTAGATTTAAATTTAGGCTAAATAAATGATTTTGACATTTCGATATGTGCATCATATAAAAACCAATGGAACTGAGAAATATTCTGCTTTGAAAGCACAGTAAAACTCTTTTAAGTGTTCATAAACAAATCTCAGACTGAACATCGAAATTAATTACCAATGCAAAATACCGCAAACGTTATTGCGCAATACGTGCGGCGTAATTCTTCCATATGTGATATTATGCAATCGGAATCAACACCTGCCGGTATTCGGAGAAAGAACTAAATAAAGGAAAAGAAAGAAAGAGACTTACTAATCTGGGGTGTTTCTGATTCTAATTTTCAAAAGACTGTGTTAAATTTCCGAAATAGAATCAATCTTCGCTTGGGTTGGGTAGACCGCAAAAGCGTTTGGTCCTATTCAATCCAGATTGGACAGTGACAAAAAAAGTCCGCTGCTTCAATATTAGAGATTTTGCGGAGAAATTCCCAACCTCCGTACTGTATAATGTATTGGCAAAGAAAATGAAATTACTTTGACTATTCAATTACTTTCCTTTTATTTAAGCCATTCCGAATATTATTCCTTAGAAAGCTAATCTGTGTAAAAACACACCCATTTTTGGAAGTTTATCTATACTTCAGCAGTTACTGCAATTATACTATTATAAATATTCATACATATGCTCGTAATATAAGCATAACGATCATAATAAACATGAATATAAAGTGACCACGCGGAACAAGAATGCAAATTTCTTAAAATCTTGATAGAAATTCAAACGTGTGTAGTATTTGGGTGGGAGGAAAAGAATACCGAATGTACTGGAATTTTCTAAAGTTTTCGCAATTCTTTGGCCAATAGAACGACGTGCACCTGTCTGTACTCTCACGCGCACCATAGGTTACGTTAATGCAGAGGAAGAGGAGAAAAGCAATTTCCGGGAGTATGATTCACCATCTGACGTAGCATATAAGGAAGAAAAGTTGTTTATTTAGTTTCGGCTTTGGTGCGGGGGGAAATGCGCGTTCATTAAAAACAAAGGATTAAAAAAAAGCACTAAGAGCAAAAAATAAGCACTAAAAACAAAAACAAAAAATAAGGGCTTTAAAGAAAAAATAAGCACCTATAAGGGCTTTTATATTTTATTTTCAAATATAAGAACTTATAAGCACTTGTAAGGACCGCTACGAACCCTGATCTATGTGGAATGTTTCGGTTTGAGATGCGTGCCAAGATAATACGCAGCAACAGAGCCAAATTACTAATCATACAAATTTATGCTAAATTGATTGTTTCTTCAGTAACAAGGTATTTTACTTAGTGTTCAAGTGAAATTAAGAATTGGGACTCTCCACATGTTTTATTATGCGCAGAGAGGAAAATCAAATGCACATGCATAAAGCGTACGAGAAAATTTTTGTTGGTGGTTTTGAGGTCCAGATTTTAGATCATTCTGGATAATGGACGTCCGGATTTCGGACTATGTACTGCAAGGGCGTAGCTAGAATGGGCAAGGGTGGCATCTGTCCCCGGGCGCAGAATCCAAGGGGCGCCAAACTGATGTTACGACATTTTAGAATTAAATGTTTTCCATCTTTGGCAAGTAGTAGGGATCGCGAAATCTTCAGTTGTCCCTGCGCGCTGAAAATCCTAGCTACGACTCTGGTAATGATCCAATCAAAAGGCATGCAGGGTGTCTCAAAAGGTCGTTGCCAAATTTAACGTGCTGGTGTGTCATACCATGACAAATAAGATTTACATAGGAGCTTGTGCCCGAGAATGTGAAATGCGACCTCTAACCTTTTTTATCTAAACGGCAATGTTCGCAGGCTTTATGGGAGAGTGGGAAGGGTGTTCTTTAAAGGCGAGGATGTTTGGAAGGATGAACCAGCTTACTAACTCAATTCTTTATGGACAATCTGAGTGACATTTTATGGAAAAAGTGTTGCCGGTCTTACGGCTGACGTTTCAGCAGGTACATGTAAAAGAAGGATGTCAAACTCACGGCCCGCGGGCCGCTTGCGACCCACAACAAATATTTTTGCAGCCCGGCCAATATATCGGCAAATAATAATATATAATAATAAAATAACATATCGATGGAGAAAAAAATGAAATGTTTACTGCTAAGTAATTAACGATAATTTATTCAGTGTTGTTAGATTACTCACAGCAAGCTGACACACACACTACTTAAATTACAAATGCGTGTGAGTAGCTTGCGTTCAGATACCTTCGGTTTTTGGGAGACACGTGCACTCAGAACTTGTATGCATTCCCCGATAGCCGAATGTGGCCGAACTCATGGTCTCAGTTTTCCAATCATAGTTTTGTACGATATATTGGTGCATGCATGTGCATGCACTTTGCTTTATTATTAATTATTACTTAATTCATATTTTTACGGATTTCATAGTTATTTATTTAGTTAGTTTTTTTTTATTTAGAATTGTAATTAGATTTGCTTCATGTTGTCTTAGCAACGCAGACGATTTTTGAAAAGACAGCTGCATTGGAAGGTTAAAAATAGAACAGTGCCTGCATTTAAGCACGCGCTGTTCTATTTTTAACAGTTGTTTTCAGTCATGAAAGGTAATAAGTCTCCTATTAGAAACCGTATTAATGATGCTCACCTTGGGTCAGCGTTGAAAGTTATCACTGCAAACAAAATTTCTCCCAAAATAGGAAAGATAATAGCAGAGAAGAAATGTCAAGTATCAGGACGTAAACATTAAATTTTTCTTGTTCTTTTCTATATAAATATATATATATAAGTTTATTATTGTATTATTCGAAATAAATCTACGTTTTTATGAATATTGATTTTTTTTTCAGCCCGCCTAAAGTCAAACCTTGTTTGTTTGGCCCAAGTGTAATTATGAGTTTGACATCCCTGATGTACTGTATTATCTAATAATTAAAAGTCTCAGGTGTTGCAGAGACTCCATTAGGATTTACTTATTTACACATCTTCAGGGAAAAGCTCTTAGACAACTATTTTATGCTTCCTTACCACTACATTGTTATACTATGCTACATAATGATGAACTTATCCACACAAAAGATCTCTAAATTATGATTAAATGGAATTGACTATGATACATTTATTGCTTCTGAAATATATCCCCTAAATGCTCAGATTCCATACAAAAAAAAAAATCATAACCTATATATTGCTGATATGAATGTTCCTCTACTGAGATCCTATGCAAAAGTACATGAAATATTTTCAAAATTTTTAAATATTAAATTTATTTTCTTTAAATATTCTAAAAACATTTTGATGTCAGGATGGTGACTGTCCACAGATCATAAAAACCACACATCAGTGGTCTCATTTCTCAAAAAAGATCTTTTTTTGAAAGAATTGAATGAAAAACACGCATCTAAATCATTAAACTAAATAAAACAAATGAATCCATAATTTTAAATAAGTATAGGTAAACTAGTAGAATCTATAAAAGCAACATTTTGAAAACTCCCACCACACAGAACTGTCCAGTTTTTAATTCATTTTTTTTAATAAATGTCAGTAAACTATCAGATTCTACAAAAGGAAGGTTTTGAAATCTCTTACATTGAACCTACAATAAAGAAAATCTCTAACTGCAATCCAAACATCACTGCAAAATCTTAAAAATAACTGCATGATGAACATTCTGAAGATCTATTTTTCTGCAGTCAACATTATTTTGCAAAATGTGTTAAGTATCTCATGTGAAATATAGCTCAATATATAGAAATTTTTACAATCTAAGAAACATGTACGCATATGTGCAAAGTAAATGCGGAAAAATATTTTGAAGTAGGGATGCAAAACCTTTTTAGCAGAAGGGCCACTAACAGAAACGACTTGGTGTCCGAGAGCCAAAAGCGTATGGAAAACATTTTCCGGGGGCGGGGGTTCAAAGCAGTCAAGTCGCTTAATTTGCAATTCAGACATGTACCATAACAAATTTAACTTGATTTGGAGACCATTATGTATGTATGTATGTAAGCTAAGAGGGATGGGGTTTCCATTGGATCCATTGTGTTTCCCAAAACTACCAGTTCAGCTTGAACAAAAAATACGGTTTATGCTTGTGCATGATAATTTAATACTTGTATACAAACATTTTAATAAAAATGTGTACAAGTTAGCCATAGTTAAATACATTAATTTGATGGTTGAGACTGAATTTTATGAAAGAGAAAATGTTTGTTCACATATATAAATGCTACCAAACATCGTAGCACACCTGCCTGCATTATTTTTTAAGTGCAAAAATTCAGCAGGTGGAGTTCTATAGAAGTCCAGAATATCTAAATCATGGAATCTGGATTTGCATAAGTCAGAAGTTTGTAAATCGATAAGTTATCATTGAACATCTTCCGGAGCTTCTTCGACTACAATGGATACCCGAACAGTTTAAATTTAATCTTACGCAACTCAAAGTCTGTAAATCGCTTTTCAAAAGAAATAAAAGCAGCCTCTTTATTTGATCTGAATAATAAAGTTGTTTATCAGGAAAATTTTCTTTGACTTTCCTGCCTGTGGTTTAAAGCATGTGAGGGAATAAGATTGATTGCATCACTCACTACTTTCATTAGGCGGTCAAATCCTAGTTCTTTCGCACATACCTGTTCTTGGTGTATGATACAATGATATCCAAGCAAATCTTTTCCTCTATCATCCTCTCAGCAGACTCTCCTAAGTTTATCTCCCAGTTTATCCCATAAGATTTCAAATTCCAAACAGAAGTGATATCCTACGCGTCATTTACGTGCATATTGCTATATTGAGTTTCTATTCAAAAGTAAATAAAATGTATTTCAAAATTTTTATTATTTTCTCTCAAATTTTAAAAAAGCATAATGGTAACTAGCCACTGATCATAAAATCACAGATATGTATTGTCATTTCCCAAAACTGAGTTTCTTTTTCTAAAAGAATGGCATGGAAAACATGTCTCTAAATTACAAAACTAAACTAAATAATTGAACTCATAATTTTAAGTAAATATCGGTAAAATATTAGAGTCCACAATAATACAAGAAAAATTATAAAATATAGATTATCCGATGTATGAAATATTCACTAGATGAAAATAAATGACAACAGAAAATAGAATTGTTATTATTGCAACACTGAAAAAAGAGCAAGAAAACAATACTTAAAGGAACAGCAGCAATCATTTAACAGAGTATCAAACATTTCCAAATGTAAGCCAACATGCACATAAGATTTTGTTGTAAAAATTCAATTAAAACTAAAAAGATATATGCACAAATTGCATCATAAATCCATATAAATCCAGCAAAATTCCTTCCCTGGCCTTTACTTGCACGACTGTTTGTCTGTTTATCACAGATACACATATCTCCACTTAAAAATGTGTTTTAAATGACCCAAATATTCGTGTTGTGGCATTGGAAAGCTGTAGGCAATGGAGTAAGCTACATTTTGCTAAACTATGCAACACTATAAAGAACTCATCTACACACACCTCAAAATTATCTTCTATAAAAAGACGATTTCTTGCAATAACCGTAAACGACGTTACATTATTTTACATTATTTAAGCATTAGCATAACAAAAATGCTCCCAATAAATGAGACTTTAGCTCGAAAATTATGACTAAGCACTGACGCCTACTCAAAGCTCCTATGCTAAGCTGACTACTGATAAAAAAGCTAAGTTAAATCAAATCTTAAGGAAAACATTAGTTAGTTTAGTATTTAGTATTTATAGTACATTTAGTATTTTTGCTTCAAAATACCTAGAGCTTTGTAGAAATCCTCATTAAGGATGCTTCAGGTTTCTAAACAACATTTACAGTTACGACCCTACTTTTCTGTTCACCAAGAGAGAGATTTTTACAAAAAATGAAATAGTGTTGAAGATTAACGTACTTGGCAGTGCTAAAAATTCCAATTGATATGCAAATAATGATATACAACTCTTCATATAACGAGCATCTGAACACGAGTGCATGAGAATTGACATTAAAGCAAAATATATGCTGCTAAGGCCCTAAAATCATGAGACGTGTAACCTAAAATTTCTTTAAAATTTGAAAAGAGAAACTGCTTAGGTAGTATTATGGTGTTCAAGAACTACTAATATTCCTGTTTTGTAAAAATAGAAACTTTCCTTAATCTGATTTCCTAAATACAATACTTGTGAAAAATACCAAGTTTTCTCTTGCTAAAAATACAGCTGCAGCAATTAAAATATATTTTGAAAGTTTAAAATAAATCAAAACTCATGAATTTTTTAGATATATGCTTTACAGAAATATTAATTTAAAAAAATTTACCTCTTCCTCCTCTTCTAGTCGTCTTTTCTGAGGGGGCTAAGGTCCCTTTCCTTAAAAAAAAAGGGGGTGAATCAATCTTTTCTGTACATACAGTGCATGATTAACAAAAATGCATATTCAACAAAAAATTAACATCTATCTAACAAAGAAATGGATTCTTGGAAAATGCACTTCATTTCAAAAATAAATAAATAAATAAAAACCAAAATCATAAAACAAATCAAAACAGAAATTAATTCTAAATTGTCAATACTTTATCTGTATCATCAGCTTTTCTGTATGATTAACAAAATATGATCAACAAAAACGCATATTCAAATGCATTCAAGATGCTAGATAGAAAACAATGCACTAATTATTGAGTTAAAAAAGAAGAAAATGACACTATATTATACATTAAATTACCGCATATGCCAAAAAAAATTTTTTTTTACTATTAATTACCTGCATCTAGCAGGGCATTTGCTTCCCTCCTCAGGAAATCATCGAATTTATTTTTAAATTCAAACACCATTTTTAGCACCTGGAAAGGATAACATACCAATTAGAATGCTGTATAAATTATTTTACATTCAACTAAAAACTTCAGAAACTTTGAAAGCATTTTATTGCACTTCATATAATCTCTAATACAGATGCACAGAATTACTATATGCAGAGCTTATGGGTAACAAAAACTGGAAGCTTATACAGTACAGATGCTGGCCAACAGAAAAGAACGTTTCAAAATATATTTTATTCCAAATCAGTTCACTACAGTGTAGTTTACTGAACTGCTTCGAAATAAAATTCATAACTGTGGATAATGAAAAAGCAGGCACAGAAAGCTGTTTAAAATGCAAATGCAATGCTTACAATGAAGACACATTTTTAATGTGATGTGAAAGTCTTCTAAAAGGAGTGTTTCTTTTAAACCTGTATACATGTACCATTTACTGTAGTGACAGCAGATATTTTCCATCCACTTCAGATCAGAGTCCCGAGTCAAAAGGATTTCGCATTAAAACATCGTATGATGAGCCACAGCAAGATGGAAAGCCAAACATCAACAGATATTAGCCTCCAACATTCTAGTGAGCTAAGAAGCAACCGCCTAATTTGGTAAAAAGAGATTTTGGTCAATGTCTTTCACAAGTTACCACTTCAAAGACTGACCTTATTTGCTAATAATGGTCCCACTGAAGAAGTGACAAAATGTCATGCAATTGCAAAAAAAAGCTTGATATTACAAGTGGCTATTAAAGGAAGCTTACACGAAGAATTTACAAATGAATTTCTAGGTGTAGGCCAGGCTTGAAGAAACTGGACTTAATCACATAAGCGATACCTTGTACTATGAGCGATGCCTTGAGCTGAGTGCTCAGGTAGCAGCTGTAGGACAAACTGAGAGATGAAATTTCTAACATTTTTCAAAATTTTAAAATTTATATAGCAAACATATATATGAAAAAACTAAACTCTGCAATTGGACGAAATGCCCAACCAAGCTTTTTACCCCAAGGATGGTTTTTGTTTGGTTTATTTTAATTGTCGCAATGCACACTAGGGCTATCTGCCTAAGGGGAAGGATGCCTTCGTGGAGGACTTTCTAAGGAAAACTGGCTCATATACACATTGCACATGGGGAAAACCACAAAAACTCCCATGCAGCCACCCTGTTCGCGGGATTTGAACCTCGAATCGAACTACCAGTGTTCGGCAACTTTACCGCTCGGCCGCTGGTGGGCCCTTTTACCCCAAGGAATCCAGATTTGGTCAGAAACAGCTAAATCATGACTTCTGATCTGGACAAAATGTGACACTCAATATAATTTAGTGCAACACAATCTAAAAAAGAGCTCGTTTTGCTGAAAATAACGGGTTTGAGTAAGCGTATATGGATGTACTGACTTCTACATCATTCAGAATGGATCTCCTGATGGCTCAAATGCACAAAGAAGAAATTCTTAAAATCTCGGTAATGCCTTGTACTACTGCCACTGGCGATTCCATCCTTTTTATACATCAAAATAAACAAGTTCATGAACTTGAACACATGAGGAGGAAATAACAGAGATGGAATGGTGCTCAGAAGTGAATCCACTAGAACATGATCAGGATACTCTGTTGATAGACTTTTAACTTTAGCTATTGCACATTCTGTAGGGAAACCTGGGGAAAATCTCCCATAACCTCATCTACCATGTAATCAATTTAGTTTCCCACGGACTCAAGATATCTACAATCTTTATTAAAAGTCTCACAAAATCCCTTAATGCATATATCTCTTGTTTCTCTAAAAAACACATGGAAATATGATATTTTAATAATAGTTTTGTTTCCTATAAATTTATTCTTTGTTACATTTTTAAGTTCTCACATTCAAATATATATTTAATAGTGTAAAGCATATTTATCAGCAGCTATCTGTTTATTTAAATTGCCTATCCGCTTATCAATTGAGCAGAGTACATACTCAATATAGAGAGCATTTTCTTTATATTGATGCCAGTTTTATTAAATAAAGAAACACTGAACAAAAAAGATAAGAATTGAAAGGGTTCAGATTCTAACAACTGCTCAAAAGGCATCATTTTAAATTTAATACAGTTTACCAGTTAAGACTGTCACCAGACAGAGCCCAGGTGGAATAACAAGACATTTCATAGGAAATTAGATGAATAATCATTTACACTAACATGAGAAATATTATGTAGATTTAAAAAGTAAAACAAAAAAAAAATAAATAAGTTAAATAATTCTATAAAAATATTTAATGTGTTAATCTGATTCATTTAAATGAAAATTCATTAATTAAAATGTATTTTTATTTAAAACATTTACATTAAAAAGTTAAAGAAACAATATTCTTAATAATTGCATCAACTGCTTTATAGTTTAGGTCATTAATTCATAACAATATAATAAATAATGGGGGCCTGTCCTCAGCTTTTAATGGGGCAGTCAAATGTTGAATCTTAAACACAATAAAACGTTTCATTTTGATAATCTTTTAAAACGAAGTATATTAACAAAAAGAAAAGTTTTCCAAGGCAGTTTTGGCCTACCGGCTGCACATGTCCTTTTGAAGCAGTTTCACATGGCTCAGGAATATATCCCCAGCAATTTAATAAACATTATTATGACAAAACTTTAAAGATGAAGTTCAAGATTGCAATGATTCATAGTCCACTTTTACATTATTTTGCTTACCCTTCAAAACAAATATGGGAATCACTCAAAAATATTCATATTATAAATGGAAGTATATTTCTTTCAAAGATTTCAAGCTACAGATCTGATAAAATGCTGAAGGCAATTTATGTTGATAATGGCATTGTCACTGTTCAGGACAAAGCAGCATTCATCACATTTACATTCGAATAATGACGTTAGTTTCCTTGGTCTACAAGTTCAATTGAAAGATGGCTCACTCTTCCTGCACCAAGAAGTATTTACAAGAAAGATATTAGAGCGATATGGAGATGCTGAAACATCCCAATAAAAAAGCCGAGTCTCAAGGTCGACTATGGTCAACCAAATGGCGACGGCATGAACAAGATCAAGGAGGCGAGGTCTCTCAAGCAATGAAATTCCATACTGATCAGTAGTTAGCAGTTTGCTGTACTCAGTGATGGGGATCCGACCAGATATTGCTTATGCAGTGAGTTTGATGCCTCGAAAGCTGAACAATCCTACAGACAACCTTCGCAATACCATAGGACACGGCATTGTGTACAATAATGAAGATGATAGAAGTTTGATGTTGTTTAGTGATGCAGATAACAGCAGCTGTGCGAAGCAAGATACAGGAGGCCATATCCATTTCGACAGAAGAGGCAGAGTTCATGGCAGCAGCTGATGCCACAAAAGACCAGATATTGTTGAAGAGCTTGAGCTAATAATATCTCATTGCCTATCCTACAAATTGATAATCAGAGTACTATCAAGTACATCAAAAATCCAATGTTCCACGCACACACAAAAGCACATTGACCAAAGGTACAAGTTTGTGCAAGATGAGTTCTCGAAGGGACGTTTTCAATTAGGCTATGTCAGATTGATATGTTTTCAATTAGGCCGCTTGCGGTACTAAGATACCTTGTTTAATGCAACCTTTAAATTATACTTAATTAAACACTCTCCCTTTCTCGTGTTTTGATTTGACTCGCCACCTGCTACAATGTCTGTATATAGTGTATATATCTCTTCTTATGTATTTATGTATTTTCTCTTTTAATGTATTTTTAATATTTATGGGAATGTTATGTATTTATGTATTTATGTATGTATATATGTATTTATGCTGAGTGGTCACATGGACTCCAATTCAGAGTAGAGATACACAATTTCTTTTCACTTATGCCATTGCACACTTATCTCCGCCTAAGGCATATCAGCTGCTGGTGTTTCTTCTGGACTCAATCATCGGTTCGCTAGTTACGAACTCATTGTGTATTCGAATTTTCTCTCCAACTGTTCGACGTTCAAAGACTCGAAAATCGCACACCTCCTATGCCGAGATAGCGTCTAACGCGGGGACCCTTTTTTGCGATAAACTCATCGAGTTTGCCTGAGCTGAAGTAATGAACAACGAGCATACATTTTGATGAAGGCGCTTCCAGCACCTCAGTTTCTTTTCCAGAAGTTGATTGGTGTAAAAATGACTATTTTCATGCTCGGAGGAGGCTGTTGAGAATCGAGCATTTAATTGATATTATGCGCAGTTTCAGTGGCATCATTGTTTTGTTGTTTTATTATGTTTTATGCATCTAGCATCACTATTATTTTTGTCATTCTAAAAGTTGTCATGTAAACAATAAGACGTACTTAAGTTATCTTTACCTTTTTCGTTAATAAAGTCCGAGTCTCAAGGTTCAATTAGCCATAATTGAACTGTTTGTTAACCATCTGTTTGTTAATTTTATAACAATAATTATTTGGAATAACCCGGTTTCATGCATCTGGCCCACATTCAACTTATATTTGAGACCACTGCTCTCGGATGATAATGCCCACAGAAAATAAAATGGATAACATCTTAGAAAAGTTTATAATAATTATACACACCTGCATCAGATACTCCTTTTCCATCTTATGCTCTAAAAAAAAAATTAAATTATTATATAAAAGTTAGATATGTACTGATTTTTAGTAAAAAAATAGGTTTATTTTCTTACTGAAAAATATCTGTATACAAATATAGTGGCCATGGTTTTAAATATCAATGGAAAAAAAGAGACATATAAAATTCAAAATTGCAGAAGGGAAAAAAAAAACTTTAAAAAGTTACAAGTTACCTGTTTACACAGAAGTTAAACACTGTTTTAAAATGCTAAGGGTTTTTGTTTAAAGAAATAACATCTGCTGCTTTAAAGAATTAGTTATCAATATGATTTGTTAATTTATATAAAAGAGAAAACAGAAATTATAATTTTTCAGGGACTATCTGAAGAATAAATTATCAATATCACTGTGACTTAAAAACCAATTATAACATTTTTAATTTCGGGGTGGGGGGAGGATGTGTGGATATTCTGGCTCAAAACCTTAAAGGTTATATGCGCCGAACTACGTGACAGGCATTTGAAACACAGCTAATAGATAAAACAATATATATATACAAATAGACAGACAAGGTTAAAATCACAAGAACTGTATAACATCCAAAACTGGTGAAATGATCAATGCTCAGATGAAGTTGTCTATACCTGATGATATTAAATATAAGTGTAAAACTCTAAAACATGAAATAATTTAAAATACATTTCATTAAATAAAATACATTCTCCTTTGCCAAATTAACTCAATTTGATAGGTCAGTTCACTATTGATATTCAACATGTGTATGGTAAAAATTGGTGCTCTTTCTCAGATCAAAATGGTTACTGATGTCATTTCTGTTATCCTCGTCAGGGTCAGTACTTGGGTGGGTGACCACTCATGAGACTGGCCTCGACAAATCAACTTTCAACACTCAGAGAGGAGCCTACACAGAGAAGAAGAGAAACACCTTGCTTGACTTCGAGGCTTTTGCTTTCACGACCACGACTCTCTCGCCTGCGGGCGGGGTGCTAAACGCACCTTTGACTTATTTAACTAAAAACGAGCGGCCTTTGGCCTTACATGATTTATAGGTAAAAACTTATATGTAATTGAGACCCAGATATGAAAGGACAATTTTCATTTTCCTGTTATCCTCTCCCAGGTACGAGTTACTACTTCCAAGTTCTTCAATGCCTCCTAATCCCAGCCTTCACCATCCAGCTTTACCGAAATCTTTTCCCCATTTCCACCACCTATGCTGACATGGCGACACCTATGCTGACATCTCTACTGATGTTCTGCTGTTCTATGCTGTACTTGCTGGACTTTCATTTCAAGTTATTCCCCCCCCGGAGACTCACTCAGGTTACTGGGAAGTATTGCTTTAATATGGCAGAACTCCAGTATGACCACTACAGTATTCAAGTATCCTATTAACTATTAGTCTATTTTGCTAGCATTGGTAGGTTCCAGTATTGAATTAATTTACATTCAGAGCTAAAATTTCTGCTACTTGATTGCCAAGAAGCCACAGACTTTTAAAACATGTCATACTTTTTGGTCAAAGCTTTTTCAACAAAAAAGTTTGCTTAAATCTTATTCGCACTCAGTTCTTATTCTATAAATGAGACAATAACTTGCTTGTCTCTAGCGCAAATAATTCCTCAGAAGAAGAATTTAATGCAAAATTCTAAGAATTCATATCTGACAGGGTTCAATGCATCTGAAGCAGCCTGATTTTACTGAGACTTTTATCACCATTGCAAGATTAACAAAACCCAATTAGAAAATAATACACTAAACATCAAGTTAAAAAAGACGAAAATGACAATAAATATGTATAAAAGATTCAATTCCAGCATAAGCCAAAAAAACTCTTAGTTACCTCCACTTACTACTCTTTCGAGAAGTAGCTGGCATGTCTTGCAGACTTTCAGGATCTGAAAAGGAGAAAATTAGAATTGAAGTGCTGTATATATTTTTTTTTTTTTCATTTAAATAAAAACTTCACTAACTTTGAAAGCATTTCATATATATTATTATACTATATATGCAATATATTGCACTTCATATAATCTCTTATACACATATTTTTAAAAATAGTTTACACAAGTTTGCTTTTACAAAAACTTCATTGTATTTGTGTTTGCTTACTAGAAGAAATCCGAAAAAGGATTTTACTTAAACGGGTCTTCTGCACAGCATCATGCGATGCAAGTAGAGCCTACAAGCCACAAAAACTGGACACTTACATACTGGAGATGATGGTCAACAGAAGAGAATTTTTCAAAATATATTTTATTTCAAACCAGTTCACTAAAGCAATGTTTACTAAATTGCCTTAAAATAAAATTAATTACTCTGGATAATGAAAAGGCAGGCAGAGAAAGCTATTTGAAATGCAAATTAACAACAAAGACACTTGTTTAATGTGATATGAAAGTCTCCTAAAATGAGCCCTTTTAAACCTGTATACATATACCATCTATTGCAGTTACAGCAGATGTTTCTATCCACTTCAGATCAGAGTCCCGAGTCAAAAGGATTTCTCATTAAAGCATCGTATGATGAGCCACAGCAAGATGGAAAGCCAGACATCAACAGATATTAGCATCCAATATTCGAGTGGGCTAAGAAGTAACTGCCTACTTTGGTACTAAGCGATATTGGTCAATGTCTTTTGCAAAGTTATTAGTTGAAAAACTGACCTTATTTGCTAATAATGGCCCCTCTGAAGAGGTGAAAAAACGTCATGCCACTGCAAAAAAAAAGTTCCAATAACTATTACAAGAGACTTACACAAAGAATATACAAAATGTATTTCCAGGTGAGGGCTAGTTCTATGCATTTCTATCTTCAGAGCAGTTTAAAGCTTGAAGAAACTGCACTTAAGAACTCTGAGATTGGACAAATACACATCCAAACTTTCACCCCCAAAGAATCCAAATCTGGCCCAGAGACATCTAATCGATGACTTCTGATCAGGAGAGAATGTGACACTCAATAAAATTCAGTGTAACACAATCCAATACAGACCTCCTTTTGCTGGAAATAGCCTGCCTGTTTCAGCGCATATGGATGTTCTGACTTTGTGCATCATTCAGAATGGATCCGCTGATGGTTCAAATTCACAGAGACTAAATTCTTAAAATCTTAGCAATGGCATGCTACAGCTGCCACTGGCAATTTCCCCCTTTCCTGGCATCAAAATGGTCATGTTCATGAATGTGATACATGAGGAAATAACAGAGGATATGGCATTGTGCTCAGATATGAATACAATTCAGCATGATCAGGATACATCGTTGTCTTCAACTTCCAGTCAGGAAACCTGGTAAGAATCCCGCAAAAACTTTATCATGTAATCAGTTCAGTTTTTCACAGATGGGAAGCCTATTGTCTCACAGATTCAAGATGGCTACACACTGAAGTCTGATAAAATTCATTAATGCATACCTCTCTTTTTTCTGAAGGACCTTTTTTCTATGGCAGTTTCCTAAATATTGCTGTGGCATATATTATAAAGGTGCAGAAAATCGATCACGGTACTCTTTTCTTTATATAGGTAAAAAATTATTTTTTTATAACATCAGATGTATTTCCTATAAATTTATCCATTCTTATATTTTTATTAGTTCTCATTTCATAAATATATTTAATAGTGTGTGGCATATTTATGAGCAGTTATCTGTTTATTTAAATTGCCTATCCTCTTATCGACTGAGAAGTGTACATATTCAATATACAAAGCATTTTCTTTATATTGATGCCAGTTTTATTAAATAAAGAAACACTGAACAAGAAAGATAAGAATTGAAAGGATTCAGATTTTAGCAACTTCCCAAAGGGATCATTTTTAATTTAATACAGTTTATCAGTTGAGACTGTCGCCAGATAGTGCCCGGTTGAAACAACAAAACATTTCATAGGAAATTAGATGAATAATCATTTACACTAACATGAAAAATATTTTGTAGATTTAAAAATTGAAAAAAAAATAAGTTATATAATTCTATAAAAATATTTAATGTTTTAATCTGATTCATTTAAATGAAAATTCATTAATTAATGTATTTTTATTTAAATCATTAATATTAAAAAATTAAAGAAACAATTTTTTAATAATTGCATAAACTGCTTTATAGTTTAGTTCATTAATTCATAACAATATAATATATAATGGGGCCTGTCCTGAGCTGAGGCAGTTTTCTCAAACTGGTGGCCTGCGGGCTGCACATGTCCACTTGAAGCAGTTTCACATGGCTCGGGAATACATTCCCAGCAATTTAATAAGCATTATTATGACAAGACTTTGAAGAGAAAGTTCAAAATTTTAATGATTCACAGCCCACTTTTACATTATTTTCCTTATCATTAAAAATACACATGAGAATTGCCCACAAAATTTCAGAAACAAAATCAATTCATTTAATATAATTCATATAAATATATATATATTTAATTAGTACAAATTTTTTCAAACATTTCAAGCTACAGATATGACTAAATTTTATTCACTTATCAAAAAATAAAATATCCTCAGTTGTGAATTTTTGCCATAAGAAAAATTACTTTGAGTGTACATTTATAAGTGAACATTTTTTCTGCACAGCTGAAAATTAATACGAAAAGAACTAGATTTACTGATGGTTATCAGGCATTGCAGCTCAAATCTGTAGCCAGAAATACTTTGAAATAAATTGAAAACTGTTTATTTTTAGCTTAAGTAAGTAAGTTAGTCATTGATTCAAAATGCTAAAATTATTTGCAACAAGATGCTTTCAAATCTTGCATTTGGCCAAATTCAATTTATGTCTGAGACCACTCCTCTTCAATAACAACATTTATAGAAAATCAAATAAATAGTGTCTTAAAAAAAGTTTCGTTATACTTATACAAACCTTCCGTAAGACATGCCTCCTCTGTGCATCCTCTGTAAAAAAAGAAAAAAAAATCAAGATATTATCTGAAATTTAAAGAAAATATGTACTAATTATGAACAAAAAAAGGCTTAAAATATCTCTATACAAATATAGCGGCCATGGTTTTAAATATCAATGACCAGAGCAATTGGTGACATATAAAATTCAAAACTGCAGATACAACAGTAAACACTGAAAATGCTAAGGGTTTTTGTTTAAAAGTGCTGCTGCTTTAGAGAAATAATTATCAATAGGATTTGTTAATTTATATAAAACAGGAAATTAAAGTTATAATTTTTTGGAGACTAACTGAAGAATAAATTATTAATATTACTGTGACTTAAAAACCAATTACAAACATTTTACATTTAGGGGTGGGGGAGTAAGAGAAACAAAGAAGCCCCATATTGTAAAAAACCAGATAATAGCCGTTTTCTGTGTTAATGTACACCTTACATTATGTAAAATTCTTATAAACATAATTTTGATAGGGAATTATAACCTCTGAAGCAGTGGTTCCCAATCTATGTTCGATGTTTTCTTCCCAGAGGCTCCTTGATCAATCCAGCAAAATAATGCTCGGCTGTTCCTCAAAACCATACATATGAGAAATTTTTCACTCTCCATCCTTCCAGAATTTCTGAAATCTGCTTGAAGCTTCTCAAAACTCACACAAAAATACAGTTTTCCTGCGTGTTTTACCGCTTCCTAGAACTAAAACTGTGTGTTCTTGTGAAATAATATAAATTTAGTGTATTCACCACTGTTTGTTAAAAAAATTATTTACTTTCCTTTATTGTAGCTGACTTAGTACAGTACAAAGTCCGAAATCGAGACATCCATTATCTGGAATGATCTAAAATCCGGACCTCAAAGCCACAAACTCTTTTTTTTTTTGGGGGGGGGGGGGTACGTATCATGCATGCGCATTTGATTTTTCCTTCTATAACAAAACGTGTGGAGATTTTTCACTTAAAATTCTGATTCTTAATTTCACTTAGACACTAAATAAAACATCTTGTTATGGAAAAACAATCATGTAATCATAAATTTGTGAGATTAATAATTTGGCTCCATAGCCAAGTATCTGCTTGGCATACATCTCAAACCGAAACATTCACCCATTTCATATCCCTGATGCCGACCTGGCGAGTCATTATTTATTATATTTTGCTTTCATCACTGCATGTTTATCAATACGTGTCAGCTTCAGTAACAACTCATGCTGTGATGTCTAAACTTTTTTTTTCTATTAGTAATTGAATAACAAGAATATGGCAAACTTTTATGCTAACATTATGCCTGGCAATGATTATAGATTTTTAAATGCTCTAAGAAATGTTGACGAAGAAAAATTCAACAAAAATTTCTTTTCATATTCTAAAAGTAGATTTTGTTAATGAAGCTCATAGGCCAAAAGATTACATTTAATGCTATTTTAATTAAGAATAACTCAAATGTTATTCACCATACACCCAGACGCGGTGGCAGAATATGTCGGCACTGGACGGCAGAATTTAAGGAAGACGAAAGTTTTGGAATTTGGGGAAGGACCGATTCGCAAAATTAAGGGATGAGAAGTTTTTTATGATTTAGGGAAAACACCTGGGATCCAAAGTTTAAGTGTGGTGAAAACTTAAAACTTAGGAAGGCACTTTGTAGCAGAATTTAGGACCCATAGAGACTGCACCAGGCTGTATCGAGTGCCGGCCGTAGATAAAGCCTTAAGTATAAGTGGGAGTTCATTTATTCAGGACTCGGATTAATTTGAAGCATGTGCAAGAAATAAACATAGGTATAGTAAATAACTAAACTAATACAATTCACTCTTAATTCAGCACACACTAGGAGCAAGACAAAATTTAGCGAACCCTAATCTTGTGATACACAGCCAATAATGTAATTATTCTATTAAGCTAGGCTAAAATTATCTTTACTGATTGCAAGGCATTTCAATTAATGTAGCAGACTGTGCTGCTCTCTAATCTTCTAATTTGTAGCAAGACAGTAGTGGAGATACTGAACATCATACATAAAAGGCCATCACTTTCATAACTTATAGTCAGCAAAACGTACAGACATAAATGATTCTCTGGGCATTCTCAAAACATAAATGGTAAATGGAATTGAAAAGAGATTTGGAAGGTAAAGAAGATCCCCCCACTGCGCAATTCTTCAACATAGTCATCATGTCCTGATTTCTCCTTCTAAAGTATGGCCAACAACAATCTCATCTCTGGTGGACTGCAAAAAATCACTCTTACCTCTTGTATGTTCACTGTTCATTGCTCAGATTAGTCATTCTAAACACTATTTGCATATCTACAAATTGGTGTTTAATAATCAATAGAAACCAAGCTGCTAATTTGAAATCCCCCCAAACAATTGACAGTTCATGCTGCATCAGATGGCAAGATATCCCAAGAAATTGTGTCCAAAATTAGTTTTACCAACTTTAAATATTTAGCTATTTACTTAAAAATATGATTCTCTCTTTGAAGATGTTTTAAAACAGCTTTTGGATACAAATACTCATGGTATTACACACTTAATAAAACCTAAAGATTCTTCAGCAGCGGCTAAGGTTAGATGCCTAGTGCCTCACAAACTACCTGCTCAAAAAGCAGATTTCTCTCATTTAATACAAAAAGGAATTTGTAGTTATTTCAAAAGCTGATGGTAAAAGCTTTCTTGGTAAATTTTGATACCTTTCAGATCATAATTGCTCTTTATTTCATAAATTCGGGTTTCAGATTTTTAATTTTATAATTTCTGCATGCCATCTTACCAGATTTAAATTGACGGTCTAGAATCCAGAAAAACCCCTAATCCAGAATCGCCGAAGTCCCGACAAGTCCGGGTTAAAAACTTTGTACTGTATTTGTCACTATTAAATACTTCAGATATCTGTTTGACGGAATGAACTTTACAGTGTTTACAGAACATAAGGCACTTACAAAAGTTTTTTTTTTTTTTTCCAAAAGTATAACAATTTCCCCCCTTGCCAAATTAATAACACTTAATTTCATAGGTCAGTTCACTACTGGGACGTATTACATGTGAATGGCGCAGAAAATTGTTCAGTCAATACCCTTTCCCACATCAAATGGTTACTGGTGTCATTCCTGTTAACTATGAATCTATTTTGCAAGCATTCATCCAGTATTGAATGAATTTAAATTCAAAGGTAAACTTTCTGCTAACTGACTGCCAAGAAGCCACAGAGTTTTCAAACATGAAAAGAATCATGTTTTTTATTCACCTAAAGCTTTATCAACAAAACAGTTTGCTTAAGGAGTGTTGGAACCCCAAAATCTTCAAAAACTTCTGATTTCGGATTTTTGCATTTTCAAATTCTCTACACTTTTATCTTTCTAAAAATACCATTCTTTAATCTCTATGAATAATAGAACTGTAAAAAAATCTAGTTTTAATTTGTCATCTACTGCTTTGATCAATGAGGATTTTTACATAAAAACGCGTTTTTCTCCAAACATGATTTTTATATACTCGATGTACGTTTTCTCAGGAACTACTGCTCACAGGTATCTAAACTTTTTTATGGCTTATTTATTAGGTTCCCTAATATTTACTGAAATGAGCTTTTTGTAATAAACTTGGAAAAAAAAAATTTTTATTTTTTTGTGTGAGGAAAGTGCTAAATTTTACTATGCCTAACAATTTTTTACTATGCCTGTAATTTACTCTAAAATTCAAAATGCTCCAAAAGCTCATTTCAGTATAATCAGATAGGTGTACTTTAATTACAGAAAAAATTTCAAGCTTGTATCTACAGCAGATTTTGAGAAAAGGTACGTCGAAAATGGCCAATTTAACATTGTCGGAATAGGGGTTTCTGATACTCCTTAATTCTTCTTGGAACTCAGTTCTCATTCTATGTCTATAGCACAAATACTTCTTCAGAAGAAGGATGTAATGCTAAATTCTATGAGTTCATATCCAAGAAGGTTCAATGCATCTGAAGCAGCCTGATTTTACTGAAACTTTTATTACCATTACAAGATTAACTAAAGCCAATTGGAAAATAATGCACTAGACATAGAGTTAAAAAAGAAGAAAATGATAATAAATATATATAAAAGATTCAATTCCAGCATATGCTAAAAAAAAACTTTACTCTAAATTACCTGTTTCGATGAGGGTCTCTAACTGCTCCTCCCATTCGTCCACCATGTTTAGTTTAAAGCCCAGTTCTTCACGCTGAAAAGAATAAAATCAGAATTAAAGTGCTATATAAATTATGTTTACATTTAAATGGAAACTTCAGTAAATTTCAAAAGCATTCATTTCATATAAGCCCTAACACATACATTCTTTGCTTTATAAGTTTACACCACTGTACTGTTACAAGAGACCTGCACTTGTATTTCCTTACAGAAAGAAATACTAAAAACGACCTATACCTTATATGTGTAGGTATACTCTATACAGTCAAAAGTCGTTAATCCGGACTCGTCGGGACTTCGGCGATTCCGAATTATCGATTTTTCCGGGTTATAGATCATCAGTTTAAATCTGGTAAGATGGCATGCAGAAATTATAAAATTAAAAATATGAAACCGTAATTTATGAAATAAAGAACAATTATGACCTAAAGGGTATCAAAATTTACAAAAAAAAAAAAGCTTAATATTTATTTGTTTACTTTATTAAACATTTCTTTCAATGTAAGTTGTTTAAGTTGCTTTGTTTTATGTGATAATACTTTCTCTTTAATTCTATAAACAGACATAATTTCTTGTTCAGTTACAAAGTTCCGCTGTTCAGGTACTATAATTGCTGTGTCGAGAATACCGACTAATTCCTCATTCGAAATTTTTTCGTTTTCAACAACCTCTGTGTCACTTTCTTCACTATCGGAAGCTAATTATAATGACGAGGAATTTGATTTAAATCATATCAAAGACGGAGTACATCGAGATGAAATACTACATTTAGTAAGAAATTATATGCCAAATAATATAAAAACATCTGCCCTGAAGATAAGGATAGTGTTGACAGATCAACTTCCAATTCATTGCCGCAGCGGTGTTTGCAATATAAATTTTAAAATTTATATAGCAAACAGATATACGAAAAAACTAAACTCTGCAATTGGACGAAATGCCCAACCAAGCTTTTTACCCCAAGGATGGTTTCGGTTTGGTTTATTTAATTATGGCAATGCACACTAGGGCTATCTGCCTAAGGGGAAAGATGCCTTCGTGGAGGACTTTCTAAGGAAAACTGGCTCATATACACATTGCACATGGGGAAAACCAAGAAAACTCCCATGCAGCCAGCCTGTTCGCGGGATTTGAACCTCGAATCGAACTACCAGTGTTCGGCAACTTTACCGCTCGGCCGCTGGTGGGCCCTTTTACCCCAAGGAATCCAGATTTGGTCAGAAACAGCTAAATCATGACTTCTGATCTGGACAAAATGTGACACTCGATACAATTTAGTGAAACACAATCTAAAAAAAGAGCTCGTTCTGCTAAAAATAACAGGTTTCAGCATATATGGATGTACTGACTTCTACATCATTCAGAATGGATCTCCTGATGGCTCAAATGCACAAAGAAGAAATTCTTAAAATCTCGGTAATGTCTTGTACGGCTGACACTGGCGATTCCTCTTTTTATACATCAAAATGGCCAAGTTCATGAACTTGAACACATGAGGAGGAAATAACAAAGCATATGGAATGGTGCTCAGAAGTGAATCCACTAGAACATGATCGGGATACACTGTTGATAGACTTTTAACTTTAGCTATTGCACATTCTGTAGGGAAACCTGGGAAAAATCTCCCATGACCTCATCTACCATGTAATCAATTTAGTTTCCCATGGAATCAAGATATCTACAATCTTTATTAAAAGTCTGACAAAAATCCCTTAATGCATATCTCTTTTTTCTCTAAAAAACACATGGAAATATGATATTTTAATAATAGTTTTGTTTCCTGTAAATTTATCCTTTGTTACATTTTTAAGTTCTCACATTCAAAAATATATTTAATAGTGTAAAGCATATTTATCAGCAGCTATCTGTTTATTTAAATTGCCTATCCCCTTATCAACTGATCAGAGTACATACTCAATATACAAAGCTTTTTCTTTATATTGATGCCAGTTTTATTAAATAAAGAGACAATGAACAAGAAAGATAAGCATTTAAAGGGTTCAGATTTTAACAACTGCTCAAAAGGGATCATTTTAAATTTAATACAGTTTATCAGTTGAGACTGTCAACAGACATAGTCCAGGTGGAAAAGCAAAACATTTCATGTGAAATTAGATGAATATTCATTTAGACTGGCATGAGAAATATTATGCACTTTCTGACCATTTAAAAAGTGAAAAAAAGTGTTATGTAATTCTATACAAAAAATTTTTATGTTTTAATATGATTGATTTAAATACAAATTCATGACTTAAATCAATATTTAATTAAAGCAATTATATTAAAAAATTAAAGAAATAATATGCTTATGAACAGTATCTTCTGCTTTTATATATTTTGTCTATTCGTAACGATACAATAAATAATGTGGCCTGTCTAGTACTTTTAGTGACATAGAAATAGCATTCAATGTGTTGAATCTGAAGTACAATAAAACATCTCATTTTGAGCATCTTTGAAAATAAAGTATATTAACAAAAAAAGAAAACTTTTATAAGGCAGTCGTCTCAAAGTGGTGGCCTACAGGCTGCATGTGAACACCTGAAGTAGTTTCACATGGCTTGCAAATATATTCCCAGCATTTTAATTAGCAATATTATCACAAGACTTTAATGATTCAAAAGTCCAGTTTTTCACTATTGTACTTATTAAAAATAAGTATGAGAATTGCATAAAAAAATTCACAAATGAAAAAGAAAAATCACTTTGTTTGAATGTACATTTAGATGTGAACATTTTTTCTATGCAGTTGATAATTAATAAAAAAAAGAATGAGATTGACTGATGATTCAGTATGTATTACAGCTCAAATCTATAGCCAGATGTACTTGGAAATATTTTCTAAATCGTTTATTTATAGCTTAAGTAAGTAAGTCATTGACTCAGTTCAAATCTGTAGCCAGAAGTACTTGGAAATAATTTGTAAATCGTTTATTTATAGCTTAAGTAAGTAAATAAGTCACTGACTCATTTGGAAGATTCTTTAGAATGGTGCATTTGGCCAAGTTCAATTTATGTTTGAGACCACTGCTCTTGGATGACAACATCTACAAAAAATGAGATAAAAAGATTCATTATAATTATACAAACCTCTTGCCTGGAGAACTGGTGTGGTTGGCTCTCTACTAAAAAAAAAAAAAAAAAAGAGTCAAAATATTATCTGCAATTCAGCCACGGTTTTAAATATCAATGGCAAGAGTGACATAAATAAAATTTAAAATTGCAGAAACAACAGTAAACACTGTTTGAACATATTAAGACACTAAATACGTACAAAAGATTCAACTCTAGCATATGCTAAAAAAAATTTTACTCTTTAATTACCTGTTCTGAGAGCCCTTTTTAAAACCCTCCGGGTTTCACTGCAGGGATCCAGGAGCCTGCAGATGTCCTGAAAAGGATCAAATTAGAATTAGAGTCTGTATAAATAATGCTTACATTTAAATAAAAACTTCAGTAACTTTGAAAGCAGTTTATCGCACTTCATGTAATCTCTAACATAGATATTCTTCACTTTAGAATAGTTTACACCACTACACTTTTACGGAAAAATTGCACTTGTATTCGTGTTTGCTTACCGAAAGAAATTCTAAAAAGAGTTTCTCTTATACCAGGGCTTCTTTCTGTACAGCTGTTCAAAATGGAAACTGACAAAAAAGAATTTTTTAATGCAACATGAGTACACATGTGCTATTTGTTGTAGGAAAAGCATATTTTTGCATCTATCTGAATTCAGAATGCTCAATCAAAAGTATTTTGCATTAAAACATCATACGATGAGATGATGACCAAGATGGAAAGCCAGTCATCAACAGTTCCTAGCAACCAACACTCAAGTAAACTAAGAGGTAACTGCCAATTTTTTTTCCAAGAGGTACTAATGAATGTCTTTCACAAATTACCACTTCAAAGAATAACTCTATTTGCTAATAATGGTCCCTCTGAAGAAGTGACAAAATGTCACATAGCTGCAAAGAAAGGGTCCAAGCTTTGATTGGACAAATGCAGAGCCAAGCTTTCTTTCCCAAGGAATCCGGATTTGTCCCATCCAAGACGGCTAATCCATGACTTCTGATCTGGAGAGAATGTGACAATAAAATATAGTGCAACACAGTCTAAAAAAGAACTCGTTTTGCTGAAAGTATCATTTTTATTTCAGCGTATATGGATGTACTGACTTCTACATCATTCAGACTGGATTTCTTGATGGTTCAAATGTAAAATTAAGATTTTAAGAAATGCAAGAATCAGATTTTAAGAATAATTTTTTTTTAATCTTGGTAATGCCTTGTATCGCTGCCACTGGTGATTTCAGCCTTTGTGTACATCAAAATTGTCAATTCGTCAACTTGAACAGTCAGGAAACCTGACAAAATTCTAACCTAGCCTGATCCATCCTGTAATCTATTTAGTGTCTCACATAAGATATCTACAACCTTTATTAAAAATGTGAGAAAATTCCTTAATGTATACCTCTTTTTTCTCTGAAAGATAAGAGTAAAAATATTTTTTTTTTTTTATAGTATCAAGTGTGTTTCCTATAAAATCATCCTTTCTTACATTTTTATTTAATTCTCACTCTCATAAATATACACTGCTGGCCACTAAAATTGACACACCGTGAAGAAAAGCAAATACAAAAAAGATATTTAGTGTACGTAAGCAGTATGGCATTAAGACAAAATGATTAAATTTATAAGCCTTTTGGGGATTTACAAGGTAAGTAGAAACAGCTGCCACCCTTGGCAGCAAAAACGGTCATTACCCGGTTAGGCATGGGGTCAAATTGAATCTGGGTGAAGGAAATGAGCAACTCATTAACGTCAACTGCATTAAAAGGGGTGCTAAGCCAGTCTCTCAGCAACCCATGACCAGGTTTACAATGGGTGACAGATCTGCAGACCAGGGCAGCAATTGAATACCCTGTGTATCAAGGTAGGTCAGAATACTACATACAACTTGAGATCTGGCATTATCTTATTGGAAGATGGCATTTGGCAGGCATCAAAGATTCTGCACAACTACTGGACATAATATGTCAGAAATGTACTAATCTTAGTTCAAATTACCATCCATCCAAACTAGAGATGTGCATGTCGTGTACCAAATGGCTACCCAAACTATGACAACAGGTGAAGGGCCTCTATGTCGTCATCGAATGCAAACAGGTGACATGTGGATTCCTCGGAACCTGCAGATATGTTTATGGCCATCAGTATACTGCACGCAGAACCTAGACTCATCAGAAAAAATGACATTGTGCCACTCCTGTATCCAACTTCGTCGTTTGGCACACCAGAGTTGCCATCTCTCTCTATGATGCATTGTCAAGAGAAGCCAAAGTAATGCTTGCCATGCTGATAGTCCATGCTGCTGCAAACATCAACACACCATATGAACAGATACTAGGCATGCTGCAAACATGCCCACTTCCTGACTAATGGTCAGTAATGTGGCTGTGCGGATTTTCAGGGCTGACCTCACAATATGTCTGTTCTCTCGCACACTACTCATGGGAGGGCGCCGAGATCCTGAATGCCGTTCAGTATAACCTTCGAAAACCCACTGTTTCAGTATTCACATGATAGTGGTTGGATGTCAACCAGGGAGACACATGATACCATGGAACGATAATCCACTCTAGATAGGCTACGATCTGGCCTCTACCAAATTACGACACTTGCTACTAAGCCTTTCTTATTATTATTCGAAGCGTAAAATGATATTCTGAGCTAACTTCTTAAAAATTCTTATGCGCTTAAAATGCGCTTTCCAAATGAGAAATACAATACACAACTTTTCTTTTATGCAGTGCTTCAGATGTCATTTCTCCCTCCTGCATTGTCTAAGATATGCTGAAATACTAATACTATTCTTCCTTTCATGTGATTTTGATGTTCGAAATATCATTCATACCTTTCTGGTGTTGCAATTTTAATGGCCAGCAGAGTATTTAATAGCGTGCAGTGTACTTAACAGCAACTGTCTGTTTATTTAAATTGTCTGTCCTTTTGGAGGAGTATAAACTCCATACACAGTGCATTAAATAATACATCAGTTTTATTAAATAATGAAACACTGAACGAGACAGAAAAGAAAAATAATATTGAGAAGGTTTAAGTTTAACAATTTCTCAAAAGGGATCTTCTTAAATTTAATACGGTTTATCAGTTGAGACTGTGGACAGGCATAGCCCAGGTAGAATAGCAAAACATTTTATAGGAAATCAGATGAATATTCACACAGGTATGAGAAATATTTTGTATTTTCAGTAGATTTAAAATGTGAGAAAAATGTGTTATATAATTCTATAAAAGTATTTAATACTTTAATCCGATTGATTTAAATGAATAATTATTTAAATCAAATTATTTAAATTAAATGAATAATTATTTAAATCAATTATACTACAAAAATTAAGAAATAATATTCTCACAACCTGCATCTATTGCTTTTACATAGTTAATTCATAAAAATATAATAAATAATATGCCGTGTCCAGAATTTTAAGAATTAAAGTGTCCAGAATTTTAAGAATTAATTTTAAGAATTTAAGTCCAGAAATAGCAGTCAAAATGTTGAATCTTAAATACACTAAATCATCTCATTTTGATTATCTTTGAAAAAGAAGTATATTAACAAGAAAGAAAACCTTTTCTAAGGCAGTCATCTCAAACTGGTAGCCTGCAGGCTGAACCCCCCTGAAGTAACCCCCTGAAACAATTTTGCACAGCTTATGAACATATGCCCATCAACTGAATTAGCATTATTATGACAAGACTTTGAAGTAAAAGTTTAAGACTTTATTGATTCGAAGTCTGGTTTTACATCATTTTGCTTATGATTCAAAACGAGTATGAGAATTGCCCAAGAAATTCACAAACAGAACTAATTACTTTAATATAATTCATATAAATATATACTTTTAATCCGTATAAATTTTTCCAAACATTTCAAGCTATAGATATAACTATGTTTTATTAATGCTTATCAAAAAAAATTATCATGTGAATTTTCGCAATAAGAACAATCACTTTGTTTGAGCATATATTTAGTTGTGAATATTTTTCTGTGCAGTTTATAATTAATATCAAAAGAATGAGATTTACTGATGTTTATCAGGTGGTGCAACTCAAATCTGTAGTCGGAAATAAATAAATTTACTCACAGATGAACAAACGTATGGATTTTTTTCTATCTACATCAAAGGAAAATAAGTAAAAGAAAGATAATAGGTTGTCATTATTTGTACTCACATTTTGTCCACCTGGAAATATTTTGTAAAATGCTTATTTTTAGCTGAAGTAAGTTAATCATTAATTCAACATAATTAGATAGTTTGGTTGGTTTACGTGATAATGGCAATTCGTGGAGGACTTTCTAAAGTAAACCTGTTTGTATACATGTTACACCTGGGTAAAACCACGAAAACACCCATGCAGCCAACCTGTACGTGGGTTTCAAACCTCCAACTAAACTACCAGTGTTCAGCAACTTGGCCGCAAGTGCGCTGAACATATTTAGAATTATTTGAAATAAGCTGCTTTCAGATCATGCATTAGGCCCACGTTCAATTTATGTTTGAGACCACTGCTCTTAGATAATAACATACACAGAAAACAAATTGATAATGTCTTAAATAAGTTTATTTATAATTATACAAACCTCATCTGTCTTCCTCCCCTTCTGGATCCCTACAAAAGAAAAGAATTAATATATTATCTGAAATTAAAAAAAAAAAAAAAAGCTATATGTACTGAGATATGTACTGCAAGGCCATGGTTTTAAATATCAGTGGGAAGAGCAATGCATGATATAGAAAATACAAAGTTTAAAAAAACATAAAGAGTAAACACTTATGATTATGGTAAGGGTTTTTCTGTAAAGGAATGACAACTGCTGCTTTAAAGAATTAGTTATTGATATGATTTGTAAATTTCACAATGGGCAGATAAATGAGAAAATGAAAGTTATATTTTTTTAGACTAACTGAAGAATATATTATTAATACTACTGTGACTTAAAAACCAATTACAAACATGTTACTTTTTTTTGCCGGGGGGCGGGCAGACTTAGAGAAAGAAAGAAGGCCTCATAATGTGAAAAGGCAGACAATAGTCATTCTCTATAATAGAATATACACCATACAGTATGTAAAATTCCAATAAACAGAAACAATTTAGATATCAACTTCTAAATCAGCAGTTCCCAATCTATGTTCCACATGTACTTTCCAGTGACTCTTCAAGACTAACAATTTTAGCATGTACAAATGCTGCAGGAATGCATAAGTGTAAACGTTTCATAATCGGGGAAATACAGGACGTCGAGAACTTAGAGGAGTAAAGATTTTCCCCGTTATATATTGTGCAAATAAATTAGCATGGGTGACACAAGCATTAATAAATGACTGGTTTCAAAATCATTTCACACCCAATGCTCACCAATATTTGAATTCAGTTGGTTTACCTGATGACACAAAAATTGTCCTGATTGTAGACAACAGTTTATCTCATACTTTACTTAAAGTTTAGTGAAATATAATGTATCCGTATTGTTATGAAATGTCCAGGCGCGGTAAGATAGCTTCCCTGCAAGGCATGTTTAGGGTTGCCACTTGTGTCGAACAAATTGACTATCAGCCATAGACGGATGGAGAACCTTCTGGAGAGAACCTTCTGGAATGAATTTTTACTGGTTTAGCCCAAAATGTTCTCGAACACAAGCCAAAAGCTGTATGAACCCTGCTGGTATGCGGAGAGTCAGTTGGTCCATGCAGAGTTCGCGTCTCGTTTAGTGAGCTGACAGTCAGTGAGCTTGCGAGAGTCTTAAAGTCTAGTGCCGAGTTGGTTGTCGACTGCATCAATCATCTGGTCGTCGACTAGTGCATCACTGAGTTTCATCTCAAGAGTGTGTTAAGCTCCGGGAACAACTGAACCGAGTCGGAAGCTGTTCTCTGGAGCTTTGCCATGAAGCTGTCTCCACCATTATAGCTTGAAGGCTGTGTTGTTGATTATGCCAGCGTGCTTATTGTATTCTTTGACGACAATAAACATGTTATTGGAGCTGTCTTGAATAATAATACAGGCTAACAAACTGTGTTTCGATACTTCATCAAGTGCCATCATTATTCACTCTTAATTTTTGAGCCTGTACGTGAAGAGAAAAATGTAACAACTGGTGTCAGAAGTGGGATTTGCGAGTGAATGCCAGTGACCCACCTGCAGAGAAAAGCCATGGCGAAGGAAATGAAGATTTTGATGGACTTCTTAGCCAAGATAAGAGCTGAAAGTGAAGACAGAAACCAGAGAGAACAATCTGCAAGAGCAACTGCAATAAGTAGTAGTGAAGCAAAAGGATATTAGAAGCGACAACATGGAATTTGGAAAGAAAATTGTAGCCAGAAGATGTGGAAATGACAGAAGTGGCATCTGAAGAATCAAAGGATGAGGAAATGAAGGAAGTAGCTGGTGAAGTGTCCAAGAAAAATAAAAGAAATAAAGGATGAAACATCTTGTGAGATTGAAGAAACAGAATGAAAACATGAAGAAATAAAAGATGATGAAGTAAAAGACGGCAAAGACGATTCTCAACCTCAGGAGTCTGAAGTTGAAGTGGAAGAAAGTGATAATACTGTTTGTAAAGATGAAGAAATAAAAGAAGTGGCTTGTAAAGCTAAGAGAGGTGAAGAAATAATTCATGGAAATAAAGTTTCGGATTCTAAAGTGCCTGAAATTGTGATACAATAAAGTGAAACTATGACTGTCAAGATCATAGAAACTGATAATGAAGTTACAAAGTCACAGTTAGCAAGTAATTGAACTATCTGAAAGTTCATGCAATGCTGAAATGGAAGAAGCTGATGTACAACTTACACAGACTGCTCCAGTATTGCAAGAAAATTCACCCACTTCGCAATCTATGTGTGTGCCTCATAATGCAGGTTGTGCAAACAAGCACTTGATTCTAAACCAGGATACTCTTGCTTGTAAAGGATCGAATTCTATTCATGACCCTAGAGCAAACATCGGAACTGGCATTCAGGAAATAGAGGTAAATAAGCATGTAGCATCTGCTAAAAGTATTGAGGTGAACTGTCATGAGGATAAACTGCAGAGTGATGAACTAACTGTTTCAGATCTTCTGTGGATGAAAAGTCTGAAAAGACTGAATATTCAGACTGTGATATACAAAACAGGAATACATCTGAGAACTGCAGTGAAAAAGTATTTGAGCCGGGTATAACTTAAAGAAAATAGACTGAAATTCATTCTGAACTTTAATTTGTATTATTTAAAATTGTTATGTGTTTAATTGCACATAGTGTAAATATTTGTTTCTCTAGTTATGTTATTTTTTTTGTTTTATTACGTCTTGTTTGTAATGAATTTGGCTACTGACCAAGGGTTGTACTGCCCAGGATGTGCAGTCTTTGGGAGAGAGTTATTTAGTAATGTTACGAAAGTACTTATTTAAATGTTTCTTGACAGTTTGATATTAAATTAAATTCCACTGCTACTTTGAAATATATGTTTTCATCATGTAATGTAATCATTTCGTTAATGCTATTGAAATAACCACGGACAAGTATGATCATATGTACCCGTAATAAAATGAGAGCTTAGTACTTTATTACAAAAACAATTTTTAAGAAATATATTTTCACATGCAATTAAAATTTAGCTGTAGCTGCAGGATCAATGAGAGTTAATGAATACCATTTGCAAATTATATAATCCATTTGATGTTTTTAAGAAAATTAATAGATTCAGATAAGTCAAACTTTGATAACAATGTGTAGCATGAGTGTTCCACACCAAACAAGACTGAGTACTCTTTTATCAGATTCTCAAAACAGAGATATGCTAACCTGCTTCTGGTGCCTCATCCAAGGAAACCTCCTCCCGGACCCTTTCCACCTCTCTGGCCGGAGGTGGCATGCGGGACTCTATAAATAAAAAATTATCCATTGTCATTAATTATAATAGCAAAAATTTGAAACTAAATGTGGCATGGATATATACTTGTAATTAAAACAAGATAATTAAAATTTCTTGATATAAAAAATAAGTTTTTTAATGTGTACTATAATATAATAATAATGCTTTATTCCCCAAAAATATTTCTCTGACTATAAAGATCGACCGTAATTTCTGAAAGAAACGCCGCGGCATTTACGTGCTTAAAACTTAAATTTTCAGTGGCTGCGGCACTTAGATGCACTAAAAAAAAATATTTCGTATGTCGTGCATAGTTTGAATGACCTTATCATTGTACATAGATTGGTGCTATTCTCACACAAAAGACCACTCAGTTGCTTTCTGTGAACTTTGTTTACATTCTTTCCCTTGAAAGGACCAACATTCCTTATTCACCCTAAATGGGATCTCAGAACAATAACATTATTCTCACTTTCAAGTCAGCATTCTCATGAGCATGAATAGTCTCTCTTCTCTGCCATTCGATGACTCTTCCAGGACCCATCCTTTCCCCATCCCTAACTTTTCCACTGTAAATCTCCCCATCCCTACCTTTTCCAATGCAATTTTTTTTCAAAGGCGGACACCACCTGCATTGCAATAAGGAATTCTGATGTATTTTCCGTTCAGCATGAATCAATTTTTCTTGGCATTCTGCCAGATACAGATCCCATCAGTTTGAGTACAAGTACTTGTTGAATAGTTGTTAAGTAAGAAGAGAGTGGAAAATTTCTGAAAATGGCACCTAAACGGTACAGAAGCTACACTGCTTGTTTTAAGATTAATGTAATTTCACGTGCTGAACAAATTGGAAATAGAGCAGCAGCTCGAGAGTTTGAATTGGATGAGAGATGTATTCGATGTTGGAGAACTGAATAAGAAGAACTTAAAAATATGCCACAACAGAAACAAGCCAAAAGAAGTGGTACTGTAAGGTGGCCGAATCTAGAGGACGACCTTGCAAACTGGTTAAAGGAGCAACGAGGAAAGGGAATGGCAATTTCGACTGTAAAAATTCGCTTACAAGCAAAATTTATGGCAAAACAAATGAACATAAATGATTTCAAAGAAAGTCCTTGCTGCCGAGCAGATTTATGAAAACAGAAAATATTTCTGTGCATACAAGAACAACAGTCAGGCAACAATTACCAATGAACTGGCAGGATAAAAAGGCACCTTTTCTAAAACATGTGACAGATATTACTGCCAAAAAAAAATCTTCCATCACAGATAATAAATATGGATGAAATGCCATTAGCTTTCGAGTCTCCTGCAAACAGAACTGTTGATGAAACTGGTGCAAAAACTGCATATGCTTATGATGAGGCATGAAAGAATGTCATTGTGGGTGAACATGTATGTTAGCTTATGCCACAAACGGTGACAAGCTAAAGCCGATGAGTATTTTTAAAAGAAAAACTATTCTGAAGGGAGATTTTCCTAATGACATAATTATTTGTGCAAACAAGAATGGACAGAGATGCAAAACGATCATGCACGAGTGGCTACAAAAAGTTTGGCAGTGTTGTAAGGGATCTTTTTTCTAACCAAAAGGGTTATTGATAATGGATTCCATGCACGGTCATTTACTTGAGTGGGTGAAAACCAAATGTCAAAAACTGTCTATGAACGTAGCAATAATTCTTGGTGGTTTGACAACCATTAGATTTGTCAGGTCCTTCAAAGCTGAAGTCCGAAAACAGTGGGAGTGTTGGATCAGTGAAGGATTGCATACGTATACCAAAAGCGGCAAAATACGCAGAGCATCTTACGAAGAAAGTGGAAGAAGTGCATGGAAATCAATGAAAACATCGTCAATATTGGCAACATTCAAAGAAGCAGAAATTATATCCTCAGATAAAGAGACTGTAAACCAAGAGGATGAATGTGATGATCTGGAAAACTTAGATCAGGATTTACTAAATCTTTTTAATTCAGATAGTGAAGAATCACATTTTGATGACTTCATTTGATGTTCAATTTAGTGTAATGCCTTTGTAAGTAAAATTTAAAATTTCCTTTTGACATCCAAATTTAATACCTTGTTGTTGCAACATTTTTTATAATATAGTATGAGTATGACAAATATGGACTTCTTTAATAAGTACATTCGTGAACATAAATATATTTTCATTATTTCTTACCTTTAATTTATTTTTGAGTTATAGTTTCATGTCATGCATTTTTCTTAAATGATATGTCATATATCAGGACATATGTCTAAGTGGTCCATGATGATGTCGCGCACAATTTAATCTATTGCGCTGTTTACAGTGATGCGGCGTTTCTTTTTAACTTTAATTTTTTCCCACCATTCATTTTTCTCGATTATGGCAATTACACTGATGCAGCCTTTCTTTCGGAAATTATGGTAATTGGAAAACAAGCCCCAGTATAATTTTCCGCGATTCTCAAACCAAAACCCAGGGCTCGGTGAAATTTTAAAGCTAGTTCATGAAAGGAAAGTTAAAGGTCAAAGGAAGCGGATAAGCAAATATGCATCGGCAACGTACCAGCATAATTAAGGTCCTATTGATTACAAAAATTATTGATAAAATTCATAATTTTTTTTTATATAAAGCTATATCACATGGTAAGAAAGAAATCATAAAATAAGAGGGAAAACATACAAAAATTATTTAATATATTTTACAAATCAATTATATTTTTTAAATATACAGTCAAAAGTCGTTAATCCAGACTCGTCGGGACTTCGGCGATTCTGGATTATCAATTTTTCCGGATTATAGATCATCAGTTTAAATCTCGTAAGATGGCATGCAGAAATTCTGCCGCCGCCGAGCAGCGTGAATATGATAAACAGATTTCGGATTTCAAAACATACTTTCGCTTTAGATCCTTTACATATTAACAAATATATATCGGAAATTCTATTTGATATAATCGAAAGTTTAAGCTTACTTTTATAAAATTGCTCTTACAGTCATGCAAAAAATAATAAGCCGGATCCAATTCGAAAATTAAGGAACAATGCAATCATCAACATTAACTGAAATAGATAATTAGATAATTTTAGCTTATACGTCCATTATATATAAAATGCGCACGCGAAAACGTATTCTGCACTTGCGCACACTCATATGCGCAGTCGTAAAAGGTCTTACGCGAACGCGTAAACGCCTATGCGCATGTGTCAACACGGCGCATGCGCAGAAAGTTTTTAGTTTTGAGGTCCGGATTATAGATCATTCCGAATTATGGGTGTCCGAATTAACGACTTTTGACTGTATAAAACTTTATACAATAACTGCAATATACAATGGAAGACAATAATTTACATTAGAAAACAACAAACAGGCTGAATATTTAGAGTGATGAAATTTAGGAGAATGAAGAATTTTAGATAAAACATTTTTAAAAATTGCATCAGTAGATTAAACCACAGCCATCACATTAAGTAATATCGAACTTTATGTGCGGTAAGAATCTGTGTTTCTGGAAACTTGTTTACAAAATAAAAATAAAAAAAAGCAACACAAAAATAATAAAAGCATAAATCTAATAATAATTTTTTAAACTTCTGTTCCTATTAAACATAATTATCTTCATTATTTACATGCAATTGTTTAATTATGATTATGTCATATGCTGTATATTATGTAAAGCGTAAGGAGTTCAATGAAGAAGATCTTTCTTATAAAAAGGACTGGAAATCCTTAAGCCCAGGAGCAAAGGTACCCATGCCCAACCTGCAAAAAAATTATGGCCACCTTTTCAGAAGTTGGTCACACTAGGGTCCGGTGCCTTCATGAAGGTCAATTTATACTATGAAGAATGCTATCCGCCAAGATTTTGAGATGTCCAGGTGAAGACCCTTATCTTAATAGTTGTCAAACTTGCATAGAGGTGAAATCATTTCTTCCTCATGAAATCATGAGGATACCGAAACATGAAAATTCACCTCTTCTATACTATGGAGTAAAAAATCAGATGCCGCAAACAAGAAACTGTACTGAATTAATGAGGATGATAAGTTTTAATAGATTACCATTACTTTATTTTTTGGAACGTGATTAAATGTCCTTATTCCAGAGATTTGTTTTTTGTTGCATGAATCTTGCAATTATGATTCTTGTTTCAACTACACTTTAAATTATCAATATTGGGTAAGAAGGCAGGCCTATGACCACAAGCACCTCGGGGAAATTTCCCGAATTTCCAATAACGGTTGCGATCTCGGAGCTAACTGCCACAGATACCAAAGTACAGTGGCAGCTCGTAATAAGCACTGTGGAACTGCAGCACCCCCAATTTCCGCTTATTATTATTTTTAATATTTAATATAGTGTGCCCTTTAGTCTTTAATTCTTTCTTTATACTTTTACAATACATAATACTTAAGCTTTATGTCAGTAGCCATCCTCCACTTCAAGGTCAAAAAGAGGTCAAAAAGGTACGAAAGTCTTGGGAACTGCATGCTTCACAGTTCCAGCGATGTGGTGTTTGGCCGGTCTGAGCATGCGCACACAGAAAGCAGCACGCGAGTCGGGCAGAGAGAAGAGCACTGTCGCTCTTGCAGTGCCGAAATTCTGGCGTGATTTCTTTTTATTCCGCGCGTGTGTTATTCCTCCACCAGGTGGAACTTCATCATACAGACCATAAACAGAGTTCATGAAAATTTGCAACCTTTTAAAAAATTGCCTTAGTGAAATTCAATCAATATCTAATGCAGAACAACAACAAATGAAACAAATGTTCCTATTGCAAAAGCAATAGGAATTTAAAGTATCTAAATGATGATAATTTCAAGTTTTGGTTACAGCTTTTTTATCCGATACCTCATGTTGAAATAATATGCAATCAAATGCAATTCAGAGAAATTAGTGTGTTTAAAGTTAACGAATATATAGCAAATTCCAAAACTGCTATCTTAGAATTAAGAAACTCAAAGTACTGTGAGAATTTTCCAAAGACACCGATGGCAGAAGAATAGAAGAAAGAATTATGTGACTTACTATACTTATATTACTGATATACTATGTATTGATATAATGCAGAGATATTCTTCCACTAAACACTTAAGCAGCTTCTAAATTGTTAAACAAGAAATGCTTCGCTAGTTTTAGGAATGAACATTCTTCGGAAGAAATAGTACTGGCCTCTGAAGCATATCCAATCATTGACAAAAGAAAGCTTGAAACTGAACTAAAAGTATTCTATTGTAGGTCTGATATCCATGAATACTACAAATGAAATGAGCTACTGAAATTTATCTTCGAAAATAATCTAGATGATGTTCTTAGTGGAATTACGAAACTGATAAAAATTCTCTTGAGAGTTCCCATGACTACATCAGAGGCAGAACGCTGCTTTTCATCATTGAAAAGAATAAAAACTGTTCTACGAAGCACTAGAATTTGGGAAGACAAAATATGTTTGCATTGCTTTCAATAAAGAAAAATTTCCTCATCCAGAGATCAAGGAGAAAATTATTGATTGTTTCGGGCAAAGTAAAATAAGAAGAATGGATTTCATTTTTAAATGAACGGACAAAGAGTGAACTGTAAAAATTTTGGTTAAAGTAATTAAGAAATGCTTAATTTTTTTATTGTAAGATTTCCTGATGTTTCAAAATAAATTTTCTTTTTATATATGTTTGTTTACTCTCAGACAATTTTAAAACAAAGGTTAAATTTTTTTGGAACAGCACCCCCACTAATTTTAGCCACGAGCCACCACTGCCCAAGTATTACAGTACGTTCCAAGGAACCGTCACTGATTTAATGAGCTGCTTGTGGTTTCACATGTACTTCAACATGCATGGATTAATTTCTGAGACAACCATATGATTACTGGCAGGATGAATGCTTTTTTCAAGTCCATAAAATGCCCCAGCTACAAGCAACTTAAATCTGCTAGGGATAAGATACACCTTGAAATAACAGGCTAGGTGCTGCTGTCTTACGATGGCCCCCTCATTTATTTCAAATGCACAGAATCTTAATTCATACTTTTAATAGCAGTTCAAAACTCACTACGTTGCCCAAGATATCAGTTTGAAGAGGCGAGCCTTCCTGGGCATCAAGAATTTACTGTGTAAGACGCAGATGAAAAAAAATAAATATTTTAATCTTTATTACATTTCTGCAAGGCACAAACAATGGCATGTGGGCAGAGCTGCTTACAAATATGCTGAGGAACAGCCTGTAGACCCTGTCCACAGACCTAACAGTGCAAAGGAACGGTTTGTTTCATGCCATTCGTAAAAGCCAGGACACGAGAGGAAATAAACACCTCTCCCTTGAAGAACTCGGGGAAGCACACAAACTAATCCATCACAGCTGCTTTGGAGTGGCAGCCAAACCCTCATGCCCGTGAAAGGCTTTCAATGACTATGAGGTCTGCTGCTATAGAGTTAATGGAACTGCCAGTGCAAAAGCTCCGAGTCGAAATTATACTCCACATTACAGCGCTGACCAGAACACCCAGAAAGAACGCAGAATTATTATTGAATGACCAGTTAGAAAGCAGAGAGAATTGAGTTTTTGTGTATACACTCAACAACAAATGGAAGCCTTCATAATTTAGTATGCCACGTCTCTTAAGATACCTATCCGTGTCAAATAAAGAAATATTTTCCAAAATTTCTGCCTACAGTTTTTTTATCACTTTTGTGAGGCCCATTATTTTTAAGATTTAATTTCCTTCTCATCTTGCAAATTTTTAATTAACTCTTGTTTTACCCAATAGATTTAAAGAGAATAGTTTTCTGATACAAGTGCAAAAAGAAAGACCTTGTCTATGAGTATAACAAAGGAATTCTTTGGAATGCTAGTTGCTAGTTTATGGCAGATTCCCTAATTAACCTGATTCCAAATTAACCAGGCCTCATCTAAAAAACTTAATGTTGAGATAAGTAAGGACAATTTTTATCCCAAACGGTTATCATATAAAAGAAAGCTGTTCATGAAAAGTACAAAAAGGAAAAGAAAATGTCTATGAGTATAACAAAGGAATTCTTTGGAATGCTAGTTGCTAGTTTATGGCAGATTCCCTAATTAACCTGATTCCAAATTAACCAGGCCTCATCTAAAAAACTTAATGTTGAGATAAGTAAGGACAATTTTTATCCCAAACGGTTATCATATAAAAGAAAGCTGTTCGTGAAAAGTACAAAAAGGAAAAGAAAAATGTTCAATAAAAAAGTTAAAGTATTAATTTTACCTTTGAACATCCTCGCTAACGTGCATAATGGCGCGTTTGGAGGCTTGTATGGCCTCGCATTGGGAATGGGCCTGAAGCGAACCTGCGCCGATGTGTCGCCCCATTTTCCCAATGAATGGAGGTAGAGTCCGCATAATGGTACGGAGGGCCTAAATAACAGAATATTATATTATTATTTGTTTAAACAGAAGAATTTGTAAAGAATACTGCTCAGCAATTGTAAAAACTACAATACGAATTATAACAACATTACTGCATACTATTTTATTACATAAATATTCAATGGATCAAGGAAATAATTAAAGGTCATAGGAAGATTAAAGGCAATAATTTGAAAACTTTAGAAATTAGACATGAATTTATTTGCTCAAATGGGCTAATTGTCTTGAAATGCAATTTTGTATTTAACATGTTCATAAGTCTACGGCCATTTATAAGATATTTACTTTTTTAAAGTTAACCGGTCTGCCACTGATGAATAAACTAAAATACTTAAAAGCAATAAACACAGTTCTTAAAAATATATATATATATATATAATGTAATTCAAAAGAGCAAATAAAAACAAATATTGATCTCCTCAGTTCGAGGTTTCAAACCAAGGAACCAAGGAGGAAGTGTTTTGAAGCCCAGAACCAAGTTGATCCACGAGTTCCAAATACAAGTTTCATTCCTCTGAGACATTTGAGAAGCAAGGCCATAAATTTCAATTTTATACATTTTACAATTCTCAAATGCCTAGACCTTTTCCCAACTTGCATCCGTAACTCTAAAGACATAAAAAATTACAAAACACCAGCAAAATTACAATACTACAGAATCAAAATAACTTTATAAAGTGGAATAAAAAATTAAGAAAATGAAGCTATATACTTAAAAAAATGAGGGGAAAAATAACTACCGCTAAAAAAAGGTATGAGGCAGCAAACATAATTACAATGCAGACAGCCTGAAAAGGCCATATGACTAATTACAGTCATTTACAAGAGGTAACCTTGAAACACAAAAATCATTGAAATGGTCAGTACAGTCAAAAGTCGTTAATCCAGACTCATCGGAACTTCGGCGATTCCGGATTATCGATCTTTCCGGATTATAGATCATCAGTTTAAATCTGGTAAGATGGCATGCAGAAATTATAAAATTAAAAATATGAAACCGTAATTTATGAAATAAAGAACAATTATGATCTAAAGGTCAGTACATAAAAAAAGGGAAGCTCGAAACCATGTAAAACTCTTCTTTTTAAAAAAATTGCACTTTGTTCGAGACTGCTGCAATTTGTGCAGATCGACTATTAGTTTTTAAACTAAGATTTTGGGAATCTTCTTAGGAAGTATTGACTTTTGAGTTCTAATGCAAAATATAAGAAAATACAATAGCTGCTTTAAAAATAATTGGCAACCTCAAAATTAATATTCTAGATTTGGTGCATTCCCCCTAAATTCATCTGTTCTCCCAAATTTGGGATCCTTCTATGTTATGCAGCAACCTAAGATTAGCCAATCATAGCTTGTCTCTACAATTGCATCTACTTTGATATAAATAACCTTGGCACAAAAAACTATGTCATTCCTTTCCTTAGCTTCAGCCATGCCAACATCAATGCTGCTTTGCTTCTCCGCCTAAAATGCCTACATCTTATTTTTAAAATCAGTCTACATAAAAATTTATAATATTCAATGATGATTGAAAAGTAATTTATCTGCGAAGAGACATGATTTGAAATGTGTAAGTAAAGATGGTGACTCTTCAATTCGGTTTTGTTAACGTCTTCTTCATTCCTTCACCTATGCACTTAACATATTGTATATATATGTGTGTGTGTGTGTGTGTGTGTGTGATGATAGCAAAATTTTGGAAGCACTGATGTAAGAACACTCAGATGTAGAAGCACAGCAGTGTTGTTTAGCGTAGATACTTGATTCATATTAAAGAATAAGTCAAAATGGATTAATTTCCTTTTTTATTTAAATTCACATTTGTGGCCAAAATTCACTTGGCACTACAACCCAACCTATTTCCAGAACACTTATATTTTTTTTTATACTATGGTGATAGAAGCAAGCATAGAAGACTGCAATAGCGTCTTACCAGAATGACAGCATAGGCAAAAACATGATGCTAGGTTTCAGAGGAAGAAGGGAGGACGTCAAAAGTTTCTGTTCCAAGTTTAAAATTTTCTGGTTTACAATTATTTAACTGGGCAAGAGTTATCTGCATTAAGCATTACGTATGATTGCATGATTAATTTGCATGACACAGTTTAGACTTGTAGCACTAGTATTAAGACAGAGAGATGAAGTCCCCAAATTAAATAAAAGAGGTTGTAGTGAATAAAATTTGCTTTCATATTTTTTATCTTACACACACATATATATATATATATATATATATATATATATATATATATATATATTTTACTTTCGAATCTGATTCACAGGGTTCGTACACATTTCTGCACAAGGAAATTAAGTACTTTTAAGTACTTTTAAGGACCATTAATGAAAAGAAATTAAGGACCTATGAGCAAATGGGAACTGAATAAATTCAATTAAAAATATTATATCTATGCCTGAACGTGAGTAGCTTGCATTATTATTAAACATAACTTCATTAATATAATTATTAATATTTTGAGAATAAAATTAATTTTATGAAATTTATCAAGTAGCATTAAATATTTTACACTCATAATAACTTGACATATCTGAAAGATGATAAGTGACATTTTAGTTACATTTTACTAACAGCCTTTTTTTTTTTTTTTTTTTTAATGTCTCATTTTGTCACATGCTTGCTCAGTCTAGAGGTTTAGTAAATACAAAGTAAATTTTATGTCAAGCAGCATAGGTTAAAATGAGCATTAAAATCATAATCAGCATGATTCATAACAAAAGACTGGCTGTTGTCACCAGCCCTGCTCGCCTATAGAGAGACCTGTAATCAGAACAAACCTGAAAGGCCTGATGTAGGCACAGTTAGAAAGTTTTGAAAATTAGCTGAGCACTGTCTGACGCTGTTAGTGTCATAGCTTCGTGTTGAGTTCCAGGGCTTGTAACTCAGTTAATATAATTTAAGGTTCTATAAGCCACTAAAGCATTAGCAGTCATAAGTTGTTTCGCATTAAGTCTCACTAGATACAAAGAATAAGTTTCACATGAATTTTTATATTTTTGTGTTTTACCTTGTGACCACGGTAAAGGTTTAACACGTTGAGCCCAGCACCGAATTTGTCCTCCTTTCTGTTCAGCCGGCAGCGATCAGCCGGTGACAATATTGCGATCAAGCGGTGCAATATTGCAGACTTAAAATTATTCAGAAATTATCCAAAAAGGAAGGAGACGCACATAAAGTCCGAAAGTATTGTTCTAAATGTTATGATGACAATTCAAAACTATTTGGATGCAATATAGCCAAAAATGTTACCAAAATAGTTGTTTCATATTGTAATATGTATAAAGCTAAGCCGTATTTTTGTTTAGAATGTTTCAATAAATTGAATTAAAACTACATTTCATTGAGACTATACTTATTTTTTAACTTTAATACTGTCGGTCCTGCGGACAGACGCCAGCCAAATGAAAATTCCAGTGCTGGTTCCCAGGGACCGATGCCGGGCTCAGCGTGTTAACAAAAGGCAATAACTTGCTTTAATATAGAGAGATAACTTTTAAGAGAATGCATTTAGTTATAATTAAATTAGGTATTAGATAACCTTAGTCATTATGGATTTATATAGCCACTATTAAATTAATTTTTTAATAATTGTTAAAAAACCCTATTAATATCACGATCTCATAAAATTTCACAGTTTAAAATACATGCAATTTATGACATTGATTTTTAAACAATATTAGGATAATTACACATTAAAAGCTACAAAACATAAGACTCAACAAAATAATTATGCGTCTTTTTAATTTGAAGGCCTGCCCAGACATTTTGGCTAATTTATATCGATTTCTTTCTCCTTAAAAATGTTTTTTAACAATTAGAAATTTGTCTCAATATGCAAAACAATGTTCTCATTAGTTGCTGCGTGTTTTATCTCCCAACTGCCAACCTCTCCACAATGTACTACCTATGAGGGCTTACTTGATCTGGTAAAAGTTAAATAGTCCAACACCCCCCCCCTCCCGACAGACGTGAAACAAATTATCACTATGTCCGAAAGTAACTATAAATCAGATAATAAATTTAAATAAAAGTTTAAATAACCTTCTTATTCAAAAAGAACTTGGAACATATAGGCTTGTTCTTATGTTAACAAAATCATTTACAGTTTGTGGTGATATAATTAAACAAGAAGAGTCACATTCAAACTAAAATATGGACTAGTGGTCAAAGACTATACAATTTAATTTCAATTTAATCTAGATCAGTAACTCTATTGTCATAATAAACTTAAATGTCAGCAGCAGTAATGGAAAGACTAAAAATTACAATTATCAGAGCTGACACAACTAATGCAGGGAGCAGGTGGAGGTCAAAAACACACTTGTCTTACACCCCAGAAACCTTCATTTTATCACATTTTTCTGGAATCTTTAAGAATCGTGGGTCTATAAATTTGCCTTAAAATCTTTCTTAACTTTCCAAGCTTCAATATCTAAAATCCTAAAGAAAAATTACTCCTACCAATTCTGTAACAGGAAAAAGCCAGAAATGTTTTTTAAAAAAATAGGAGGAAAAAAACTGAAATTAATTTTATACAAAAAAACTGATGCATTTTCTGAGAATTCTGATCATTCTGAGAAATGGGAAAAATTCTTACCATGAAAAAATTAAAAAGACATTTTTTATTAATTACATAGCTATTTTGCTTTTGCTAAAAACTGTTTTGTAAATTGTGCTTTATAGCATTACTCCTTGCTTATTTTTCAGATTCAAAAAATTGTACAATATGTGGCCAAAATGGAAGTTTATAATATGACAAAGAAAAATAAAAATGCTTTATTCTAATTTTATTTCTTAAATATAATACCAATATATTACCATTATTTTAATGAAATTTATCAATGTTAGAATGTTCTAAAAAAATCATCAAAAAATCCCAGATCTCGGAATTAAAATTTTTTTTATAGAAACCAATCTTAAAACCGCCAAAATGTTGATAATAGCCAAATTTAGAACCGTTTAATAAAAGAATTCACATCCCACAAAGCGGAAAGTTCTTTGAGAGCTCTTCATTACAAAAAATGAAATAATTTTGAAATGCTTATGTTTCACTTCTTGTTCAGAAACTCGAGTATCCCACCATTATTTATATTACAAATAGGAACAAATTATAACTCATGAACCCATTCAAAAAATAGCCATATTTGTCAGTGAATCGCCAAATATATTCCTGTAAAATGCTAATTCACACTCAAAAATGGCAGTCGTAAAAACAGACAGAAATTTCAGATGATTAAAATTAAGGAACTTCTGCCGCTTTTGGCCAAAATTAAGGGCTTTTAAGGACCAAAAATCGATTCCAAAAACTTAAGGACTCTTAAGGATCGGACGAACCCTGGATTCAGTTAAATAAAAATTCATAATATAGATAACTTAAAACATTATTTTATAACACATATTTTTTCACTTTTCGGATATACCCAATGTTCCTATTTTAGTATAAATGTATACTCATCTAGCTATTAACACAGGCTATTCATCTAGCAATGCTACAGATTCCAAAGATTCGGTGACAATCAAGATTCATGTTACAATCCCGAATGCTGCCAAAAATATGGAGAAAATTATTTCACTTGCAAATGTACCATAACTAAAGAAAACCAACTTTTACAGTTAGCCGTTGGCTACATCAAAGGCATTGACTATCTAAGATAGACAATTCCAGTTTCTTCTTGCTTACGAAAGCCTTTGTGAATTAATTCAACTACATGGAGTGTACCGTAGAGTGTTGAGGCCGGAAGCCAAACTTCCAGGTCAATCAAATTTTGATCATGGTTGAATTCATTCAGACGTCATTCATTACAGAGAGCAGGCTAACTGGGCTATGATTGACGGGTAAATTAAAATTTTGTCCCAGTTTTCAAATGGGGACAACTGCTGCAACTTTCCAACAATCAGGAAAACATAAAGTAAATGAGGACCATAATCCAAACAATAAGCATTACAGGGGAAGTTTATGATTATGCAATTCATAATATAATCTAAGCCTGAGCCTTTTTGGGCTTCAGTTTTTCAATCAATTCTACGACCACCATGGGATCAGTAGGCCTTAATTCAGAAGCATGAGGTTGAGTTAAAAATTTTCAACAGATGCATGTATGCACCCCTATGTAATAAGACAATTACAGCAGGTGTCGTTACTTGATGTGAACTGCATAGTAAGGCTGTATGCTCAGCTTTTTTAGCATCTGTAAATGCCATCTATGCATTATTGTCCATTTCAAGGGGTGGAATGGGTCAATATTGTTTGCATAATTGGGCGGCAGTGCACCAAACTGATCTGTCTTCAATCGTTAGGCACTCAACGGAGCCGGATTTATGTATAAGCTACACATGCTATAACTTAGGGCCTTCACTTTTCTTAGCGGGCTCCAAAAAATTAAAATATAATATAAATAGTATTATAAAATATTAAAACAGACTTATAAAGTGACCCATATCTCAAATAGTTATAGCCTTATAAAGTCTAAAATCTGGCTCTGACACTCAATTTAATGTTTCCACTCCCCACCTTTTTTTTTACAGTTGGGTTTCAGTTTTTCTCTGGTTCTATATTTTACAAAATTGGACATGGAAACTGACATTTGCTAACCTTTGCGAACACATGACCTTTGAAATATGTTTTGCAAGAAGTTCGACCACTTAATTACGGATTTACTCTCGGACGAGAGTCGGGCACCTGGACGAGTAATTGGTCTCAAAGTTGTAGCTCTCACTTCTTTGCAGTATAAACTCCAAATTTTGAATGCACCTCTCACTCAAAGTCTGAATTGCTAGAAATGTTTTGATAAGAGGGATTGCAGTACATTCCAAAATAAATATAAAATCATCCCAATTTGTTCAGACTTGCTCCAGTAATTCTGAATATCAATTTTGAACATCTAAGGTTATCAAACCCGGGTAGTAGTCAGAGTCTAGGTCTTGTACCCCTTTAATTTCACGCTGAAAATATATATTATAGAATGCAGCCAGATGAAGAACTACAGAGAACCCTCTGACACAGTAGTAAGGAGCTATGATCTGTACATGGCTTCTCTGGCATCATGAATTTAAACTAATGTCATACCTGTTCCTCCGCAGACAAAACCATGTGATATGACATGAATTTACATCACCAGCAGATTATACGATTTGAAATATTGAAATATATTTGAAGTTGTAAAAATCAACGACAGGAAAATTATCTTTATTTTTTATACTTGAAGTTTGCTTTTTTGTGTGTGTGACAGTGGATGTAATACTTGAAAATTGTGGAACTACATCCTATGATGAATGCGTACCAGTGTTACTAAAAGAGGCTGACCAAAGATCTCAGCATAGCACTTTTTTTGTCTCAGTTATTTTCATGACCATTTTTTTAGATCTTGCTCTTCTCCTAACTGAAAATCCTGCTACTGCTAAACATTCAGGTAAATACAGTTTATTGCATATTGATGTGAATGATATCAGTAATAATTAATATATAATAATTAAAGCATATCTGAAAAACTGTTATGAAGAAAAAAGAAATAATGAACTATTACTTTTTTCCTAAAATCAATATCGATGCTTGCGGACCCCTACCAGTCACTCCGAACGGAAATAAATATATCATAACTGCCATCTGTATGTCCTCCAAATATCCTGATGCAGTCCCCGTTGCAGATATCAGTTCCGTGACGGTAACGGACGCGTTGATGAAAATTTTTAGTAGAATGGGGTATCCCAAAGAGGTCCAATGTGATCAGGGAACTTCCTTCACGAGCAACCTAACAACCGAGTTTTTCACAAAATTTGGTATCAAAGTGACTCACAGCTCTGTTTATCACCCGCAGTCGAACCCCGTAGAGAGACTTCACCGCACAATCAAGAGACTCTTGCGAGTGCTGTGTTTAGAGGCCGGATCGGAGTGGGAGAAACATCTCCCATCTGTTCTGCTAGCATTGCGTACGGTTACACACGAAAGTATGGGATTTAGTCCCGCCGAATTAGCCTAAGGACCCCAGAAACACTATTGTATGAACACTGGGTTGAGCCCCAAGAAGAGAATGTCACTGTTACGGATTATGTTCTCTCGTTAATAAATAGACTGAAAAGGTGCCAAGATCTAGCTTTTGAAAGGTTAGGAGAGTTGCAGGGAAAACGTAAACTCTGGTATGATAAGAAAGCAGTTAAGAGACAATTTAAAGAAGGGGACTGTGTGTTAGTCGTCGCCCCCTCGAAAGCAAATCGATTATCAGTTCAATGGTTCGGCCCTGGTATTATTGAGAGTCAACTCTCAGAGACTAATTACGTAGTGAAATTACCGGGAAAAAAAGAGCGTTCTCAGATATATCATGTTAATATGCTGAAGCCATACCCATCAGCGGCAGGAGACAATTAATCTACTATTGCAAGAGGTTGATGATAAAGGTTTAGAACCGGAAGTTGATATTCCATACTTCACTGCTGATCCAAATGTGTACGACTTTGAAGATATAACTCGGGAGAGTAAACTAGAAGAAAGGTTGAGTTCTGAACAGATAGCTCAGTTGCAGACTTTGCTAAATACATACATGTCAGTGTTCTCTAACGAACCTGGGATAACCGATTTAGTAGTTCACGACATTGAATTAATCAATAATCAGCCCGTGAGATCGAAGCCATACCGCACATCACCTAGGAGAAATTATATTTTAAAGTCAGAAATCCGGAGAATGCTGGATATGAAAATAATTGAAATCGGCGAATCGGATTACACCTCTCCTATGATTTTGGTGGAGGCTCCGAACAAAGACCCCCGGCCTTGTATTGATTACAGACGTCTGAATCAAGTAATTAGGACCGAATTTTTCCCACTACCGAATATTGAAGAAAGGGTCGAGACGGTAGCTTCGGCTAAATATATTACTATATTAGATTTAGCAAAGGGTTATTGGCAGATTCCGCTCAGCCCCAAGGCCCAGCGTCTTGCCGCGTTTGTAACTTCCTTTGGCACTTACAGTCTGCTAAGAATGCCCTTCGGGCTTAAAAACGCTACGTATTTCTTCAGCAAATTAATGACACAAATACTTCAGGGATGCGAAACATACGCAATTCCCTATCTAGATGACATCGCCATATTTTCAAATGACTGGAGTGAGCATTTAAAGCACTTAGGCCAAGTGCTACTACGAATATTGCACGCAAATCTTAAAATTAAATCGTCAAAATGCAAGTTTGCACAAAATCATGTAAAATACTTAGGGCATGTGGTAGGAAACGGTTTCCGAACGCCTACGGAAGTGAAAACAGAAGCGATTCTGCAGTTTCCTCAACCCACAACAAAGACTCAAGTCAGAGCGTTCCTTGGTTTAACAGGATATTACAGACACTACATCCCCAAGTACTCTATAATAGCTGCACCCCTCACAAACTCACTGAAGGGGAAATCTAAGAAAGGAGCCATAGACTGGACTGAAGAATGCGAGCTAGCCTTCCGGGAGTTCAAAAGGCTATTAACCGAAAAACCTGTGTTATTCGCACCTGACTATACAAAGGAATTCATTGTACAAACAGACTCCTCCGATGTTGGAATGGGAGTCGTTCTTTTGCAATGGGATGATCTCAACAAGGAGCATCCGATTTTATATTTAAGTAAAAAGTTCTCAAAGGCAGAACAAAACTACAGCACTACGGAAAAGGAGTGCGCGAGTATCATTTTTGCCATAAAAAAATTGCATCATTATTTAGATGGACAAAGGTTCAAAATCGAAGCAGATCATAACCCCCTGGTGTGGCTAAACAAAAACGCAAGTTCAAACCCGAGATTAATGAGGTGGTCTCTAGTGTTGCAACCTTATAACTTTGAGGTAGTTTACCGCCCAGGCAAATTGAATAAAAATGCTGATGGGCTGAGTCGTTTCGAATCGGGCGAAACATAAGAGTGTAAAGAGGTGATCATGCCAGTTTCTTATCTGAATAAGTATTTTGTATACAGTAAAAGTGTAATATAAGAATATATCATCAGTTATTTTGTCCCTTTCTTAAGAATATTTGTGATGTGTATTATGTATATATATATATGTGTGTGATTCTAATTTTAAATATCCTATTAATTCTCGCCTCTAAAGTTAATGCCTTATTGACTTATATGTGAACTTTTCAATAGTGACATTACTAGTACTGTTATTAATCAATGTAGCTGTGTTCCTGTAAAGGTGTGTTTGAAAGTGTTATCGAGAGAACAGTTTATTTCGTGACATTTTTTAAATTAGTGAAATGATGTGGAGAACTTTCCTCTTCGTTTCAACTCGAGAAAAGTTCTTCCGAAGGGGGAAGGAATCTATAGCTGTAACGTCGTCAGCTATTTTCCCACGGACTCCCACGAAGTCTGGGAAAATGAGACTTCAAATGGGCGCCAGATGACCACCCTGATGACACTTACGAATTCTTGAGGTCGAACGTGACCCCCAACAAAGTGCGGAAAGCATATTGTGTTTACGAAAGGAGAAAACTTTCATACAAGTTCTCACGGGTTGTGGAGTGTCCATTGTGTGTATGCGATAGACTGTCGCCAACTGCCTGTTTCTCGAAATAATTTAGATAGACCTCCCAAAAAGACGTTCTGAATTTTCCCATGGAAAATTTCAGTTTCTCAGGCTGTCAAGACAGTATCTGAGAACAAATCAGCGCCTGTTAACCAATGGAGAGATGCTCCGAAAAAGACGTTTAGCGAATCACTGCAGCAGACGCACAAGACACGCCCAGAAAACCTGGACATAAAAACAGTGAGTGAAAATAATTAGAGAGTTTTTTAGTCTGAAGAATATGCAGTCGTTGCGTAGAGAAGAGAGAGCCTTTCTCTTGTATTTTACGGCTCGTCCCGAAAAGAAACTCTCAAAGAAGCGTAGCCGGACTTTCTCTCCGCTACCTTTGTTTGGACTTTGTTTGAACTCAAGTGATTATCGTTTCCTATGTAAACGGACTATTTTGCTAAGCAAACTACTTTGTTATGATAAGCAGTTGAACTTACCTTAAAATTCAACTTGTGTAATTTAACACCTATCCTTCAGTTAAAAAAAAAAAATTATTTTATTTACGCTACCCAAAATAAAAATCTGACTGTTCTCAAATCGCTACAATGGTAATGTGAGTAGATGTTACAGCACAGGTCGCCCCAGAGTTACAATGCTGAATGAGGACCGGTATTTGGCAGTTACTGCCAAAAGAAACATGCGGAGCACAGCCTCAGACCTGTCTCGTGAGCTCTCTTCAGACACTGATATGACAATTTCAAGGCAGACCGTGTACAATCACTTAGGCAGATTGCTCTATATGCTTGTAGACCTGTCAGACGCATTCCACTTACTGCAACTCACTCTTGCCTGCCGTTAGCCTGGAGTGGAGAGCATGCATTGTGGACACCGCAAAAGTGGGCTTGTGTGATTTTTTCCGACAAGTTCAGGTTTAGCTTGCAATCTGATTTTCGCCGGACTTTCATATGGAGAGCTCCAGGTACCCATTACCGCCAAGAAAACATTATTGAACGACACCGTTATGGTGGTGCAGGAGTGCTCGTTTGCAGTGGAAGTATTCTGGGTTCCAGAACTGACCCGCATGTTCAAATTGAAACCATGACAAGCCAAATCAATTGGTACGTCATTCTGGAACAACACGTATGTTTCTTTCGAGGTGCCATGGCGCACAATTTGTGTTTATGGATGACAACGCCCTGCCTCACCGTGCAAACATCATAAGCGAATGCCTTCAATCGGAGGATATCACCCGTATGGACTGGCCAGCATTCTCACCGGACTTAATCCAGTAGAGCACGTGTGGGACGTGCTTGGCCGACGAGTTGCAGCCCATCAACCTCCTCCTACGTGTCTACAGGAACTTCGGAGAGCATTGCTTTTTGAGTGAACAATTTGATACTCAGCATGCCTAACCGTTGTACAGACTGTATTGCATCGTCGGGGTGACATACAACGTATTAACAATCCTACCAAGCATGTAATATTGGTTTTTTGTAAATGGGTTTTTTTTTCGTAATTTGCTTCAGGGAGGAAAAAATCGCTAATTTTCTTAATAATATCATATAGCATCTATTTTTGCTCTTTACCTTTTGTTTAATAAATAAGCTTTACAAATAAGTCAAATTTGTTTTGCTTCTAACTCTTCCTTTGCCTGATCTTGCATTATCCTTAATTTATGGCAGTGGTTCTTAACCGGGGGTGCCCGCACCCCTGGGGGTCGGGAATGTATTTTTGGGGGTGCGGGAGAAGCCCCTACCTAACCATAAAAATTTTTAAATATCATTTATTAAATTTCTTATAACAAAATATTTGAAATCTGCAATAGTGTCCCCAATATTGAAGCTCATAAAAATTGGTAGCACCTAGCTCGCTTATCGGCAAAAGACACAGGAAAGAGCCGGTGCCGATGGGCATACACACTACGCTACGAAAAGGCATGAAATGCTACAAACGAACGCGAACAGGCAGCTAGGTGACGAAGAAAAGAAAAAACTTTGTGGGAATAGAAGCGGAGAATGTTATCCCAGCTTGCGCATGTGCCGAGTTCAATATGTGCTACTCCAATGCAATCTATAGATTCACAGATTTGTATCTGCATCTAATCCGCCTGTGTTATGTTGAGTCAAGTTGAGTCAACTATTGTGTCTGCGAAATGTGTATTGTGTATTCTGATTTGTCCAGAAACCTCTTGAGACTAATACGTTCTTAATTGCCCGTTCAAGCCAAATAGGATTCAGTGACATTACAAACGTAAGAACATTATATATATTACATTACATTATTTCTAAATAATTAAATCGATTATAGTGAATCCCACTATGTCAAAAACAACAATGGAACGATAAGTATGCCGGTTATGGATTTACCTGCACAACCGAAAATGATGGCACACAACGACCGCAATGCATCTTGTGTTCCAAGATATTTTCAAACACCAATCTCAAACCATCAAAGTTATTAGAGCATTTCAACAATCTGCATTGAGACGAAAAAGCGCATAGCATGAACAGCTTGAAGTCAAAGAAAGCTCGGTTTGATACCAGTGGAACTATCCTAAAATTGTGCGGACCAGCAATTCAAAAACCTTTATTAGAAGCGTCTTATCAAGTGGCATATTTATGTGCAAAAAAAAAAAAAAAAAAAAATCTGAAATGTTTCAGATTTTAAATTACGTCCAAAGGGGCGTTTTTTAACATTTTGTGTGTTACCTTTCTTTATTAAATATCATGTTCCTCACACTTAAACCATAAGATCCAGTGCAACAGCAATATCGCAAAATAGTTTTAAAACGAGCATATCTTTAGAATTTCCGATACAGAGACTCACGCGCTGGAGGTAAAAATGTTTTTCTGCACAACGTTGCCATTGCTCGCTTTGAAATCCTTGAGTTTGTTAATCAAAAATTCGTCAAAGTTTTAAAAAATAGGAAATCGATCATAAAACAAATTTCAAATTTGGTCTTCCACGTGCTCACATTCGTTGGAGGATTACGTTATTCAAAATTCGATGACTCTATGTACCATTGTTTTATCACAATATGAGAAATATACATACATTTATGCAGATTTTTCATTATTTAATTTCTTCAAATATAATGCAGGACTCTAACATTTTGTGGCAACAGTTTGAAAAGTGAACCAACATTTATGAGTCCGACGCAAAATGCCAAAACGAAACTAATAGTCCGGGATTCAAATCCCTTTGGACTAAAAAGAAACCTCACGCGATTGCTGAAGAGTTAATTAAACCTTCTGCTTTAATTATTGCTAAAACAGTTTTAGATTCGGAAACAGATAAAAAAATCCAACAGTTTCCATTATCGAATGATATTATACGATCGCAAATACAAGAACTCAGTGAAGATATTTTAATGCAAGTAATTGAAGACATAAAAATCAGTCCACTAAAAATAAGCATGCAACTGGATGAGTCAACTGATGTTTATAATTGTAGCCAACGTTTGGTATTTGTCAGGTATGTGAACGAAAAAGAGGTCATAGAAGAATTTCTATTTTGTGAGCCACTGGAGGTGAATACGAGAGGAACTGATGTTTTCAATCGCATCAAGGATTTTTTTACTAAATATCAATTACCAAAGAATGTGATTGGCTCTATATGCACTGATGGAGCCCCAGCAATGTTAGGCAAAAATTCACGATTTTTTCCACACATGAAAAGAGAATTACTGGAAGTTATAATAACGCATTGCATGTTGCATCGTCATACACTTGCGTCGAAAGCATTGCCAGAAAGTTTAAAACAACATCTAACTACAGCAGTAAATGTAGTAAAATACATCCGAGGGCAAGCCGCTTAATCATCGCATTTTTCCTGCATTTTGCGAAGAAATCGGTGCTGATCATACTATGTCCCTATATCACACCGAAATACGATGGTTATCTAAAGGTCACATGCTTAACAGAGTTTTTGAATTGCGTGAGGAAATTATTCAATTACTGACTAGTCAAAACTGTTATTTAGTAAAAGATTTTGAGAGTAATGATGCAATGCTGAGGCTGGCCTACTTAGCAGACATATTTGGCCATTTAAATGAATTGAATCTATAGATGCAAGGATTTGGTATAAATATAATAATATCTAGTGAAAAATTATCTTCATTTATCGCAAAATTAGAAATTTGGATACGACGAGTAGAAAAGGGGAATTTTGCAAACTTTCCTTTGCTTGATTCTGTTATTGTGAAAAATTAAAAGAATACAATTATACCCGACCTTGTAATACATATGAGACGATTGAGTGAATCATTCAATGGATATTTTTCTACCAGAAATATTACCAAAAACTCAGAGATGGTTACTGGATCCATTTCTTTTTGACTTAAATTTGATGGATGATAGTGATCTGAAAAAAGATCAACTTAGTGAAATGCAAGCAAGTGGACATGTTCAAATGGAATTCGAACAATTAGAATTGCAGCAATTCTGGTGTTCACAGTTACAATGTTATCCAGAGTTGGCGAACGGAGCACTGCAGTTACTCTTACCCTTTGCTACCACCTACTTGTGCGAAATGGGATTTTCATCGGTGATGTGGTGTATTTAATTATGGCAAAGCACACTAGGGCTATCTACCTGAATGGAAGGGATGCCTTCGTGGAGGACTTTCTAAGGGAAACTGATTCGTATACACGTTACACATGGGGAAAACCACGAAAACATCTATGCAGCCAGACCGTTCGTGGGATTCGAACCTCGGACCGAACTACCAGTGTTCAGCGACTTTACAGCTCGGCCGCTGGTGGGCCCCGGGATTTTCATCGCTTTTGCATATAAAAACTATTCGCTTAAGTGAGAATCGCTTAAGTGCAAGTGATGACTTGCGCATATGTCTTTCAAAAAAGGAACCTCGCTTTGCCAGTATAATAATGAACAAACAACAACAGACTAGTCATTAATAAAAATAATATTGTTTTGTATTTATATAAAATGTGCAATGTTTTTCAATAAACAATAAGTTTCGCAAAAAATGTATTTTTCCAGACTAAAAAAAATTAAAACACATTTTTCAATGGGGTGCGGAGATATATTTTCAGATTCAATGTGGTGCAACTCGCTAGAAAGGTTTATGGACATGAGCATAAACAAATACCTTATTATTGAAGAAAAAAATAATTTTAGCATAAATTTTTTATTAGTAATTTGGCTCCGTTGCTGCTATCTGCTTGGCAAACATCGCAAACTGAAACATTGAACAGAGATACATCATTGATCTGATGCCATTATCCGGAATAATCTAAAATCCGGACCTCAAAACAACCAGCAACGTTTTAGTCATAGGCTTTACGCATGTGCATCATTCCCTCCTCCATGCATAATAAAACATCTGGAGAGTCCCGATTCTTAATTTCACTTTGAAACTAAATAAAATACCTTGTTATTGAACAAAAATCATTTTAGCATAAATTTTTTATCAGTAATTTGGCTCTGTTGCTGCGTATCTGCTTGGCAAACATCTCAAACCGAAATATTGCACATAGATACATCATTGATCTGACGCCAATCTGGTGAATCATTATTTATTTATTATAATTTTCTTTTATCTATGCATGTTTATCAGCACATGACAACTTGAGTAATGACTTGTGTAGTGATGCCTAAACAATTTTTTTTTAATTTTAGTAATTGAATAATAAAGGAGTATGGTAAACTTTTACACTTGGTGATGATTACAGATTTAAGTTAAATGCAGTAAAAATGTTGATGAGGTAAAATTTACCACAAATTTCTTTCCATATGCTAAAAATAGATTTTGTTGACCCAAAGATTAGATTTAGGGCTATTTGAATTAAGAATAACTGATTTGTTATTCACATAAACCCAGAACCAGAGCCAGGACTCTTATGGCCACACCAGGTTGCAGAATTTACGACCCACAGAGACTGCATTAGGAGGTAAGATATCAAACGCTGGCTCTCAATAAGGCTTAAGTATATGTGGGAATTTATTTATTCAGAACTCTGATAAGCCTTATGCACGTGCAGGAAATAGGCATAAGTATAATAAATAACTAATAAAATTCAGGCTTAATTGTCTCAGAGCACGATAGAGGCAAAATAAAATTTAACGGAACAACTTCTCATTAGTCGCCAAGCTCATGATGCATAGCCAAATATGTATAATTAAGGATAGCTAAAATTGATGATGATAGCTGCGAATTTTTAAGGTTTTCGGATATCGCAAAACAAAGGTGAAATTTTCCAGTTAACAAATTTTGTAAAGAAATATAGAGAAGCGGTAATAAATGAAGATGATATAAAAGAAGTTTTTCATTGTGACGACAATGCTTCTATATCATCAATCAATTAATGAATGGCGAAATCTGTAATATGATTCTAGATCCAGAAATTACCGCTTCCGATAGTGAAGAAAGAGACAGAGAAGTTACCGAAAACGAGAAAATTTCGATTGACAAGTTAGTTGGAATTCTCGAAACAGCAGTTACAGGACTTCAACAATGTAACTGAACTAAAGATTATGTCTGTCTACAGAATTAAAAAGAAAGTATTAGCACAAAAAAAAATGAAGCAACTTAAACAACTTAAACAAATAAGCTTTTTCTTGTAAATTTAGATACCTTTTAGATCATAAATACTTCATTATTTCATAAATCATGATTTCATTTTTTAATTTCTACATGCCATCTTACTAGATTTATAAACTGCTGATCCGGAAAAATCCCAAATCCGGAATCGCTACATTACAAATTATTCCATACTTTAATAACTCCGAAACCAGGTTCTATAGATTTCTGAATGAATTTTATTATAATTTTATAAGTGCCATAATAATTTTCTAAGCTGAACTTTTTACAGGCTTCCTTTATGTAAATTTTTGAGAATTTTTCTAAAATTTATTATATTAATTGCTATTTTTACCCTTAAATTATGTCACATTTTTACAATTATCATATTTTGGTTGAGCTTTCTAAGTAAGCCAAATAAAATTATTTAAAGATTTACATATAGAATAATGTTTTTTAGTTTGGCTCAACTATTTAAGTATGGCAAAACACACAAAGGCTATCTGTCATAAGGAGAGAGATACCTTTATGGAGAACTATTTAAGAAAATGTTATTCGTATTCACCTTACACATAAGAAAAACCATGAAACCCAACCATGCAAAAGTATTTCTTGTTTGACATTAAACAATAAATATAGTTATGGTATTAAATTTTTAAATGGACACCTTCAATTATTTAAGGAGCAAGATCATGATAATAAAAATAAGCAAATTGCATTTCATCGGTATTATATATGAATGAAGTTAAAATCTTACCCACAACAAAATTAATTCCTGTCCAAAAATACGAGTTACTTATCTTTATAAAAAATTTGAAGTTGAAATTTTTACAGAACTCAACTCATCGCAAAAACATTTATAACCGTAATGAAGACTACTACTGTAAATCGAAATGTATTTAAGATTTATTTTTTTATTAAGATACATTTAAACCACGCCAAGAAATTTTTATACCAAATAATAACTTTTCTTCAAATTAATTTATTTCACTTCCATAAGCATAACACTTGTTTGCTAGAAATTTAAAACTTAACATATATAAACACTAGTTTTAGTTTGATACATCATTTGCAGAAATGGGAAATTAAATTATATTAATTTCTGCAATGGCATCTAAAGAGCTGCTGTGTAGTCAAATTTTTAACCAATTATTACTTATATCAATTCTATTGCAACCAAGTAGGGGGTTTTTCCCCCTTTTTAATGCAATTTGAAGTTACAAAAGTTTTGGATTCTGGTGCTCTTCAAGAGCAAGTGAGGTTAAATCCGAGTGATTCTTTACAGGTTTAACCCACTAGATCACATCTCATACCAACTGTTTCAAAGTACTATCACTTTTCTCCTACGGGAGTTTGTTGACCAGGATCCAGCCTTTAGTTAATCAACTTCTTTGTTGCCGTAAACACAGTAGTCAACAGTGGCGTCATGTGTTACAGTACAAAACAGAGCTTAGAAAGGAATCTTTTATAAAGGGATTTAAAAATTGCATTGTGATAACTTGTGAATACATTTACAATCAAATATTAAATCGTTTAAGTCTTTCTCATTACGCAGGGAAAGACAAACTGATTTTGAGGAACAAAGATAATTTCTTGGAATCCCTTATATTGGAACAGACTTCGCGGTATTCAGAAAAACAAATATATTTCCATAGGAAATTATTTTACAGCAGAAAATATATACCTAAATAGCCTGTCACTGAAAACTCTGGATGATTACATTTCCTTTTACTATAGAACAAACATTTTCCTGAATGTATTTGAAGATTTTTTTTTAATTTCAGGAAAATGTTAATTTATATAGTTAAAAAATGAAATGTAATTCACCCCCTGACACACACAAAAAAAAAATTATAAAATACACTTTTTTCCGGCAAAAGTAGGTCATAGAATTTCTTTTTCATAAAAAAAAACCTATTTCCATTCACTAAAATAAATAAATGCAATTACATTTCAATTGCAGAGACTAAAAATAAAACAAAAAATATACATAATCTTGTTAATGTGAGATGAAATTTTGCTTTTATGTTTACTGTACTAAGTGTAAATTTTAAAATACTTTTTATGTTAAACAGATCATATATCTCTCTTCATATGTTTCTCTCCAACTATAAAGCTTTCAGATTTAATATTACGCCCAAAGGGGCATTTTTGTAACATTTTGTGTGTTACATTTATATAATAATACGTTGACTGCCATGGATGGCGGTCACCGGTCACCGGTACTCGGCTACAGCACCGTGGGGGGCCACAGGTGACCGGCGACGCAGCAAATAATAAAAGTACATAATTATAGTAAATATGCATACTGATAAATTTTTCAATACTACCACTGTTATTATAATGGTTTGAAGAAATTAATGCAATATACAACATACAAAAATAATTTCATTAGTACATGAAAAATATACATTTTATCAGTGCGACGAGTCAGATTGAAAAGTTCACATTAGCACCTTGGACAAACCATCATAAATGCGTCTGGCAATCAATGTGTTAAATATCATGTTCTTTGCACTTAAACCATAAAATTCAATTAAACGACAATATCGCAAAATAATTTTAACATGAGCTTCGCTTCTGATAGCGAAGAAAGTGACAGAGGTTATTGAAAACGAAAAAATTTCAATTGACAAATTAGTCGGTATTCTCCACACAGCAATTATAGGACTTGAACAGCGGAACTTTGTAACTGAACAAGAAATTATGTCTGTTTATAGAATTAAAGAGAAAGTATTATCACATAAAACAAAGCAACTTAAACAACTTACATTGAAAGAAATGTTTAATAAAGTAAACAAACAAATATTAAGCTTTTTTGTGTGTGTGTGTGTGTAAATTTTGATACCCTTTAGATCATAATTGTTCTTTTTTCATAAATTACGGTGTAAGGATCTTAAGTTTTACTAACGTTTATTTTATTTTAAATCTTTACTATCACTTCTTATTTTCTACTTCCGGCCAGAATTATAAGCGTGAAGGAGTTTATGCAAAGTTGTCTGGCGAACGCCAAGTATTTAAGTGTGGCCTTTTTGCCAAGCAGAAGAGAGGAAGCCGTGAGTTCGAAGCAGGCCGCTTACCTTAGAAGTTACGCAGTTGCTACTTTGCCTTCCAGGCCAGAGGTTTTAATCCTCTTGATAAATTAAACGTATTGTAGTGTTCACAGTCTCTGTGCTACATACGCTTTCTGTTATTATAAGGCCAATCTTATTCTAAAGTTAAATTAGAGTTTAGTTTTATTTTGATATCTTTTAAGTTAGACCCCGAGTGGAGGGTCATTGTATTCCGAAGTACGGAAGTCATTGTATATAAAGAAAAAAATAAAGGGTTTTGTATACCCTTCGTCTGTATCCTGTCCACTTACTACAATTAGTGAACATAGCTTTAGTAAGCTCTCTGTTCTAGTCAGGTCATTGTATGTTTCCGAAGAAAGTTAGAAGAAACATTGAACCTGATAACGGTTTCATATTTTTAATTTTATAATTTCTGCATGCCATCTTACCAGATTTAAACTGATGATCTATAATCCGGAAAAATCGATAATCCGAAATCACTGAAGCTCCGACGAGTCCGGATTAACAACTTTTGACTGAATTATATTCCTAACCTTTCAAACACTTAACAACACCGAACATGGGTAGTTATACTCAAATGCTGAATATCAATAATATCAATTATCAATATTACATGGAACACAAATGGTCTCTCCCAGAAATTGCAAGAACTCCGGGTGGTTTTTTAAATGAGTATAGTCCCGACATTTTATTCATACAAGAACACGTCCTTGGCTCTCATCTTTCATGTTGCTAATTATGAGTTACATAGGTATGATAGGCCTAGAAGAGGTAGTCACTGGAGGAATTATCATTCTAATAAAACGATCCATCTCTCATTCAGTGGCGTAAATAAGGGTATGCAAGGAATGCCGTCGCATAGGGGCTCGAAGGTTTAGGGGACCCTCAAATGTCCTGCTGAACTACATTTACATGTTTAAACTTAAAAGCATTTTTTTGTATTTTTTCCCTTTCGCTTTTCATTTTTATTTTTAGAGTTTGTACTACTATGAATTTTTATTTTAATATAATAGAATTCGTCTTCTTTTAAGTTTTTAAGGGCCCTCTTTCTATATGGTGCAGTGACGCAGTTCCGTATAAGACGCAGAAAAGGGGCCCTTGGAAGCACATGAAAAAGTTAAATTCAGTGTTTGCAAAAGTTAATATTCCATCATTCGACTATGAAATAGTAACTTCGTGACCTACCTCAGTTCAGGCATAGGAGTCAGCAGAAAATAGAAAAAGTTCCTTTGTATTTCTTAGTTTCTTACCTGAAAATTTTTAAAGGCGACCCCCTGAAGGAGAGGTTTCTCCCGTTGCAATCCCAATTCAACAAAGGGTGGAAGTGGAAATTAATTGTAACTATTTATTATAATGTAATTATTTTGTATATTAATTTATTTCTATATACTTTGTTATTATGATCGAATAATTAATAGACACATTTTCTAAGTATAAATAAAGAAATAACTAAACAGGATTCTGATACTTAATTTGTGAATGACCTTTGCAAATTAAGAGGAAACGTGGTATATTATTTGCAGTTTGAAATTTTCATAATATGTCATTCCGAAGCGTTTAATTTTGTTCATATATTGATGCTGTTACTAGCACTTCCATTAAACCCAAGTCCAAAAATCAGGACTAATATTAAGCTTGAAATTGAATTTATTAATGTGAATGATTTTTACAATTTAATATAACATGTATTGCTTTGGTTCACTATAAACGGCGTATTACTTTTCAAATTGTTGCCACTAAATAATTTCACCCTGTACTATTTTTTAAAAAATTAAATAAGGAAGAATCTGCATAAATGTATGTATGTTTCTCGCACTATGACGAAACAACGTTACCTAAAATGTTTGAATGTATGGTTCTCACAATGTAAAAAATGACGGTGCAGTCGCACCAGAAGGCAGGGTGTAGGGACAGGAAAATTTTGGTTTTAGAAGTATGAAACATTCCAAAATGGCAAAGTTAAAGGCGGATAGATTTTTTTCTCTTTTTTAGACTAATAATCTGGAGGGGGAAATCATTCGTAAGTATCAATTGCTAACTCCGGAATGTATGCTTTCCTTTCTTAAAAATCATTGACAGTAGTCGTGGCATGAAAGGACTTTGCCCCACCCACATGTCGAAATGGTGTCCTCGTCCAGGAAATGCAAAGAATTTATGACACCACATTTAGAAAAGAGAGATTTCCCGTTTCTTAGGGATCTTTGAATGAATTCAAGGTCAAAGAAAAAAGGGGCATGTTTTATGCGACAACTCCCTTTGCAATCCCAATTCAACGGGTTTTGTTGTGTTTCAACAAAGAACACAAAGTTTCATTCTGGTTGCTTAAACATTAAGCGGCAAATATTCCAGTTAATTTTTTTTCCCTTAAATTTATGGAAATTTGTGACTTCTTCACTTATGGGGAGAGGAAATGGAATGGATGAATATTTTTACTTGAAATAATGAGTAAATCAATATTTATCCTATTTTCCATATCAAAGTTTACAAAATATTCTCACATTGCAGATAAAGTGCAGGTTAAGGATTCTTTAAAATTCCTAAACGAGAATTAAATCTGAAGGCATAGAACTCTTAAATTGATTTGCTTTAGGAAAGAGAACAGTTGTGGTGTTTCTTAGCCTGTAAATTAATCATCTACCAAAAATTCACACTAATCTGTAAAAAATAATTATGAAGATATTAAATTTGTTTTGAAAGAAATATTTTAATTTCCCTTCGTTTGAAAAAATATAATAAATTACAATTCATTTTAACAACGTGAAACATTTAAGCCTAGAATTCAGTAATGCGCAATAATTTGTATGTTATTTAATCGGAACTGAATTGAATTATTATATAATAATAAAGCACTCGAGGAATATTTGCCCAAGGGGAATAACGCCTTCGTGGAGTACTTTCTAATCCTTATTTCAAATGAAAAAGTGTGTGTGTGTCTGATTGTAGCAAAGTCTCGAGGGCATCTGCCTAAGAGCAGGAATGCCTTTGTGGAGGACTTTCTAAGGGAAACTGGTTCGTATACACGTTACACATAGGGAAAACCACGAAAACGCCCATGCAGCCAGTCTGTTCGCGGGATTCGAACCTCGGACCGAACTACCAGTGTTCAGCGACTTTACCGCTCGGCCGCTAGTGTGCCGTTATTTGAAATGAAACTTTAAAATTTACACATTTGCTTTTAATTTATTTTAATTTTTATTCTACTTTTACTTTGCACAGAGCATTTAGTACATGAAATCATCAATAATAATATAATAATGACAATATAATAATGATAATAAAAATGACATCATGAAACTAAAAGTATATACTACTTCTGAATTACTGAAAATATTAAGCATATCAATGGCAGCTTTGTACCTAATAGTTTTAAGTTGCATTTCAACATCTGAAAGAACACGAATTACAGTACAATTTTGATTACACAGACGAATGGAAAAGAATTCTCCCACTTTTATTGCAATATTTCAATAATTTTGGCAATTAAAAAAAATTAGTTAAAACGTTTTAGTGGAAAATGATGCGATTTTCACTCATAAAATCCCTTTTTGCATTATTCTCTCTTTCATTTTGGCACGTATGTATTTTTCCTATTTCTGTCATTAATAAATTAAAGATAAAAATGATATGGCTTAATTTATGAGCAATATAAAAACTGGAAATCTGAGGTCATTAATTTCTGAGCCAAAAATAGTTGTTTTAAGACGGATTTACACTTACCCCCTTAATTGCTCGGAGCTCAGCGTTGTCTCTCGAATGTCAGTTACTGATCTATAAGGCTATTTTGCGTCCTGTGCTCACCAATACGTGCCCTGTATGGGGATATGCCAGCCCCACTGCCATCAAACGGATACAAACTACGCAAAATGTTGTACTAAGAGAATTGACAAAGAGCCGCTGGTTCGTAGGTAATAAAGCTATTTATAAAGAAACTGACATCTTAGAAATCCAAACTTATTTTGCTGAAATGGCGAAAAGATTTTTTGATAACATCAATGAAGTCAATAACCCCACAATTCCCATCTTATATTATGACCCAGCAAGCAATGTCAACAAAGACCTGGAGCAGGGCTTCCGCACCTCCTCTAGGCCATGTGTTACTGCGTAGTTATACACAAAAAAAAAAAAAAAATAAATAAATAAATAAATAAATAAATAAATAAAATATAAAATAAATAATATAAAAAATAATAAATACATATATTTTTGTGTTTTCATATTTTTTGTTTCAATGCATTGTATCCCATGTATGTAAGTGTATTTAATTATATTACTTGTACCTGTAAAATGTATGTTCACATAAGGATTTCAAACTTCTTCGGGAAGCAATATCAGGCATTTCTTTTACTCGATATCATTCTGCGCACCTTACTTATACTTCTCTCACCTCAAGCGTGCTGCCCTCAGGGGTAGCAAGGTTCTCCTCGGTTCTTCAGGTGTTCGGATACTCCTAATGCCATCATGCCGGTCTACTTATTATGTCACATACTTTCAAAGACTGTTATGGAACTTTGTTTACATTCCTTTCCACGTGTTAGAAAATCGGACATTGTGCTATTCACGGGGAAACGCTCCTGCGTAGGCATCCTGAATTGCAAGCCCCCGCTTTGCCTGAACCGAAGGAAAGTAAATGGCAGAAACGTTAGAAATCTACCCTTCCTTTAGCCAGTCCATCATACCCTAAGGCGACGTAGATTGTTTGGGTACGAGGCTTCATATGAAAACATACAAAGTGTTGGAAGAGGAATTTAAAGTAGAACTGTATTTCTATACGTTAGACATTGCTATTTGTTCTGTAGAAGAAAGATTTGAACTTACTCGGGAATACGGAGCATACTACGGTACAGTTTCCTGTACAACGTAGGAACCCTCAAACATCTTTCAGAGAACTTTTGAATAGACTCAAAGACTAGAAATTGAAACTCACAAATAAACATTCGAGTAATCTGAACGCTTCGGAACTTTGTGATGAACTGGAAGATCTGTCAAAATACATCGTTCCTGGAGCGGAGCCCCTTGTCATTTTAGAATATGTATAAAATCTTGAATGTTTTCCAAATATACTGGAGTGGAACTTCGAATTTTGCTGTCCTTTCCTATAACAGTTGCAAGTGGAGAGAGATATTTTTCAAAATTAAAATACATACAAACTTGTTTAAGATCTTCTATGACGGAGACTAGGCTGACAAATCTTGCTCTAATTTCTATAGAGCAAGATACACCTAAAGAAATTGATCTTTCTGACTATGTTCGAGAGTTTTCGGAAATGAAGGCAAGGAGCTTCTATAAAATTATAGCTAATAATATAAAATGAAAGTTGTTACCCTGGTAAAAAAAAATCATTCAAAAATAAATATTTACATATATTTTGGCACAATTGAAAAATATGACTATTCTTCAGTCTTGTAGATTTCTTTACTTCTGACGAAGAGGGACCTAAACCTGCTTGCCCTAGAAATTGTTTGAGATCTTAACATAAATCTACACCAAACTTAAGGTTATTGTGTTACTAATTTTGTTTCACTCGGCGTGTTTCTCTTCTATTTTCACAGAATATATTGTTTTCAATGTTTTATAATATAACCAGTTATTTAAGTTTGCTAAATTAAGCGAAAAAAACTTAGATTGGTGCAGATTTTATATAAAAATTAAAAACATATTTGTATGTAAAACCTCTTGGATTTATATAAAAATCTCCGTAAAACTAAGCTTTCTTACTTTTCTTAATGCTATACTTTACGTGACATGTTCCTTTTTTTATATAGACTTATTCATTTATTACCAGTATTTATCTCAGTGAAAGCAGAGAAAAGTCTGTCTCTCGCACGCACACAAAAAGTCTTAAATAACTGATTAAAATCATCTGATATCAAATACCCAGACTAAAGCAAATTTCACAGTTGATCAAGGGAAAATATTTTCCTTTTTATTCTTTCTTCATGTTACGTAACTTTCAACTGGTTCCCTAAGGATATGCTTTTATTTTTTAACAAATAATGCAGATGTAATAAAATTCATCATAAAGACACTGGCTTGTGAAATCCTTGATTTTTTTAAACTTTTTAAAAATTTTAATTTAAATTTTTATTTTTAAGCACATTAAATTTATTGAGGGGGGCCCAGGAAAAATTTTTGTATAGGGGTCCAACAGTTCTAGTTACGCCACTGCTCATGATACACTCAACGATAAGCACTAGAATACAGCTCCTGACTTGGTTCAGTCGTTCTCGGAGCTCAACACACTCCAAGATAAAACTCAATGATGCACTAACTTACAATACACTAAGAGACTCTCTACGCACTTGACAATCAACTCAATACTCGAGACACTACTGCTACTCCACGTACAGGCAGGGTTTATAACCTGCATTCGAGAACATTCTGGGTTAAAGCAATAAGAACTTGATCTAAATGGTTCTCAATCCGTCTATGACATATTGCCAATTTTGTTGCCAGATGTCGCAAAATGGGCGATTTCTCACCAAATCTAGCAATCCTAAACCTGCTTTGTGGAGGAAGCTATGTTACCGCAGCTGGACATTTTAAAACAGTACCTTTATGAATCTGTCAATAGTCAAATTTTTAATGTTCTCTTTTCAGGTTTTAGAATAATTATCCAATACCCTGACCTTTTCTCTTCCGTAGAACTTCAACATCTAATCTTAAAAAAATTAAATTCTTTATCAAGCAGATTACAAATAATGGAAGAAAAAGTGGACTTGCTGAAAACTCCTCACTGTGCAACTGAAGCTCAACCAAAAAATTCCGAATTAAATATATTCCCATTAAAAACCAAATTAGAACTTCAAATTTTAGAGGAAATGTTTCTCGACAACATAGCTCCTGTGGTATTGTAAAATAATAATTTTTTACATTAATCTTAACAGCTTCTTTTGTTTACGTTTTGCACACATTTTCATTTTATAAAGTTATACCTGTTACATTTTTACTTAAACCAAAATTTTATAATTCAGTATTATCTTTTTTCTTTATATAGAAACTAACTGCATAAAATACAGTAAAATATAAATATGGAATTTAAAGCAATGAAAACGTTATGATTTTATAAATAAGTTTCCATTACATTTGCATTTTATTTTGAAGAAAGTTAGATTTCTTGAGTGTTCTGTGAAGTTGAAATAATTTTCTTAAATGATAGAATAAGATATCCTGTTGGTTATGCATTTAAATAAGTGAATTTTTATTTTTAGATCAATAAATTAAAATATATTAGTGGTAAAGGAGACTACAAAATTGTAACGAATATTTTGAAGTGATGTCGGATACACTAGCTGAAGAGTACAGTTGGGTAGGTGCCAAAAAAAAAAGACATTTAAATCCCTGAAATTATCACAGGTTATTTTATGTAAATCAACATCTACAAATATCAGGTCAGTCCATAAGTTCATGCGCATTAAGAGTATACGTGGAATTCACTATGACACATTTACTAAAACAATACAATTTTCAACCTGTTGAAACTTGTCATCGCTTGAGTAACATAGTATTCAGTTCATCACCAACTTTCGTAAATATCGAACGCATTTTAGTACCCATAGAAGATGAATATAGATAATCAGTACAAACGTAGTGTGCTACATTTTTTTTTTTCATATGGTGAACCTGCCAGGTTTGCAGCGATAAAAATTAATATTGCACATGGTGAACACACTATTAGTATAAGGACCACCCAGAAATGGTTTAAAAAATTTGAAGTTGGAAAAAGCAGCATAGATGATGAACCCCGTTCAGGATGTTTTAAACTGTTAGAACCAAATCAAAGGATTCATTCAGAAGTTTATAGCGAGCAACTTTGCCATCTAAACTCAGAATGGATCAAAAAACGCCCACGATGGGTTAATATGAAGAAAGTGTTGTTTCATAGTGATAACACTACACTGCATACGACTTGAACAATGCTGCAAAAAATGAGTGAATTTAATTAGGAGCTTTCACCACAACCTGCTTACTCCCCAGATATTGCCCCAAGTGATTTTCACTTATTTCGCGCCTTACAAAATGTTTTACTGGGGAAAAAATTAAATTCTAAACAGGATGTACACAATGAACTTTCAAGTTTTTTTTGCATCAAAATCAGAGAGGCAATGGCACAAAAAGGCTGCCTGTAAGATGGCGAGACATTGTAGATAATGGAGGAAAATATACAATTGATTAAAATGTTAAATTGTGTTTTTTTATATTATTTAAAAATTTACCAAAAAATGTGCAGGAATTTATGGACTGACCCAATATATTTTTATGTACCTCACATCATTTACAAAATATCTTGATAATTTTACGTTCGATTAATTTCATAATATGAAATCTGCTATATTAAGCCACACCCGGCACCCTTAGCTCTGTCTTCGAGTCAAATCTTAATTATTTGAAAAATCGAATAAAATAAGACCAGTACTTCGGTGAATAGTGTAGAGTGCTACTAATACTAGCTACAAAATCTATATGTGACTATCCCAGAAGAAATAAAGCAGGTAGATATTAGCATCTGGGAAGATATCCCAATGCATGAAGGAAAAGTAATATATTTACAGTCTGAACCTGTTAAGTCAAGAAGACTTTAAATGAATTAGAAGAAAAAATAAAATAGCAGTTTTATCTAGCTTAAAATGTTTAAAATGTTATTTAAAATATCTACTTTTCTTTTATTCTCAAAATGATGTTTAATCCTCATTTGTTTTGTTATTTAATTTTTACGATGCATTGTTACTAAGTTTGTTATCTCTCCATTTATCAGTAATTGGGCTGAATTAAACTGACAAGCTGACCATTTAATAATGAGGGCATATGCTTAAGCACCCAGGGCCCATGGTCAAGAAAACAGATTTCAGGGCACTGCAGGACCTTGGCCCATTAGGGCTGTTTGCACCACCGAGTTTAGTTTTAGTTTATTACCATATTTTCCAGCGTATAAGACGCACCCCCTTTTTTATACACATTTTTGAAGGACAAAACTTTATTACCGATCATTATAATAAATTTACAGTATTTTAAATATAAATACAATACTTTATACCCACAATCCATCTGGGGACGAGCTTTTAATTTTCTTCATCAAAACCTAAACACTCATCACCATAGCTAAATGAAAAGTCACTTGAAACCTCTCCTAAATAAGCATTCGAGTCCTCATATAACAAATTGTCCTCTGTGCCATCCAGTGTACTACTAATGCCACACTTCTTACATGATTTAACCTCTGCCTCTGTTTTCACAGCATCCCATGGTGGTTTGACCCAATCACAAACTTTCGAAATCCTAGGCCTCCTTCTTCTTCCTGATGGTGTAACCTCAATATTTGAAGACTGCATCCAGCTTGCATGCTATGTTATAGCAATTTCAACATTGTTTTTGAGCCATAATGTGCCAACAAATTTAAGAATACCAAATGGTAGAAATTTCTCCCACTTAAAAGTCGTTCGCAAAAACTGGACCCAGCTGTGATCATCGATGACAGCACATGTGCATTTACTAATGTAACTGTAATATTCCCACACTCCGCAAGGAAACAAATAAATAAATAAATAATCACGTAACTCCAGAAAAGAGGAAATTTCCAGAAATTAATGCAATAAAAAATTGAGTATCGACATACAAGATGCACCTCGTTCTTCTTGCCTGTTTTCAAAGAAAAAAAGTGTGTCTTATACACCGGAAAATGCACTAATTAAAACTTTCTTACATTTATTGGAAAAATATACTCATTTTATATGCTTAATTTCATTCACATAACTATGCTCACTGTAGTTATTGGCTATACTAAATATTTGAATGAAGAAATGTAAGTTTTATTTGCACAAAAACTATGAGCACATGTTCTATAGCAATATGATGTACACAAAAATGATACACAAAAACTATGAGCATATGGTTTTATAGCAATTTATATGAGCAAAGTTTTACATAAAAATGTAAATAAATCATAAATGCACGAGATATAATTTCAATACAATGAGATATTACAATAATCACTCAGAAAATCTGATATGATTATGATGTATATATTCAATAATTTAAAAAAATCCAAAGATTCCAGAGAGATTTTAATAACTGAAAGAGTGTAACTTTTTACTGAATCAATAAAACGCTTTTCTGCTGTTATCAATTTTATTGGAGGAGCTGTCTGAAATACTGCTATTGCAACATTATACTGATTAAACTAATGTAACGTTGTGTGACACCCATCCTTAAAGCAGCGATTCTCAACATGTGGTACATAAGAGAAAAATAGGTGGTATGCTAAGAAACAAAGTTCAAAAATTCTGTGAAGAAAAAAAAGAACAATTGATAGAAAATTCCTGTGATTGAACTTCAACTGAAGATCTCACAACTTTTGGCTGAACCAAAAAAAAAAATTAAAAGCATTTCAAATACAGCTATTAAATTTTTATTGTTTTTTCGCACAACTTATTTGCGTAAACAAGGATTTTGTTCCATGTTTTATTTCAAAAATAAATACAGAACAAAATTAAAAGTGGATCACACATAAAGCTAAATGAAATAAGGCCAGACATAAAGAAATTGATCTCTAGAATTTAAGTATTATAACTTAAATTTTGATAATTAAAATGGTAACCAATTTTTAATCTAATATTTTTTATGTGTGCATATTTAATACAAATAGCCAATAGCTCGTGCAAATCACAGATGTATATTTTTTTAAATACAGTCAAATACCGAAAATCCGCTGACCTGAAATCCGCGTTGCCTCTCAAAATATAAACATTCAGTTTATAGGTTTCGGAAACCGCAACATGGAGCACGAAATATAGAAGAAAAAATACTTACCGGATAATGACATCATAATTACCGAGTAATAATGAGTCATAACGGAAATACCCAATTATTGACATCATGATAAAAGTGTTTTCTTCTCTAATCTCTGCATCGAGGTAAGAAAGCAGATGATTCACTGAACTCTTCTTTCAAGTTCACGATTCATGTTGTATTTTCTGAGCTCTGTTATTTCACAAGATTATTTAGTGCTGCTTTTTTTTTATCCGGATATTTTGTGGATAAGTTAAGAATATTTTAAATTTCAGCCCTTTTAATACAATGACAGAAAAGAAATGCACTCATGATTTTACTGCTTGCAACGTTGAAAAACGTAAACACATTGCATTGACGATAATGCAAAAAGTGCAAATTCTGCAAAAGATGGAGGCAGGTGCCACTCCTCGGTTTATAGCAGAATCGTATGGAATTGCGACATGATTGTGTATGATATACGGAAAAATAAAGAAGAGCTGTTAAAATTTTATAGCAACAGTGATTCTAAAACCGGAATCCGAAGCCGGAAATCTTTACACTAGGAAAAATCGGCAAACCTCGATGCCATTTCATACGAGTGGTTCTGGCAGCGGCTCGAGTGATGGGGTACCAATTTCAACACTGCCGAGAGAAAAGGGAAGCAGATTCATGCTGATTTAAAAATAGAGAAGCCTATATATAATCAATTTATATATGTAATAATCATTTACTGCATAAAATAAATTATTGTAATAAATATAATGTAATATGCCTTATTTATTTTGCACTTTTAGCCTGAATATTATGATTTATCTTTTCTGTCCCGAAATCTGCAAAATCCTAAAATCCACACAACCTCTGGTCCCAAGCTTTGTGAATTTCTGGACTTCTACTGTATTTCTATTCAGAACTGAATAATAATTATTGTAAAATGTACTAGTGGTAGTAAAGTTTTTCAATTTTTGTTTAGATGGTATGTGTTAGCCAAAAGGTTGAGAACAGGTGCGTTAAAGAAATTAAATTTATGTCACTTTGTTATGTTACATTCGTGTCACTGTGACATTACAAAAGTCGCAGTGTGACCTAACATCAGTATCCCAGCATGACTTTATTACCATATTCAAAGAGAAAGAAACAACAACAACAAAGAAAGAAGCCAAGGGAAAAAAATTCATATCTTACCTCTCGGTCTCCACATCCAAAGGCCGTTTTTGCCCACGCCCTTCTGGGCGCTCTCCTTTCCTGTAATAAACAAAAGTAGGTACAATTTTATTCCCAAGACCATAACAAACCACAGTGACAGTACATGCATAAAAGCACCAAATCTGGCACACACATCCATTTAAGTCATAAATTGACAAGCACATAAATTTAGACTTCTAAATGCAAGTGAATTATGACTGCACATAAATTTATATAGCTCTAAATTTTAATTTACCACTGAAATACAGGTTTAATTTTTATACTTTTTAATAGCGCATTGGATCTATCTATTTAGAAATTGCCTAAACATGAAAAATTTGCAATAAAATATTTACAAAGAAAAGGCATTCATGATAGAAAATTAGGTTTGAACTATAGTCCAAGAACCATGAGATGAAACTATTTCGTTTTTAACCTTTTAGAACCTATGGATTATTCCGTATTGAAAGATGGCTTTCCATATCATTACATGCAAAATACTCGTCAGATTTTGATAGATACGAAATCTTTTCGAATGATTTTTTTTAGCATTACATTTTTCTTCTCAAAATCACTGGGAACGGAATATTCCCCCTATCTCCTGATGCGCTCAACAGGTAGTGGGAAATAGCAATCGTTAGAGAAAGATGTTACAATGTGAGGTTCATAAACAAAAACTTCGTATCCAGCCACACTATCTACTGATCTGAGGGCAATTTTCGTGCCAAAACCGAAATTGTTGCAAAAATTTTTGTGTATGCAAAAGATTTGTGAAACAAAATTTCTTTTACAAAAGAAAATGCAATTTGCACTGAACCCATGAATTACTTTTAAAGAAATTTATATCACTTAATTTACAAATAATTTCTTTTAACATGGAATAAATACCTAAACACGTATCTTACAATTACAGTCAAAAGTCGTTAATCCGGACTCGTCGGGACTTCAGCGATTCCGGATTATCGATTTTTCCAGATTATAGATCATCAGTTTAAATCTCGTAAGATGGCATGCAGAAATTCTAAAATTAAAAATATGAAACCGTAATTTATGAAATAAAGAACAATTATGACCCAAAGGGTATTATCAGCTCCTGAATTTCATTTATTCTGACCTTTATTTTGCATGTGTTTCCTTCGGAATTCACATACAATGTCTTATTTTAGGACACCATCCTGTGATGACAATGATTTTAGTGATGCTGGTTCCGAGCAGTCAACTTTTTCATTACCCAGCACATCACGAAGAGGATTTATGAAGAACCCTGCGTCTTACCAAGCAGTTAAACCAACGAAAACTAAAAAAGAAGAAATTAGATAATACTCCAGTTTCTCAGGAAGAATTGCATACGATGATTCGGAAATTATATCCAAATACCACTCCACTTTCTCAGAAAGAAATACTGAAGTTAAAAGATGAAAATGTGGAATTGCTGTTTTTAATTGAAATGATTACTAAACATGGAATTGATGAAATCCGAAGTGTAATGACGAAACAGGATGACACTCCTAAAGAAACGCAGACCACCACATCTCCAAGCGTAGAAGACGGAAAGAAAAGAACTTGTATCGAAGAAACTCAAAAAACAGAAACGATCAACAGTGAATGGAAAACTCCTAAAAAGGTAGCAAAAATAGTAGATGAGCCGAAACCTATGGATATTGAACAGAATAATAGATTTCAAATCCTGCAGCAGCAGCCAGATGAAGGAAATAACACGAAGAACCACAACCACCCATTGTCTTCCCTCATGATGAGATTTATTGGCTCGAAATGGATGAATTTCTCAAAAAGGAATGCAAGAAAGAATATGAAACAGTAGTAAAAGCAAAAAACACCTATATCTATATGTCAACGATGACCGACTACAAAAATATATGCAGAAGTCTTTTACAACAAAAAGCACTCTTATCAACCACATAATGAAAAACTGCTAAGAGTTATTTTGAAAGGGCTCCCAGCTTCAGTGAAGGCACAAGCAATTCTGGAAAATTTAGAAAGCAGAAAATACCCAATACTAAAAGTGAAACAGTTTACAAAAGGACACAAGGATAATATAGAAAAACTACCGATTTTTCTACTTGAACAAGGACACTTAATTCACAATTTAAGCAATGTCTTCAGTTTTTCAGTTACCATCGAAAAATTTACGCCAAGGAAAAGACCGGTACACAGCTACCGCTGTCAAGAGTGGGGACTCTCACAAATGTATTGTAATAAACCAGAGAGGTGCTGCAAATGTGGTGAGAATCACAGAAGTAACACCTGCCAACTTAAAAAAGAAGAAAAGCCGAAATGCATTTTTTGCAATTTAAATCATGTTTTGAGCTATCGTAGATGCATTGAATATTGCAAGAGATTCGAGAAGAAAACGCAAAAGCCCCAGCCAGCAGCTCCTAAAAATGATAAACAAAACTTCCCTGAGATGCTAAAAACAGCAGACATCCCAGAAAAGTTAAGCACGCTAAAAATTTCCTACAGTCAGAAGCTTCAAAGGAAAATCAAACCACCTAATGATATCAGCGAAGCAGTCACCTGGCTAAGTAATGACAAGTAATGACTTCTTAAAGACGATGATAGCACAAATTGGAAGAATTCAAGCAGCGAAAAGCACCAGCAGATAAGCTCAAAGCGGGATTCCAAGCAGCAATGATCATGATGAACTTTGCCGATGAAAATTAGACAACTTCAGACCCCTCAATAGATGTCAGCACATGAGACCTTCACTAAGCCTAAATCTGCTTTCCTGGCCAGCTTCTGCCACCACCGATAGATGGAGCCACAATATCATCGCAGCTAAGCCTAACATCGAATTTTGCGCCCACTTACGGGATGACCAACAGATGGCAGCACATCTGCACGAGATGAACTTTTTTATTTCTCTTTACAAGCACTTAGGAAGCACTTTTTTCTTTCCAAATAGAAGCGAAATGCTTCTGGAGGCATTTTTTCTTTTCATGCAAATATAATTCTGTTTTACTAAAGTTAAGGATTATGAAATTTATTTTTATATAAATAACTCTGCAAAAAGAAATCTCCAGGTGTCTTTATTCCCCTTATTTTTCTATTATTATCATCATAAAAAAAGGAAAGAAATAATAGCATTTACCTTAAAGATAATTAGATTATTTTTAAAATACAATCTGTAAGCATTTTCTTTAACTTGATATAAGATCCATTTATTTACTTTTCTAAAGCGTTTTATAAAAAATAAGAAAATAATGTAAGCACAAACCATGTGGTTGAAAAGTTACGTAAACGTTGAAAAGTTATGTAAACCCCCAAATAAATAAATAAAAAATGAAAACAATTTCAGTTTTTATAGGATAAAAATTAGGTTCAAACAGGCAATTTTTTCATTTATAGACACATACATGCTTCGAAAGACTTTTGGCCTAATGCTACTTTGGACTAAAAGTATTTAAAAGCTACATATCTTTAGAATTTAGGACGGACTGTCTTGACACTTAAAATAAAAATGTTTTATTAATTACACTGCTTGCTTTAAAACTATGTTTCTTAATCAAAAATTCATTAAATTTTTATAAAACATAAAATAATACACTTATAAAAGAGCCTGAGGCAATTTATTACAATTAATTAAATTGTTTAATTTTCTTACAGAGTTTGATCTTTTAATTTCTATTTATTAAACTTCTATTTTATTAAACTTCAATTTACAATATAAAATTAGTTAAATTTTTACAAATTATAAAATAATTACACTGCTCGCTTTAAAACAATGATTTTTAATCAAAAATTCGTAGTAATAATTCGTAGTAATCAAAAATAGTATTTTTTAAAAATATAAAATAGACAATAAAAATATGATAAATGCCAAATTCAGGCTTCCAAGAGCCCATGTTCGAGTGGAGGAATATATTATCCAAAATTTAATGACTATAAGCAACATTGTTTTTCCACAATGCGAAAACATACATACGTTCATGCAAATTCTCATTATTTTTTGTTTCTTTAAATATGATACAGGGCTATAACATTTGGTGGCAACAATTTCAAAAGGGATTCAGACATTTAAAGTGATTTGACACAAAATGCCATTTTGAAACTAATAGCCCTTCTGGGCTAATTCCCCATTTGGGCTTTAGAAAAAAATTATAAAATTAAAAACATTAAAATAAGACTTTAAATTTTATATTACACCCAAAGTTTTAATGTTTTGTGTGTTACCTTTATTTCTTTAATACCCTGTTCTTCGCACTTAAACCATGTAATATTCAAGTAAACAGTAATATAAAAAAACGTTTAAAAATGCCTATCTTCAAAATTTCCGATAGCCTCACTAGAGATAAAGAGATTTTTTTTCCCATACAGCATTACCATTGCTCCCTTTGAAATCACTGAGTTTGTTAATCAAAAAACAGTTTACAAAGAGCATTATTTACAGATATGTAAAAAAAATCAAAGATGATGAAGCAAATACGAGGTGTGACACAAAAAAAAAAAAAATGAAACTAAGTGTCTAGCTTGGAAAAAAGTGGAGTTGGCAACAACTATTTTGGTGAAGTCATTCCACACACCTCCTCTATCCATGTGGCCAGTTTCGACTTAACCAACCACGCCAGTGGGGAGTACTGCATCATTGAGTGAACATTTGCAACTGCATTCTGCTGGAAAAAATGTCTAATGTAAAAAACCAAACAGTGAATCAACATCAAGTTTCTTGTGAAACTTGAGAAATCAGCCACAGAAACATTTCAAATGCTAACTGAAGATTATGGAGACGAAATTTTGTCTCGGGCACGTGTGTTTGAATGGCATAAGTGGTTTTCAAAGGGAAGAGACAAGGCACGCATGTCAAAATCAAAAGTGGTCAGATTGTTAATCAACACTACGACACTGAAGCACTAAAAAGACTTTGTCAAAAAATTAGGGAAAAAAGGCCATGATTGTGGAATGATGAATGGTTGTTGCAGCAGGACAATGCACCAGCTCACATGGCCTATCTGTCAAGCAGTTTCTGACCAGCAAAACATGACTGTGATGGGGCATCCTCCTTATTCACCTGACATAGTATCATGCAACAGTTTTTTAATTTCCTAAAGTTAAATCTTGCTTAAAGGGAAGCCATTTTACCTCAGTTAAAGAGGTTTGGGCAAAAACACAGAACCTCCTGAAGGGCCTTCCAAAAATCTCGCTCCAGAACTCTTATCGGCAATGGCAGCACCGAATGCAGATGTGTGTGAATGCTGAGCAGATGTGTGTAAATGCTGAAGGGGCACAGAAGAACTGATACTGTTAAGTACAATGATTTATTTTACCAGTCTCGTTTTTTTTTTTTTTTTTTTTTTTTTTTTTGTGCCGCACCTTGTATACTGACTCATCTCAATATTGATGAAGCTTTCCTCAGCTTTTGTCACATCACAGATCAATCATCTAAAGGTATTTCTTTATACCCGTGTAATATTTTGCAAGTAAATGAAATTCATTTTTCAAAATGCTGAGGACAAGGATGATGGAATACATTTCATCATTTTATATCATTTTTTAAAGTAATTTCTTTTACATTTTTACTTAAACCAAAATTTTATAATTCAGTATTATCTTATTTTCTTTATATAGAAACTAACTGCATAAAATACAGTAAAATATAAATATGGAATTTAAAGCAATGAAAACGTTATGATTTTATAAATAAGTTTCCATTACATTTGCATTTTATTTTGAAGAAAGTTGGATTTCTTGAGTGTTCTGTGAAGTTGAAATAATTTTCTTAAATGATAGAATAAGATATCCTGTTGGTTATGCATTTAAATATTAAAGTGAATTTTTATTTTTAGATCAATAAATTAAAATATATTAAAATTTCATTGGACAGAGTAGTACGGTTTATTAAGCAGCAAATTCGAACCGTTTGAATTAATGCAGGTGTTTTATTTTTCCTAAAAATAAACACTTCGTTTTCGAAGTGTGAACATTGTGACAGATGTTTTTAGAGACTGACAAATTTCACTTTAGTTTTAGACAAAGGAAATTATTTGATTAGCTGGGGGGGGTTGTCTTACTGTAGCAAGCAAGTAATTAATGGCGAAGGAAAAAAAGTTCTATTACCACCAGGCAAGAAACTTTCATTTAAAATCGAGAAATCTTAGTAATACTTGGAATGTATAATTATGATTTTAAAGATATTTACAGCAAAAGAGGCGTATGGCCATTTTAAACCAAAGTTTTATTACTGAAACTTAATATATTTTTTGCTTACTTTATTCTCATGTACTGTTTTTGGATTTCTATATCTTGAATTTTCCTTCCACAGTTTTGCATCATTTATGTATACGAAACAGCCTTGGCGCGATTTTGAAAATTGTTGCCAACACAAAAATGACTCGCTTACTGCTCATCATAATGTCGCCAAATCCCGTATGTACCGTAAACTAAAATTAAAACATGTTCTCTCTCACACACACACACATACATACATACATATATATATATATATATATATATATATGCACACATATAAATTATATACATTGCTTTAGTTATTTTGTGGACAATTTAGGAATTTTTAACTTGTTATAGAAGGGATAGTGGTTGGTGACTCTGAGTGTCGTAATGAAGGACCCACGTTCGATTCCCGGAGATGTTTGTAAATGTAGAGTATCTGTGCAGCATGGGGGCACTCTAAATAGGTTGTAGTAGAGGAGGAGGAGTGGGGAAACTCTCGAATACGTCCGCCGGGGTGCTCTTCTTCAAAATTGGGAGTGGAACTGAGCAAAGTCGTACTGTCACCTGTATGATGCTCAAGTCTCTTGGCAACGGCAGGTGATATCTTGCATTTCTTGCCACGATAATTTTCGTGGGCTTTTTCTGATGTTACTGTCAGACAAATGGAATCAGTCACATCAACAACGTTTTTCCATGGCTATTTCGGTAACAGTAACCGAATGATGACACTAAACGATGAGAAAATAATTGCCCTTCAAAACAACCATGGAATTAAAATAAATGTGAATGTTCAGAAATATATAAATAGGTGCGTTTATAAAATTTTAAAGAGGAAAAATACTGTTCATATCCTTAATCTTAATATTCGAAGGGTATTCCTCGCTGAAAGAAAACATGCTAGTGTAAAATATTTATGCAAGAAAACAGTAACCTTAGCAGATGGCTTCATTTTGTTTTCTACCCCTTTTCCAAAAGAACTTTTATTCTCGAAACACGATTTTGCGTTGTTTCACTTTTCATTCGAATCTGTTGTCGTTCGGAAAAACTTCAGATACTGTTCTTTCATGCTGTTATTAATTAACAAATTAAACTATTTGAAAGCATATAAGGTATTTTTTCCATCCTCTGAGCATTCCTTCATGCTGTAACTGGAAGCATGTTCGACGCGTATTCGGAAGGTCCGGGTTCGAATCCCAAAGAACACATTGTCCATTTTTCCCGTTTCTGCATCGATATAACGCAATGATTCTATATGCAATAGAAACGCTCTTAAGAACATTATTAGTCCAAAGGGACAATTTGCCCTGAAGGATTATTAATTTCGTTTTGTCATTTTGCGTTGAAAACTTTAAAAGGCTGTATCACTTTTCAAATCGTTGCCACCATATATTATCACCCTGTCTTATATTTAAAGAAATTAGATAATGAAGAATCTGCATAAATGTATGCATGTTTCTCGCATTGTGATAAAGCAAAGGTGCCTAGAGCCATTGAAATTTGAATAACGTAATCTTCCGTAGAATATGGGTATGTGGAAGGCCTAATTTGAATTTGATTTGTGTTTTATTATCGATTTCAGAATTTGTAACACTTCAACGAATGTTTGATTAAAAAACTAAACGATTTCAAAGCGAGCAATGGCAACACTGTAGGAAAAAAAAAATTTTTATCTCCAGCGCGCAAGACTCTGTATCACAAATTCTAAAGAAATGTTCATTTTAAAACTAATTTGCGATATTGCTCTTGAACTGGATTTTATAGTTTGAGTACGCAGAATATGATATGGAATAAATAAAGGTAACACACAAAACGCTAAAAATACGCTCCTTTGGAACGTAATTTAAAATCTGAAACCTTTCACCCTTTTTTATGAATCGGATTGATTAAAAAAATATGCATTTAATTAACGATAAATCCAATTAAAAACATTCAGTATTTACATAGAATTACATTGCTTTTTTTTTCTTTATTTTTCATTTTCAAATATATAAAAGATGTTATGTTACATATTAGCCTAAATGCATATTCATCTTATATCCTGGAGCCGTGTCTATACATAAACTCTACTCATAAATCATATTAAAATTATAAAGAATCCTTTGTTCAAAAAAAAATCTTTTATAATACAACTTTTTGATCGTATTAGCCGAACTCATGATGCAATAAGCGATGCATTTTCCACGTTTTTCTATACAAACAGGAGAGATTTCGGCATTTCGATAACAATAATCCAAATGATTGCGCATTAAAGGGCATCTACTGTATTTTACGAAGTCAATTTTCCGATTAATAAGAGTGATTCAAAATCTCGGTTACAAAAGCGAGTAGGCTGACAGCGTGATAGTTTGCGTGAAATTCTTCACGCGTAATGGCCGAGTGGTAATGTCCCTGAACGCTGGTAATTCGGGCCGAGGCTCAAATTCCGCAAACGGACCGGCTGCATGGGCGTTTATGCGTAACGTGTTGATACGAGCCAGCTTTCTTAGAGAATCCTCCACGAAGGCCTCCCTCTCTTCCGCGTAGTGCTTTAGGGCGGAACACATAATAACAATAACATGAGTACGAGCCAGGTTTCCTCGAAAAATCCTCCATCAAGGCAGTTTCTTCCTCCTGCTGGCATGCTTTGCCACAATCCTAATAATAATGGAATTTCTTATTGCAATGTGTTTACATCTTTAGCCTAATGTGCAATTAAATCTGATGGTCAAAACACCTTTTTAAACTAAGCAGTTAAACATCACACTTAAATCGTTCTGAATTAAATTGAATTTTATTTTTGAATTTAAAATTTCACGCAAGGGCAAACAGAACCTTTTTCGGATCTTTATAAGGGAAACAATTTTCTCTACATGCATCATTATATTATTTCCGACCAGAAAACATTCTTTCGTCATCATCTCATTTCGGTGACTGTAAAATTTTTCAAAACGTTACAAACGTATCCGTCAGAACGAAAAATTAGAATGGCACATTTTCTAAAAAGTTTTTGTTCAAAGTATGCTATTCTAAGCGATAAGAACAAGACATTGAATTTAATGTGGCCACGCCAGGGCATATACAGGATGATCCAAAAGTCACGAACTTAAAATTTTGTAAACTCCGGAATGAATGTTGAAGGCAAACAGCTTTAATGGATGCACTTCTGTATTCTTAAACGTAAGAAACCACATGGAACTTCAGCTGTACATTATTTTATTATCTTGTACAGACATAAGTTTATTTCGAAGCAGAAGTCATGAAAAATGTGCATGCCCTCGCCGGGAATCGAACCTCCGACCTCTCGAATACGCGCAGAGCGTGCTGACCATTACACCCCGAAGGCGTTCTAAGAAGGCAAAAGAAATATCTTATAACTTTGAAAATCCATTGATTTGCTGCAAGACAGAAACCAGTTTCGCAAGCAGAACGAATTTTTATGATTGAGCTTTACTTCGCAACGTATTCTTACAGAAAAGCTGTTGAAGCGCTTAAGATTATCTTACCAAAATGTTCTTGAACTTAACAACACAATAATGTTCCCATTGGTAACCTGATTTCGAGAAGCGAAGGTAAGCGTTCACCATAAGAAACGAAGTAGCCGGCAGTCTCCTCTGAGTTCAAACAAAATGGACTCTCAACTTTATGCGTTGCGAAGTAATGCCCAATCATAAAAATTCCTTGGGAAAACTCATCTGCATCTCAAACTAAATAAAACAATATAGAGGGGGGGATCATTCAATGAAACGATTTGCCATTTATATCCATACTGAAATTTCACAATTTTTGCGAGTTTGAGGTGAGCGAATTTTGGAGCGAATTTTAAAGAAATTGAATAATGAAGAATCTGCACGAATGTATATATTTTTCTCGCATTGTGAAAACATAAGAGACATCAAGTTTTGAATAACGTAATCCTCCACTGGAATATGGGCCTCTGGGTAGGCCAAATTTGGAATGTGTTTCATTATTTATTTCATATTTTTTTTTTTTACTTTAACGAATTTTTGATTAATAAACTCAACGATTTCAAAGCGTACCATCAACATTAACATCACGTGCATCTTCAAGCACGGATATTTTATGCGCGAGGTTTCTTTATATTCGTAGTCCTCTACCCGAATATGGACACCTGGATACCCGAATTTAGAATTTGTTTTATTATCTAGTTCCTATTTTGTAAAAATTTAGATTTACAAAATATGAAATAACAATGTACAGAGAATGTTTTACATTACGCCCAAAGGGGCGTTTATTTAACGCTTTGTGTGTTATCTTTATTTATAAAATATGTTTTTCACACTTAAAACATAAAATTAAATTCAACAGCAATATCGCAAAATAAATTTTCATTAACAAACTCAAAGAGTTCAAAGCGAGCAATGGCAACACTTCACGGAAAAAAAAAAAAACATTTTTATCTCCAGCGCGCAAGACTGTTTATCAAAAATTCTAAAGGTATGCTGTTTTTAAATATTTTTAGCCCAAATGTTTTCGAAAATTGTATGTCCATGCAACTGAAAAAAAACCTCCTCTGTGAGTATAATATGCTTTCAGATCTTTTTTTTTTTTTTTTCTTTAATGGCGGGCACTAACGATTATAGGCATAGGCCAGTACTAAGACCCGAAGCGGTGGTTATTTTATTATGACCTCCTATGAAGGACAGACAATTTCTTAGGGATATGAGCACGAGACTTCCGGTACGGCATTCAGATTCACAAACTATTTTACCGTCTGCGCGGCAGCTTCTCCTAAGTTAATGTTCTGTTTTGTTAAATGATTGCAAATTAACGCCTGAGAGGAGGAATGCCTTCATGGAGAATTTTCGAAGTGAAATTGGCTTGTTAGACATGAGGAAAACTACGAAAACAGCCCTGCAGCCAGCCCGTTCGCCGAGACTCGAACTACTAGTGCTCAGCGACTTTACCGCTCGGCAGTTGGTAAAAAATGAGTAATAAAAAAAACGTGAGACTTTTTATGCCAGTCATATTTTATGTTGATTGTACTTCTATGAAGAAAAGGATAAGGATAAGGATTCCTTATATCTTTTTCTTCTTTCTCATAATTACAAAATTGACCGCAAGTCATTATTATAATGACCAATCAAAATTGCTTCAACTATCTCCACTGCAAACTTGTTACTTTTATCCGATTGCCGAGGATCATTAGAGAAAACATTCTCTCGACATTTGCACTGTGGGCTAGTATGGCAAATACATGTGCAATGTACGTATTTGCATAGCTTTATCAGATACGATTTCCGATCATTATGCTTTGTATCTGCAAGAAATTTAGCCATTTTCAAAGTAGCTACACAGTTTTAAATGTTATTATTTTTCTCTTAGTTACAATATGGCAACCCTAGCTACTAAGAAAGCATTCGAAACGAAAAAGCAGATGTAATGGGATTCATGATGACTCAAAAAATTAACTTCATCTGCAGATTTTTAAAAGGCAGCTGCAAAGTCCATGAACAAAGTCTATTTTTTTGTTTTGGCGCCAATCGAAAGATGCAAAGTCAACAGAATTTTATTCATATTTCTGTTATTATATTAAGACATGTCCGTTAGAGACTCGCTGGGAAATTCAACTTTGCTTCTCGCTGTGGCCTTTCACCCCAAATGAACTCAAACATATCTCTAACGAAATGAAAGAACTTTTTTTTTCTTTTTTTTTTGGGGGGGGGGGGGGTTGGCTAGGTATATCAAAGAAAAATAGGTGGTTCGCAAAGAAACAAAGTATTTTTAGCTATTAGTGCAAGGGGAGACATCTGTCTCCGGGCGCAGCATCCAGGAGGCACCAAATTAGCGCTACGAAATCTTTTAAGGAAATTTTTTCCATTCTTGGCACACAGAACGGGGCGCAAATTCTTCAGTTGACCCCGGGCGCTGGAAACTCTAGCTACGCCCCTTTTAATTTTGAATGTTTTCAGCGCGGTTTCAGTATGAAACCACCGCCCCTCTGAGACATCGAAGAAAGGATCAGATGACGCAGTCGCGAGATTTTTTACAGCTGTGTTTATTGCTTTCGAATCACTGCTGTAAGCAGTTGCACCATGTCTTCGTTTGAGTGGCTTCAAAGATGAGGATATGAAGCTTTTGAGAGAGGGAAAACATTTCTTATTTTTTACAGAGACACAGAGCACACTGAAGAACACTTCACAGTTGCGTTTTTATTCTGTTTCTCTTAGCCGTCGCTTTTCTCATTCGTCTAGTTCATAGTAAAATATTTGTATACATCTAAATTAATTTTAATTCCACATATAATTGTCTTAGTTTTATGTAAGTAATTTAGTGCATTATTAGTTACTTTTTGTCTCTTCCTGTTTTAAATTTTTTATTTATAATTAAAAATGCGTGTTTATGCAAATATTACTTACTTCATTAGTTTTTCAGTAATTTACTAGTATAATCTGCAATGTGGGTTACGTTCCAATACTTTCCAGCAAAGTAAAGATAAATAAGCAAAAGCTTAGTCTTAAATGCTCTAGACGGGCGTTGGTTTCAAGGCGAAACCGGTCCCCTTTCCATAAAGGGGGACGAAAAAAAATTTTTTACACTCATTTATATTGTCTATAGGACCATTGCATGTCATTATGCTTACTTTTTCATACCTTTTAAAAAATTATAACATTGCACCCCTGAAAGGGTTAAAGGAATAGATTGACTTAAAACCGGAAGTAATTTTAGTCCTTTTTACTTTTTTATTCGGAGACAACTGTTAATTATTTTTATCTGTTAAGAATCGTTTAAAATGCAATAATTAGTCTTAATGTCTTCATCCTGATTCTTACTGTTTACATCGAAATATTGATTTGCAGAAATTAAACCCTTCTGACGCACTGGGGAAACGGTGTAGGACCCTACCCCTTGTAGAACAAATATGTTATTTCGAATACTGTCATGAGTAACTAGTATATATTTAGAATTTTATATATATATATATATATATATATATAATTAAATGATGTTTTTAACATTTTTATTATAAAATAGAGATAAGATAAGAGATAAATTAAAAGATAAATTTCCAAAAAGACTAAAGTGTGCGTCAAGTTTCAATAGACCTGAAGTGCTATCTGGGAAGGCCGAGAAAGGTGGAATGAGCTGGCTATAGCCTGATGCAGAAAAAACATTCGTATATATAATAGGCAAAGTAGTGTGAGTTTCTTGGTGCACTAGTAATAATTAAACCTTAAATCTATAACACAATATTAAGAGGTACATATTAGATTAAATAAGTCATACAATATGGGTACTAAGTATGGCCATAGACCGTTTAATATTATTTGGGTCATTAAAGTCATAATCGTAAATCCTTATAACTGGGTTGTTGATATTAACAAGATTGGCATAAAAGTTCCGGCGAGCCGGCAGTAAAAACACTTAAGTTATTCTATAACCCAATTCTTCATGTAACTTTTGATTTCGAACGTACCAGGGCGAATTGGTAATCTGTCTTAGGACACAATTTTGAGCCTGTTGCGATTTTTTTGATTTCGAACGTACCAGGGCGAATTGGTAATCTGTCTTAGGACACAATTTTGAGCCTGTTGCAATTTTTTTCTATAAGATTTGCATGAATATGCCCAGACCGGGTAGGCATAGCATAATATGAGACGCAATACAGTTTTATAAATAAACAACTTTTTGTCTACATTGAAAGTACACTGTTTCGTTAAACCCTTCTCCGCGTCTTTAATTCTCCTAGTTTTATAATATTATCCATTTAAAATTTTGACTAACCCACCGTTAGGGAGATGGCTCTCGACAATCTGCAATAATGATAATAAAAATAACAACAATAACACTCTGCAGTTTTTGCACACGCATTCCCTGCAACCGTCCCTCTGGGCAGCAACCGGAACATTTTCATAAAAATGCCAGCGACTTCAAGCAAATTGGTCATTGTTCGAAAAGGCAGAACTTTCAGAAGGATGCCGACGGGGATGCCCTCTTTATGCAAATCAATCACTGTTCGAAAAGAAAAAAATCTTCGAGCAGCTTTCGATCTTTTATTTCTGCACTATCACGCCAACTCTTCCTTGAAATTTTGTTAATGATCTGATCTTCTTCCACACGTCCAAGAATATTATGACAAGGAAAACATTATTTTTAATCCAAAGGCAATTTGCCCAGAAGGACCGTTAATTTCGTTTTGGCATTTTGCGTTGATTCACTATAAATGTTGGTTCACTTTTCGAATTGTTGCCACCAAATATCATCTCCCTGCATTATATTTAAAGAAATTGAATAATGAAGAATCTGCCTGAATGTATGCATGTTTCTCGCATTGTGATAAAACAACGTTACCTACAGCCATCCAATTTTGAATAACGTAACATTTCCACCCGAATATGGGCATCTGGAAGCCCAAATTTGGAATTTGTTTTATTATCTATTTCATATTTTGTAAAACTTTAACGAAATTCAATTAACAAATTCGACGATCTCAAATCGAGCAATGGCAACATTGTACGGGAAGAAAAAAACTTTTTCTATCTCCAGCGCGCGAGACTGTGTATCGATAATTCTAATCTTCCCGCTAATGTGCTTTCTTTTACGCATCGGATGATTATCTTTATTAATTACAGTAATAATTTTGAATCCTGGAACTGAATTTTATTTTGTATAAAATAAAAATATATTCATGTAATGCTAAATACACCTCGTTCATACTAAATAATATTCTTCTACAGGTTTTATAATTTCTAGGTCTTTAAAACTCTCATTAGTACACAACAACTACCAATTCAAAATAATCAAATAGAAATAGATAATTTGCATTTGTACTAAACATAGTTACCAGCTTATACGAAATTTAATGGCAAATTTGAAAAATCTGATTGCATCACATTACTTTTTTTTTCATGAATTTAATACGGTGATTTACTTGGAAAAAAAAATCTCAATCAGACAAAGAGATATAGGTATTTACTTTTCTGAAAACAAATCCAGAAGCATTTACATTTTACAACGTTGCTGTTTATACATACAGCAGAGTCCCGCAAACTCGACATTATGTGGACTCAGTTCGGTTATCTGATTTAAACAGCTTTTAGCAGCCCACTTCTTTAACTGCCTGTCATGGTATTGCCCTAAGGAAAAATTAGAATAAGGCGGTAACCGCCGCGCCTCAATAGGCGGAGCTAGAATAGTACATGAGTACACAATGAAATTTAGAATTTAGAAGTACATCGGGGAAAACTGTTTGATGAGTTTCCGAAATGTCGCGTTTTACAGAATAAGCAGTGGGTTTTTCAGAACTCTTAATATTTAACTCTTTCATGAGCGCGATATTATTTCTATAATGTTTTAACTAAAAAACTCTAGAAATTGAATATTATGATTCTAGAGACAAATAATATATGAATTAACACCAGAAAGACTGAAACATAGTATATACCTATATTGCCATAAAAGCAGTCAAAATGCTGTTCTCATGTGTAAAGAAATTTGTTTAAAATTATTTTTTTTTTTTTTTTTTTTTTTTTTTTTTTTTGTATTTTTTACTTATTTGTAAGTATTAACAATAAAAAGAATTTACTTCACTTGGAAAAAAAAAATTACGCATTATTTGTACATTTTAAGCAATTGAAAATGGAAATCTTTTTATGTGTACATCTTCCGCAAACATACTTTTGACATTTTTCACATATATTATTTGTTTTGTTGTTGTGGCAAAGTTGTACTTGACAAATTTTTCGTTTGTTAGAATATGTTGTATTTGATGATGTTGCAGTTGATCTTTGTGGGTCTTCATGTTCTGATGAATTTTTCTGTCTTGCTGCTCTGTAATCGTTGGAAAGCTGTTCTGCTAATTCAAACGAGACCTGTTTTCGTTGTATTTGTATTCCTGTCGCTTCTTTGTAAAGGATGGGTTATAGGTTATTCAATTATGGCAAAGCACACGAGGGCTATCTGCCTAAAGGGAGGGATGCCTTCGTGGAGGACTTTCTAAGGGAAACTGGCTCGTATACACGTTAAACATGGGAAAAACCACGAAAACACCCATGCAGCCAACCCGTTCACGGGATTCGAACCTCGGACCGAACTACCAGTGTTCAGCGTCTCGGCCGCTGGTGGGCTCTTTGTAAAGGTTCCAAGCATTTATAGCAGCCACAACTGCAACTTATCATGCATATGCCCAAATGGCATATGCATGATATGTATGTTATCATGAACATGTATGTTATCATGTGACGGTAATAAATATATGTATATATATATATATATAAGCTGTTATTCCAATCCAGAGCCGAACTGGTCATATAAGAAATTTACTCAATTCAGTAATAAAAGTCCTTTGATTATTTAACATTTTCCAAGTAGTCAAAACGACTACTTTTGGGCAATACATGTACATATATAATTTATTTACTAAAGAAACATTGATTATATTATCTCCTAAAATAAATTTAGTAGAAGCACATATATATACATCGGAAATGAAGGAGGGGTAGGCAACTACAATGATTTAATAAACTTATTTATATGTTGTACAAGTTGTCAAGTGTTGTCAAGTCACAAAACTATAAGTAGCTGTGTTATTATACACGTAATTTTTTTTTTTTTAAATTGAAATTGAAAAGCAGTCAAAATGGCTTTAGGCAATCTAGTGTTAAAAAAAAATCTACTCTTGCCCCTTTCGTATTCACCATCTTTCATAAAAAATCCGTACATATTCTCTTCACACACCAAGGACTTGTTCGGACCTAATCTTTTCCCACCCTATCAAAGTAGTTCGTCCAACACCTAAATCCTAGGTAATTTTTTTTTACACTTTCCCCTTTGTTCAGTCTCTTTAAAGCATCTCGTTTTATTGCCATTGTCCTGTTAGCTTTCTTTTCGAAAGACATATCAAAAATTCACCAAAATATGTTAAGACCGTAGAGTCATTAGGTTAATTGGAAGAAGAAAAGATGAAAAATATGTAACCGCCTTCCGGGAATCGAACCACGGACCTCTGGAATACCGGCTCAGCGTGCTACCGTTACACCACGTAGGCACGCTAGGGAAGTGGGAGAAATACCTTATATACTCCCCTTTTTAAAGGGCGACTAGGGTTTTAGGGGACCTAGTCGCCAAATCCTGGGTGCGGAGAATCATCATCCACAACCCTTTTAGTTCGGGCGCCACTTGTAGAGTCATTAGGTTAACTGGAAGCAGAAAAGATGAAAAATATGCAACCGCCTTCGCCGGGAATCGAACCACGGACCTCTGGAATACCAGCCCAGCGTGCTACCATTACACCACGAAGGCACGCTAGGGAAGTGGGAGAAATACCTTATAAGACTTGTACACTTAGATGTGAACTGAAGAACAATACCACCAATGAACTGGCGTGAGTTTAGTTTGCAATAAGATGCAACCACAAAACTTCATTCTCCTAATGCTGGGATTCTCAACCAGTGGTACCCAAGAGAAAAACAGGTGGTATGCAAAGAAACAAAAAGTTTTTAAACATAAATTCAAAATTCTCGTGAAGAAAACTGACTAACTTTTGGCTGAACCGGGGGGAAAAAAAAAAAAAAGTAAAGGCATTTCAAATAAAGGTGTTAAAATTTTATTGCATTTTTCGCAAAACCTATTTGTGTGAACATACATCTTCTTCCATGCTATATTTGAAAAATAAATACAGAACAAAATTAAAAGTGGATCTTAATTTCCGGTTAAAACGAAGTGAGAAAAAACCAGACATAAGAAACGGATCTCTCTTAAACGGGCCTAAATTTTGCACTAAATTTTAGAATTAAATTATTATCACTTAAATTTTGATAATTAAAAAGCTAACCAATTTTTAATCGAATATTTTTTATGCGTGCATATTTAATACAAATAAGCAGGTTGTGCAAATGGCAAACTATATATTTTTTTAAATATTTGAGAAATTGAAAAATAATTATTATAAAATTTAAGTGGTGGAATTAAAGTTTTTTAATTTTTGTTTAGATGATATGCGTTAGACAAAAGGTTGAAAACAGCTGTCCTAATTTCTAAAATTAGAAGCGTCGGAGCCCTATCGTAGACCCTCAGGAAAGAGAAACAAGAAGAAATAAATAAAATGCTTAATAAACTCATTAATGATTAAAATAATTAATGACTAAAGTGAATTATTAGATTAAATTTATTATATATTAGATTATTAGTCCAAAGGGGCTTTGTCACTGAGGGACTATTGTTTTTGTTTTGCGATTTTGCGTCGAATCACTCTGAATATCCGTTTCACTTTTCAAGCTGTTGCCACCCAATATTATCGCCCTGTATTATATTTGAGGAAATTAAATAATGAAAAATCTGCATACATGTATGTATGTTTCTCGCATTGTGATAAACAACGGTACCTAGAGCCATCCAATTTTGAATGACGTAATCCTCGTGCGAATATAGGCATCTGAAATCCCAAATTTGAAATTTGTTTCATTATCGATTTCATATTTTGTAAAACTTTAACGAATTTTTGATTAACAAACTCTACGATTTCAAAGCGAGCAATGGCAACGTTGTAAATAAAAAAAATTATCTACAACGCGTGAGACTTTGTATCGGAAATACTACAGGTAGATTCAATTTAAAATTATTTTGCGATATTTATCTTGAACTGAATTTTACGGTTTAAGTGCAAAGAACAGGATATTAAATAAGTAAAGGCAACACACAAAATATTAAAAAAACGCCCCTTAGGGCGTAATTTAAAATCCGAAACCTTTAAGATTTTCTTTTTTGACTTTTTTAAATTTATCTCTAATTTTAATAAATTTAATAAGTAATTTTTAATGTAATTTTATTGCTAAAAATAAAATTTTCGATATCAAATTTCTACTGAAATTGTTGTTCAATTCCATAAAAGAAGTACCGGGCCTTCTGATTTAGGGCTCAGGTGCGGTCTGACTAGAATTATAATTTATCCTAAAAACTAAGAAGTACCGAAGCCTGGCTCTGGCGCAATCTAAGCTCTGGTTTCGCAACAATAGAAAGAAATGTGAACCAGCGGCCAGCCGCTACCCAACTTTCTTCGTATCCTCCAAAGAAGCAAACAGCGTTGCCATGTAATTACAACATATCTTGAGATTTGTTAGACAGTTCCAAGAATTAACGGCAGAATGCGAAAACGGCAAAAATTACGGAAAAAGAACACTCAAATCCTTGAACAGAACAGGAAAGATACACGCGTAAACAATAATTATATATACTGTACGTAATATTTGCTCTGTTTGGCCTAGACATATCTTAAAAAAGTTGTCGAGTTATACGGATGTCGAGATAACGGGAGTCGAGTTTGCGGGACTCTACTGTATTTAATTTTAATTAGTTTTACGCATTTTCGCATTTTAGTAATTCATTTTGTTATCACACATTTAGAACATGGATGTCTAAAGTGCGGCCCAAACGCAAATTATGAAAGTATTTAAATTTACTCATTTTTATTTTTTAAAAAATAAATGTTTGAATTCGATTCGTTGGCATTTATTTTAAAATAAAAATTTAAATAAAAGCCTCTTAGTATGTCATGATGATATGCAAAGTGACATTCAAATGAAATAAAAATTTGAAATTGTTTCCTTACCGGAGTTTTATAAAGATTACCTATGCCCCGCAATAAATATCCTAATTTTCACAATCATGCTTTCAGCTTTTGGCAGTACCTATATTTGTGAACAATTATTTTCAAGAATGAAGCATACAAAAATAGAACAGAGATCACCGACAAACATCTTTAAAATGCATTAAGAATTGCAATCTCGTCTATTGAACCCGATATCCATCTGCTTGTTCGACAAAAGCAAATTCAACCATCTTTCATCAATTCGAGTTTTTTCAATCTTTATGAAGTCCAAACTAAATTAAATGAAACTTTTACAAATTAATTATAAATATGTACCTATACATATCTAATTCAAATTTTAAAAAATTAATAATAAAAAGAATTTATTTTAATAAAACAACATAGCCCTAATTTTTATTTCAATTTGTTGAAAATATTGTATGTGTGGCTCAGCATTTTTTTTTTTTTTCTTTGCAATGCGGCCCCACAATTTTTTTTTCCCCTTTACAATGCGGTCCTCAAACAATTACAGTTTAAGACACCCACGATTTAGAACAAGGAAGAGAAATTCAGGCATATGGATTTATGTATCGTCGGCATCATACCAAAAATCAAGAATCTTCAAATATGTTTGCTTCAAGAGATTGAAAAAAGAACAAGTTATTGTTCCCAGAAAATAAATCTGTTCCATTCCTATCACAAAATATGCGTGTCCCCTTCTGATATAATGCGAAGCATTGAAAATAATACAAGAAATGCGTTTAAGTGAAAATAATACAGTACAGATTAGCGACTCTGGTGACGTACACGGCGCAAAAACAAAAAATGGAACACTTCCTGTATCTCCCGTTCTACTGGGCCGAATGACGAAATTCAAATTCCATTTTTCATGTCTCGAAAGCGCGACTTAGGATACGTACGAGATTTATATGCAGCATTTGTTCTAACGTAAGTCTTTTGGCACAAAAATTGGACTTTTCCTGAAATAACACACCAATTTTTTTTTCCATATTTCCATTCTACGACTCAAATCATTCCAGATTGCCAAGTTTTGTAAAAATGGCACGAGTAATTTTTAAAAAATTTGCTCTCAAAATTTTAGCTCCTACTTGCTAATTAAATTTGATATATATATATATTTATTAATATCTCTTTTTTACTAAACTTTTTTTTTTTATTCTTCCTTTCACATTTCGAAATTTAGGTTCATTCCAACTCAAATTCCACCATTTTTTAATTTGTATTTTTAAACAAATTTTATAAATTTTTCGAAACAAATTTTGAATTCTGACCTATAAAATTTTTAACATCATCTTAAAGTAGTTGTATTTCTAAGCATATCTACGAAAATTAGAGTTTTTTTTATTCAGAATTTCCTAAGATATACGTGAATTTACACATTGGGGCGTTAAGAAATTTGCCATATTTGTTATAAGCGATAATAACGCCAAATGTGATTTACGCACTTTGTTAAAATTAGTTGAAAATAAGAACGATGACTTTTTCCCGCTCCTGTATAATTCGAACGGAAAATAGATTGCTATAAATTAAGAAGTTCGCCGAGTGAATTAATATTGGCCCAAACTGGAAGGAAAAAAAAAAAAAAAATGCGCCAAGGTGGATTTTTTAAATTTCTCCATAAATTTTTCACTAAAAATTAGAAAATTTAATATCCAGTCATAGTTTGAGTCGTAGAATCGAAATATGGAGGAAAAAAAATTGGTACGTTATTTCAGAAAAAGTTCGACTTTGTGTCAAAATACTTATGTTAGAACAATGCTATATATAGATCTAATGGGTAGGGTACGAACTGCGCGAAATTTGATCGAAGATCCCCTCCCCCCTCTTAACTAATCCACGAATTGCGCGACTTTTACTGTCTCCTCTTTCTTTACCAAGAAAATTGGGCGCTACAAAAAGTCATTTATCGCCATTATTGGGACATTTTATTGAGACTGCAAGCCTCTATTTTGGTTAGGTTTAATATTGTAAAAATTGTGCATACAAAACAAATACTAATTTAAAATCTGCCGTGCGCTCAAGTAAAAACGAATTTCTTTTATTTTTTAAAGTTTTATGATGCTTAAAAGAATAATGAGCCAGATCTTTTTTATTCTCTGTAAGAATTAAAAACTTTCCAAGTTGTAGATTTTAGTTGCTGATCTATATATATATATCTATATATCAGTTTTGAATAATAAAATTGATAGATTAATGACATACACAAAACTGATACATAATCAACCTATCAAATATCGGATTTGTAGAGCACCTTTAATAAGTTTCTTGTCTAAATAAATATTGACAAATCATCTCAGATAGCAGAATGGTTTTAACTATCAAATTTACCATTTTAGGTAAGCAGTTCTAATTTAATTTAAACAATTCCCTTTATTAACTCTAAAAATTGGATTTCTTAAGTGGTTCCAAATTCAAACTAATATTATTGCAATATATTGCCGTATTAAGCTTTCCATTTTTAGTCATTGAAATTATTTAACTATTTATGGTTTATTATGTATGAATATTCTAAGTTTATTTAACTTTCTTAAAAAATTCCATATTTTAATACTAGAAACGTTTAAATATTTATTCTGTTTTCCAGTTACTCTACCTGATGTACTTTGGCATACATTTAATTTCTAATGCACAAATAATTAATAAATTGATAAATATGAGCTTCCGCAGAATTTTCATAGTTAACAAAAAAAAAAAAAAAAATCAAACTCCCTTATATTCATATCTTGGGATTTTCAGTTCCCTTGTAATCCATTCCTTTTTCACATATTGTTGCACTGTATTAAAGTTTCATATGTATGTTATAATAATTCAAATTTATTTACAATTTATACGTCAGAGTTCCAAACGCATACTAATGTTGTTATAATAGATTTCATGCTAAGCTTTTTTTTAATTTAACTATTAATTTCTGCAAATATTTACATGATTACTTTAATTAACAAAAAATATTTCTAGCACACTTTGATACGGAATAATCTTTTGCATGCCACTGAGCTATACTAAATTTTCCAGTCTAGTTCAGATATCATGACTATTATTGATGTCATTTATAAAAAATACAATTGCTATGCTTTATAATTATTTAATTTATGATATTATTATAATATTCCTTGCAGTAATATTGTAATTAATGAAAGATGTTTGTAATGCTAATATGTATGTTTACTAATACCTTTAATTTTCTTTGTTAGCTCTCGCGTTTATTACTGTTATTCAAGTAATTAGCCTGCTTGTTAAACATTCTTTACTTGTTCTCGTGATTGTAATATATAATTCTATTTCTTTATTTTTATTTTCCTCTTGGCTACAATTGGCTTCGAAAAGTAAAACCCTGTAGGCAAGGAGGGGGGAGGAAAGAAATTTTGATTTGCGCAGTTGGACTAGACCAGGACGGGGGAGGGATTTTCATTCGCGCAGTTGGAGTACACCCTAAGTCGCGCTTTCGAGACATGAAAAACGCAATTTGAATTTCGTCAATCGGCACAGTAGAAGGGGAATAAAGTGGTGTGGTGTGGTGTGGTGCATTTAATTATGGCAAAGCATACTAGGGCTATCTGCCTAAGGGGAGGGATGCCTTCGTGGAGGGCTTTCTAAGGTAAACTTGCTCGTATACACGTTAGACATGGGAAAACCCACGAAAACACCCATGCAGCCAGCCCGTTCGCGGGATTCGAACCTCGGACCGAACTACCAGTGTTCAGCGACTTTACCGCTCGGCCGCTGGTGGGCTAGAAGGGGAATAAAGCCTTTCCCCCTTTTTTTGCGCAGTGTAAAAACGTATGCATGTCTGTGTATATGTAACCGTGAAAGACCGAAATTGGAGAATGTCGACTTTCACCGGAGAATGTCAACATTCACCAAATACGTCGGTGAAAGATCGAATATTTCTTTACATTCTTGTACATTCGGACCCTCACCAGTGCATGTCGACCATCACAGATATGCTCTGGTGTAGGTCGAAAAGAGAGGAGTCTATGTACACGCTGCCATTCCAAAAGGAAGTGTTCCACAAATAAATGCAGTTGTAAATGCAAGGGCCTCTTCTGCAATTCAAAGTGTCATAATAGTTGAAGTTGTTGCAGTAAATAAGATTTGAATGACATAATTTGGTAAGTTTATAACTTCTATTATTTTCCTTTCTCATTTTGAATGTACTGTGTGTTTTAAGTTCTTATATTCTTAAGTTCTTATTCCGAGTTTCAAGTGCGTTTTTTCGCGAATGAATTACGGAGAAGGAAATATAATATTCTTATATATTCACCGGTGTAAGTCAGAAATAAGAGTATTTGGGAAATATTTCGGACATACACCAAGCGACTATGTTAATGTTGACATTCACCGGTGAAAGTCGACATTCTCCTGATTTCGGTCTTTCACGGTAACATATACACGCACACATACACATACATAAATCCACACATACATACATGAGTCCACACATTCATATACACATATAAACACATACATACATACGTCCACACATACATACATTTCTGAATCCGGTCCCGATAACAAAAGAGTACTGTTATTGTTCGATACTTTACACTTTTATCAGTACTTTTAATTAATATTCCTGTATATCTTGGAAAAAAAAAATCTCAGAATTTAACTTACCATGAAGGTAAGTTTAGGCTCGAATGGAAGACCATGATCTGTCTCTCTGGTCAGGGATGGAATTAGTGGAAAACTAGTGATGGGCCTCCCTTGACGTCAGAAGCAGCGAATCTGCTGTAAAAACTAACCACGTCGGGAAACACAAAGCCTGGACCCACATAGCAATACAACCCAACCCCGGAAGTGAATAATTTATGAGGTAGGGTGAATTTCCCTTTCAGGCAAGAAGTCTTAAATGGAGCAACTTTAACTAATCCAGCAGGTTAAGAAATTTGTCTGAATACTACTACACTTCAGTGTGGTACTGAAAATAATTCTCGTCAGATTCATTTAATATCATTCCACAGCAGATGCATTTTTGAGAGGTGCTGAATTCATTTAATTTTTAGCCCAAAGGGCATTAATTTAGTTTTGCCATTTTGCGTCGGAAACTTTAAGTGTCCGTTTCACTTTTCAAATTCTTGCCACCTAATATTATCACCCTGTGTTTAAGAATTTAAAGAAATTTAAAGAAATTAAATAATGAAGAATCTGCGTAAATGTATGTATCTTTTAAAACAACGGTATCTAGAGCCATCCAATTTTGAATGACGTCATCCTACTGCGAATATGGGCATCTGGAAGCCTAAATTTAGAATTTGTTTTATTATGGATTTCATATTTTGTAACATTTTAACGAATTTTTGAATAATAAACTCAACGACTTCAAAGTAACGGTAACACTGTACGGGGAAAAAAAAAAAAAAAAAAAAAAAAAAATCTAAAAGGCTTCATATTTTAAATAACGTCCACAGGGGCTTTTTTTAACATTTTATCTATTACCTTTATTTATGCAATATCATGTTCTTTACATTTAATCCATAAAATTCAGTTCAAGAGCAATATCGTAAAATAATTTTAAATTGAGCGTACTTTTAGAATTTCCGATACACAGTCTCACGCGCTGGAGATAAAAATGTTTTTCCTGTACAATGTTGCCATGGCTCGCTTTGAAATCCTTGAGTTTGTTAATCAAAAATTCGTTAAAATTTTGCAAAATATGAAATCGATAATAAAACAAATTTCAAGTTTGGGCTTCAGCATGCCCACATTCGCAGTAGGATTACGTCATTTAAAATTCGATGGTACCGTTCTTTATGTACCGTTCTTTTACCACAGTGCGAGAAATATATATACATTTATGCAGATTTTTCATTATTTTATTTCTTCAAATGCAATGCAGGACTCTAACATTTGGTGGCAACAGTTTGAAACGTGAAATAGACATTTATAGTGATTCAACGCAAAACGAAAACAACAGTCCTTCAGGGGCAAAGCCCCTTCGGACTAATAATTAAAATTAAAATTTAATAAAACGTAAAGTGATAAATTAAAATTTAATAAGCGATTTTCCACGCGCTGGAGATAAAAAAGGCCCGGCGCCGGGCTCAATGTGTTCAAGGACGGACGAAATTTAACTGCTGTTCCCTAGGGACCGACGCCGACCACACGGAAAGTTCACTGCCGATCCCCAGGGCCCAGCGCGCTCCGCGTGTTAAACCATAAAAATCAATTTAATAGCAGTATCACAAAATGTTTAAAAGCATATCTTTGGAATATCCGATAGACAGTCTCGTGCGCTGGAGATAATTTTTTTCCCCCCGGTAATAGTTTTCAGTTATATGATTACAGTTGAATTTTCCATCATAAATCATTAGAGAGAGGCCGAGTTCTTCTTTTAAAAAATTAACTTTTCTTAAATGCGAATTTAATGAAAAAACATCCGAATTAAAAAGAGGGATTAACGATTTTCAAGAAGTAAAGCTACGAATTTTAAGGGATATTATAGCCACAAACACTTGTATGAATATGATAAACATGATCTTAATGCCAATTTTTGCCGAAAATTTCGCTGAATAAAATCTGTTAAAACACATGTACCATTAATTTCATGTTCAATAGACCAGCCTGTTGAAATTCATCGAATTTCTAAACCTAAATTACATAAAAGGAAAGATTTATTTGCAGGAAGTATTATCTTTAATACAAGTAAAAATAATATCTATATGTAGCTTAGAACAGTGTTTCTCGACTGGATTTACTCCAAGGACCGGCAAAATATTTCAATACGTTCTCGAGGACAGGTAAGTTTAATAATTCGACCCATTGCCATTGGCACAATTTTTGGACAGATAGCTGGATATTTCGCGGACCAACAAATATTCCTTGCGGACCGGCGGTTGAGAAACACGGGTTTAGAACACATTTTACGTCTTGTGCCAATTAACATACAATGTCAAATTTTCTTTTTTGCTTTTGTAGTATGAAGTTTATTAGGACACTGGGTGCGTAATCTAGAGGTCCAGGTTCGAGTCCCGGCGACGGCAGTGGCGTAGCTACGATGGGGCAAGGAGAGGCATCTGTCACCGGGCGCAGCAACCAGGGAGCGCCAAATTGATGTTACCAAATTTTAGAATGAAATGTTTTCCATTCTTGCACTCAGAAAAGGGCGCAAAATCTTCAGTTGTCCCAGAGCGCTCAAAACCCTAGCTACGCCTCCGGGAGAGGGCACTGCTCATTTTTCATGTGTTCTCCTTCAAAAATCCTAACAACTCTACAGCGTTATGCAGCGAATATACCTAAATATTTAAAATAATTCGCCATTTTAATTACGTGCCCGTTATGCGCGGGAATATAAGATACCTGGCAAAAAGGGAGCAAAATAAATATGTACACTGGGGGGAAAAATCTGATGTGTACACCACATGACTTCCTTGTACGGAATATTAAATTATACGCATTTTTTCTTGCATTTCATTTAAATTTATTGGATTGAATTAAATCTACTTCGCCGACAGCGCATAAACCACAATAGAATAAATGCATTCTTTAAAATTCACTCTAGTATTTGTTTACCATAGCGACACTCTGGCGCTAGATTCACTTAACAGTATTATATTTCGTTCCTATTATAACTCATAATGCACAAAATTTATATCATTTAAAGAATAGAATTATCTAATCGTTGCCACAAGTTCTATTCAAATACTATAATAAAGCTACAACGAAGAAATTAAGCAAATAAAACAAAAGAGAAACAGTTTTTCACAGACGATTGAGTATTTCTCATTCAATTAATTCAGTTCTCACTTCGCGAGAAGGCAAAAATAGATAAAAACTCAAAATATCTATATTAAAAATTATGAAGTAAATCTTAAACACTTATTTCCTCGAAAAAATTAAAGAAAGGATTAAGCATGATTTAATTGGCAATAATAAATGAAGACGTTATCTTTGTTATTGCGAAGGTTACTTTCTCTAGATTCGCAACAAATCCACTAGTCTGCTGCTTCAAATATAAACAATCAATGGCCGCCATAAAAAAAAGGCTTACCGGCACTTAAACAACTTTAAAATTGTTGATAATTCTAAAAATATTGCACACAGATTTACTAAAGGCATAAAAACCTTAACCGGAGGATAAAAACAACATAATTCAATCATTTTTAAAGCATAAAATGTACAATTTACAAACATATAAGAGTAAAGACACTGAGATCACTGAGCCTAGTAACAGAATGGATATATATATAAATATATTTATACACGTTTGGTGCGGACGATTGCAACCAAAATACGAGGTGCACATCTACATGTTATAGCAGTCCTATATACAAAATTTCAACGTTCTGAGGATACTCGTTTTTGAATTATGCGAGATACGTACGTACATACGTTCGTACAGACGCCACGAAAAATTCTCTTCAGAATTTTAAAGCAGTTTTATAATTTTTTTTTTTTTTTTTTTTTTTTGAGGAAACGAGTCTTTTATTCTGTCCTTACGTACAGATATCACGCAAAAACATCGCTAAATTGCATTCGATAGCGGTCAAAATGGATATTTTCGTTGAAATATGCCGCCTGAAACTTTTCGCGATTACAATACTTCCTTTTTACTTCGTACAAGGAGGTAGAAAAAAGAGAGAGAGACAGTTTAATGTCTCCCATTTCTATAAATCTAATATACATCCTAAGTCGCGTTTTCGAGACATAGAACGGGAGATTTAGAATTGTCCCTTTATTTTTATTTATTTATTTGAGTAGTGTACAAAGGAACCAAAATAAGCAAATTTTATAATAGAATATGAGCGCGGAAATCGCGCGTTGAGGTGGTACAGGACGCTTTTTAATCGGCAGATAGAGCGTTCCGCTGGCGTAAATCCTGCACTCGGTGCGCATTTGGAGCCAGTTTCCCTTACAATATTCTCAATGAAGGCATCTATTCCCTTGGGGGTAGTGCGCTTTAACATATTTATAACCTAACCTGTAGAGACATTAGGTATTTTTTGGAAGCTGGCGAGATGAAAAATGAGCAATCGCCTTCGCCGGGAATCGAACCACAGTCCTCTGGAATACCGGCCCAGCGTGCAGAACTACTACACTACAAAGGCACGCTAGGAAGGCGGGAGAAATACCTTATATACTCCCCCTCTTTAAAGGGCGACTGGGGTTTTTAGGGGACCCAATTGCCAAATCCCGGGTGAGGAGAATCATCATCTAATACCCTTTTAGTTCGGGCGCCTCTTTAGAGACATTAGGTAGTTTTGGAAAAGCCGGAGAGTCGCCGGCAATCGAACCACGGACCTCTGGAATACCGGACCAGCGTGCAGAACCGCTACACCAGAAGGCACGCTAGGAAAGCGGGGGGGGGGGAATACCTTATAAACCTAACATTTTCATTTGAAGTTCAGCATCGGGTTTTTCTCCATACCTCACACTATTCGATTTCTATCACTCCCAAAAATGCTGAATTAATTTTCAATATCATAGGGTTTTACTTATATAGAAGCTTACGTCAACTCAATGTTAACTCAACGTGAAAAGCTTAACTCAACTTGTAAGACAATTACAAACTTGTATTATAACGGACAATGCGTTAAGCTTCTAAGCTTTTAAGCTTAACGCAGTGTCCTATCCTAGATCCTATTATATTGAGAACAAGTTATCGGTCCAGCTTGAATTCAAAGGACAGAATTTTTTTAAGGTTAAAATAACATTTTTATTGAACTGTTGAAATTAACAGGAGGCACTGCTTGGGCTACGGATAAAACTCTACCATTTACAGTACTTAAAATAACATAGAACTGAGCGTTTAAATTCAAGTAACGAAGGCTGATACTACAGACAAAATAGTTTACTTAAACAAATAACGGCGCGCTTTCAAAAGTCGGCTAGCAAAATGTCTAAAGCCGGAATAAATTCTGGCAGAGCTGGCAATAATACGTAACTGTAAGCGAGCTCTAATTCTGAAACATTCAAACCATGGACTTAAATAATCATTAACTAAGTTTCATTTTGATGAAGATTAATAGAAAAATTTCAAATCATAACTGGTTAATTTTAACATAAAATCCTACAATCTGAGTGAATACGAAGAAGCTTGAAGGTTTTTAAAACAAATCTTAACGAAGTGTAAATTTGCCTTTCAATTCGCTTCAGCGAGAAATGGTTTATTTCAAACTATTTGGGTCATGAAAATTATTTTTTCTTAAAATATACCCAAGGGTTTCTTAATTAGCAGATTTTTTATATATTCGTTCAGTTGAACTGCTATCGTTTTAAAAGATTAGTAATATTATTTTTAATGATCCAGCTTCCGTGGCTATTGAAATGCCTTGGACGCTTTGTTCACAATTTGTTTTTAAACAATTTTTTTTTTTCCGGTATTTCGAAATAATATTTTGAACAGTAGATTTCATGCGTGCTTACTTTACACTTATTTGTCTCTTCAGTTTTCCACGATTCTAAAAGCAAGTTGTAAATTTTCTCTCGTCAAAAGAAGATCTCAGAATTTTTTCGACCCATTTTAACAAAGAAAAACTAGAACCTTATATTTTCAAAAGTTTAAAATTCTTCCAGCTGTTTTACAAGAAACGCCTATCAGAATTGGTTCTTTATCATATCTATTACCGCAATGTTCCAAGACATTTGTAACTTTAGTTTCCAAACGATAAGATAATTAAAATAACAAAATATTCAAATATACAAAATAACTAATTCCTTTATTAGTTTTATTTAATTTCCTCCATCGTAAAAGATTTAGTACAGTATTACCTACAAAAAACTTTTTTTTTTAAATAGTAGCTGAATTTTTAATTACTAAATGTCTTGTGCCCAATTACCTTTCTCTTTTTTTACTTAAAAGGGCTATTATGTTCTCGAAAAGAGATTTTGCGTCGTTTCTATTTATTTCAAGTCAAATACGTACATGTTACCATGTCTCGTTCGCAAACGTGACATTGTTATTTCACATTTAATCTATCTGTTATTCATGAACAAACTAAACTGTTTAAGAGAAATATTTTTTCAACCTTTTTAATCCGACTGATTTAAGAAAATAAGCATTCCGTTCATGATATATCTAATTAAAAACATTCAGTATTTTTATAGAATTATTTTACGTATCTTGTCACATTTTAAATATAAAGAAGATACATAACGTTCCCATGTTAGTCTAAATGCATATCCATATAATTTCATTTAAAATGTTTTGTATTCCTGTCTGGGTCATCTCGATCGATAATTCCTACTGTTAAAAAATATTGAACTTTAAAATAGTACATCTGGGCAATCATGAACCTTTTGAATTTTTTTTTTTTTTTTTAACTTACTCTATTCAAACGCGCTTATTTCTAGAGATAAGCACATTTTTAGCCCAAAGGGCGTTACCCAAGAAGGGCTGTTAATTTCGTTTTGGTATTTTGCGTTGATTCACAATAAACGACGAATCACTTTTTAAATGGTTGCCACCAAATATTACAACCCTGTATTAGCTGGCTGCATGGGCGTTTTCGTGGTTTTCCCCATGTGTGAAGTGTATACGAGCCAGTTTTCCTTAGAAAGTCCTCCACGAAGGCATCCCTTCCCTTAGGCAGATAGCCCTAGTGTGCTTTGGCGTAATCTCAACAAACCAAACCAAACCAGCCCTGTATTATATTTAAAGAAATTAAATAGTGAAGAATCTGTACGCTTGTTTCTCGCATTGTGATAAAACAACGGTACGTAGAGCCATCCAATTTTGAATAACGCACGTCTCCATCCGAATATAGGCAACTGGAGGCCCAAATTGTGAATCTGGAATTAGCCTTATTATCTATGAGTTTTTGATCAAGGAACTCCAAGATTTCAAAGCGAGCAAGGGGAAAAAAAAAAAAAAAAAAAAACGCGAGATTGTGTTTTGGAAATTTTAAAGACATGCTCTTTTAAATATTTAGCGATATGGCTGTTGAACTGAATTTTATGGTTTAAATGAGAAGAATAGGATATTTAATAAGTAAGGGTAACACACAAAACTTTTAAAAACGCCCCTTTGGGCGTAATATAAAATCTGAAAGCTCTCAGACCCATCAGCGGCCGAGCGGTAAAGACGCTGAACACTGGTGGTTCGGTCCGAGGTTTGAATCCCGCGAACGGGCTGGCTGCATGGGCGTTTTCGTTGTTTTCCCCATGTGTAACGTGTATACGAGCCAGTTTTCCTTAGACAGCATCCCTCCCTTTAGGCAAATAGCCCTCGTGTGCTTTGCCGTAATTTAATAATCCAATCCTGAAAGCTTTCAGTTTTTTTTTTTTTTTTTTTTTTTTTTAAGAAAAAGCCCATGAGGCCTATTAATTTCGTTTTGGCATTTTGTGTCGATTTACCTTCTGCGTCGATTCACGTTTCAAACTGTTGTCACCAACTATTACAGCGCTGTATTACATTTAAAGAAATTAAATAATGCAGAATCTGCATGAATGTATGTATGTTTCTCGCATTGTGATAAAACAACGGTACCTAGAACCATCCAATTTTGAATAACGTAATCCTCCAGCGAATATGGTCATCTGGAAGCTCAAATTTGGAATTTGTCATATTATCTATTTCATATTCTTCAGAGATTAAAGAATTTTTGAATAACAAACTCAACGATTTCAAAGCGAGCAATGCCAACACTATACGGAAAAAAAAAAAAAAAAGACATTTTTATTTCCAGCGCGCGAGGCTCTGTATCGGAAATTCTAAAGATATGCTGATTTTAAAATTATTTTCCCAACAAAACAAGTTAATTCCTAACAAAACAAGTGAACTGTTAATTAAACGTAATCGCCTTGAATGAGAAGGAATTAATACATTCCAATCGAACATTTCAAAGAATTATTTGCAACTCCTAATTAATCACTTAATTAACGGTTAACTAGACAAATGGTTGATTTCTAGTTAACGGCATTTTGTACACAATTGGCAAGGAAGTCCTTTGTTTTTTTTAAGGGGTATCAGAAACCCTTATACCGACAATGTTAAATTGGCCATTTTCGATGTACCTTTTCTGCTGTTGAACTGAATTTTATGGTTTAAGTGCGAAGAACACGATATTTAATAAATAAAGGTAACACAAAAAACGTTAAAAAAATGCCCCTGTAATATAAAATGTTAAAGTTTTCAGTATTTTTATTTTTTTAATCCAATGGCCGGATATAATTTATCTTTGATAAGTTACTTAAAAGTTGCATCTGCATGGGTAATCCATGCATGGCGACGAAAGCATGGAGGTAGGAAGTAGTAGGGATGAGGACTAAGGAACGCAACGGGGGATGCAGCTTGAAGCGCAATTAGAGAAGAAAATGAAGGAGGGAGAAGGGGAGTCAAATCGGCAGCTGGTTCCTGCAATTTATGGTCAACAGTAACTGATAAAGAAGTGTGAAACAGAATTCCTTTCGTGGCAACTCTTGATACATTTCGATGTTTTTTTTTTTCCCCCTTCCAAGTATTCCAGCACCGTAAAACTGCTCCCAAAACAAAAATGGGCGGGAAGAGTGAATCATGGGAAAAGGGAGTGAAAGATTTGTTTATACTTTTGGAGAAAAGTCGCAACTTTGCTGGAATGAGAGGAGTGAACCCAGAAAGGTCAGATCACACTCCAAACATTCAGAATAATCAATTAGGCTCTCGTCAAGGACTTTCAACAACTAGTTCTCAATTTAGTAGAAAAAATTGCAGCAGCTTTTAATCATAAATCCTGCTTCGTTGCCTGCTTCCTGGACATCCAAAAGGCGTTGGCAGAATTCGGCTTACAGGTTTGCTCTACAAAATCATCCAAATTGAAAGCGAACATATCAAAGAATTAATAAAGTATTTCTGCATAAATGAATGTCCCAATATCCCGCTTTTCATTAATGAAATTAAATAATGAATTATCTGCATGGATGTTATGTATGTTTCTCGGATTGTGATAAAACAACGGTACCTAGAGTCATTAAACTGTGAATATTGAATATTTCCACCCGAATATGGGCATTTGGAAGCCCAAATTTGAATTTGTTTTATTATCGATAACAAATTTTTGATTAACAAACTCCACTATTTCAAAGTGAACAAATGGCAAGGCTGCACGGAAAAATCATTTTTATCTCCAGAGCCCGAGACTGTATATTGGAAATTCTCAAGCTATGCTCGCTTTAAAATTATTTTGCAATATTGCTGTTGAACTTAATTTTATGGTTTAAGTGCGATGAACATGATATTTAATAAATAAAAGTAACGCACAAAACGTAAAAAAAAAAAAAAAAAAAGAAACATTTTAGACGTAATATTATAAAATCTGAAAGCTTTCAGAGGTACTATTCGGTTTCGAGAGCCGTAAAAAATCGCCAAACTACTGTTGATGCCAATGCTGCCAAAAATAATTGCGGCAAGAAAGGAAGTATAATAGTAAATAACTATCTAAGATTGATGTTTTAATTTAGATGAAAGGTTAATTTCATATAATACTTTTTTATTATTATAATTTATATGAAAAAGGCTAAACATTACTGAATGGAAGCATAAGAGTAAATAACTTTTTCAGATCATTATTGTAATTTATATAAAAATTGCTAAACATAACTGAATGGATGCCTGCATCGCTATTTCGCTATTGACTGATCGCTAAAGCATAATTTCATCTCGTTGGTTGTTCAAACGTAATTTTCTATAATGAATGATGCCTTTTCTTTGAACATATTCTCGGTAAAGTGCAGAATCGCTCACTTATTTGTTTGCCGCTTTTTACAAGGGTAAAAAAAAATTGGATTTTTTTTCAATGTTCTTTTACTTTTTAAGTGAAAATAAGTCAATGTGTACATAGGTAAAGTCAAGGGTGTGCGCAGTACCATTTTTGTGCAATTCTAGGATTTTTTTTTTTTTTTTTTTAAGTGAAAATAGGTCGATGTGCATATGGATACCGAGTGTGTGCAATTCTTAAAAACGCGTCAAGCAGTGGGTGATTCTGCACTTTACCCCAAATTCTATTGCCGAGTTTTCGACATGGACAATTCCCAAATTCTTAAACCCATAGGATATCAAAAAATGATTTAAAAATTAAACTAGTATTTTAATGGCGTCTTAAGAAATATAGAACTATATAAACTTACGCAATCTGAAATCAGCGCGTACGCGAGATTTGGCGCTTTTGCGCGTACATTTTCGTTGCAATTTTTTTTTTACGGCCCTCGAAACCGAATAGTACCCTTTCAGACTTTTTTTTATTATTATTATTTATATTTATTTGATTTTTTCCTTACAATTATTATTTGAAAATTGTTCTACTAGTTAGTAATTTTCTTTCAAATAATAAACAAAAGCAAAAGTTCAGATTTTCACTTTGAAGGTAGGCAGTTAAAAATATGACACAGAAATTTTGCAATCGGCTTTTTTTACAGCTTGCTAGAAAGAAACCTTCCTTAGGAATGATACTCGTAGGATAAAATAACACTCACTGCAAAAGTTAAATGATACTACCCAGATAAAATGAATTTTAAACCATCAATTTACGCTGTATTGAGCAACACACTTTTTTAATAGCACATATAAGTAAAAGACATTTTTTTTTTCGTTATAACACAAAAAAGAGATTTTTCTTCAAGATTTTAAAATTTTTTTCCAATTTGATTCTTATAGCGAAAGCGTATAAACCGTATCCTAAATATTCTAGTTTTCGAAAGTTTTCGAAAGAATTCCCAAGAAATCAAGTGAACTAACTTTTAATGAAACGCAATCGCCTTGAATGCTTTGGGTTTGGTTTGGTTTATTTAATTACGGAAAAGCACAATAGGGCTATCTGCCTAAGGGGAGGGATGCCTTCGTGGAAGACTTTCTAAGGGAAACTGGCTCACACCCACGTTACACATGGGGAAAACCACGAAAACTAATCGCCTTGAATGAGAAGGAATTAATACATTCCAGTCGAACATATCAGAGAATTACTTGCAGCTCCTAATTAACCACTTAATTAATGGTTAACTAGGCAAATGGTTAATTTCTAGTTAACGGCATCTTGTACACAATTGAAGAGGAAGTCTTTAGGGTTTTTTTTAACGCAGTATTTTTATCTGGTCTTAAAAAATTTCGTATTAAAATGCTGCGCAGTTAGCTAATTCTCACACAGAATTTCCCCTTTTTATTTCTCTTTGTTCCCTTAATCTTTCGACCTGCGGGCAGAGGCCCACTAGCGGCCGAGCGGTAAAACCGCTGAACACTGGCAGTTCGGGCGAAATTCGAATCGTGTGAACGGGCGAGGTTCGAATCTGCTATCTGCATGGGCGTTCTCGTGGTTTTCCACATGTGTAGCGTGTATACGAGCCAGTTTCCCTTAGAAAGACCTCCACGAAGGCATCCCTTTAATTAGGCATACAGCCCTAGTGTGCTTTACCGTAATCTCAATGCATGAATCAAAACCAACACCCTGCGAGCAGAAAGACTTCTGTCTGTCTTCGGTTGAAGCATAAACAGAAAACTTGCTACTTAATAGGTCGTGCGACTTTTAAAAAGTTTAAGTATAGACGATTAAATAATTATAATTTTTGTCTAATCACTTAATTAAGTAAATTACTAATAGAACGTAATCAACTTTTAGCTAATAGATTACAGTTTAATATCTCAAAGACCTTAGCGGGGACAAAGGAGCTCTTTACGTTCAAACGTAAACAAAAGGTTTGCTCCTCATGATATGAACCTTTAAAAAGTCTAAGCATAATTTAGTTATTAATTCTACAAAACTGAATGGAACTAGATCGGAAGAAAACGCAGCCGTTTTTGTTTTATTCAGGGAGAATTGTTAATTATTTTTATCGCTTACGAATCTTGAGATATATAGTATAAAGTCAAATAATTTCTTACTTTCTCTCTCACGGCTTTACCGCTTCCATCATGTTTAGCAAAATTCAGTCATATAATCTTGAAGGCCTGCAATTCTGCCAGTTTCTTAATACAATTCATTTCAAATTCTATTTAGCCCACCAGCGGCAAAGCAGAAAAACAGCTGGAAACTGGTAGTTCGAACGGTGTTCATATCCTAGCTGCATCGGAGTTTCGTCGTTTTCTTCACATTTTTGGCTTGGTTTATTTGATTACACATTATTTGATTACAGTAAGGGCAGTGATACTTTTCTGGAGAAATGTCTAAGGGAAACTGGTTTGGTTTGGTTTGGTTTATTAGATTACGGCAAAGCACTCGAGGGCTATCTGCCTTAAGGGAGGGATGTCTTCGTGGAGGACTTTTTAAGGGAAACTGGCTCGTATACACGTTACACATGGGGAAAACCACGAAAACACCCATGCAGCCAGCCCGTTCGCGGGATTCGAACCTCGGACCGAACTACCAGTGTTCAGCGACGTTACCGCTCGGCCGCTGCTGGGCGTCTAAGGGAAACTGATTCATACTCACGTTACGTATGGGAAAAACGATGAAACGGCCGATGCAGCCAGCCCGTTCGCCCAAAATTGAGTCCAGATCAAACTACCAGCGTTCAGCGACTTTACTGCTGGGCTGTTAGTGGGTCCGTTTTTCTCACGTGTAAAGTAACAGGAAGCCAAGAAAGGGGTATTGTCGTAACTGGCGATGTAGCGAATTTTGGTACTTATTATTACTTTTGTAACAGACAGCGCCACCTCTTTTTCCAGTCATTTCATTACACAGTTGGATGTGCCGTCCGCCAATGAAACAGCCAATTAAAAATATTCAGAACTACCTTTCAAATTTGCATGATCAGATTTATTCTTATTTAATGTTCCCCCCCCCCCGCTTTGTAAAATATTTATTTTTTTGTGCTGTGTTTTATATTACGGGTAAGAAAATTTTCAGTGTGCGAATACAAGGGTGAATTTTTTTTTTTTTTTTTTTTTTTTTTTTTTTTTTTTTTTTATTAAATTAGCTGGTTTAAGAATTTCGCAGACTTACTTTGCATTAATATAACTGAAAGTGAGTTCCTAAATGTTATGGATATAGATTATATCAAGAATTTCGCGCATGTAGTGAATGAAACACACCCGATTTTGTACTGCTATATTTAGTCGTCAAAATCTATTTACAAACAATTTGTTATAAGCACAGCATTAAAAAGTCCGATGTGTAGACCACATGACTTCCTTGCCCGGAATATTAAATTATATGCATTTTTTTTATTATTATTTTATTTATTTATTTTTTGCTGTATTTCATTGAAACTTATTTCCTCGAATCTCATTAGAGAGAGCTTTCTCATTCAATTAATTCAGTTCTCACTTCGCGACAACACAAAAATACATAAAATATCTCTATTAAAAATTGAAAAATATAGAGAAACTTAAAACACCAAAAATAAGAAGAGAGCTTCTTTGCCGTGTTTGGAGTCGGATACTTTTGTACAGCGATTATTTTTGATTCATCTGTCTCGATCCCTTCTTGCGATATTTTGTAACCTAAATATTTTAATTCAGGGGCTGCAAATTTGCACTTTTCGACATTAACTTTTAGACCGGCCTCATTTAATAAAGAAAACACCTGTCTTAAATCCTGTATATGTTGGTCGAGATTATCACTAGTAATAATGATATCGTCTAAATAGATAAATGTGGACTTACCAAGAACAGGTCTTAACACAATGTCCATGCATCGCTGAAATGTTGCTGGGGCGCCTGAAAGGCCAAACGGCATACGCAAAAATGCATAAGTGCCAGACTTGGTTATAAAAGCAGTCTTAGGCACGTCCTCAGGCCTGACCCCTATTTGAAAATAACCATTCGTTAAGTCTAAAGTCGTCATAAATTTGGTTGATTTTATGTTCCTTAAAATTTCTTCTATGATCGGTAACGGATATACCGGATATTTCGTTATGGAATTTAATTTACGGTAATCAATAGCGAATCTCCACCTTTTTGGATGCTCCAAAGGATAATCATTATTTTTCTTACATAAAACCACCGGACTAGCATAACTACTTGAGATAGGCGTTATGATCTTTTTACGTAGCATATCGGTAATATGCCATTCTATAATTTTTTCCTTATTCTTATCATACCGGTATGGTTTTTGACGAACCGGCAATGCATCTCCGGTGTCAATACTATGGTTAGTAACCTGAGTAAATCCTGGAATATCACTAAATAAGGAAGCAAATTCACTTACCACTTGTCGGATTCTATCTTGCTCGTCATTAGGCAGGTGGTCAAGATTTAACCTTGGCGGTTCAACCTTTTCTACACGCACTGGTTTCATCGTCAGCTTAAGGGACGCTGCATTAAAATCCAGTGTAGCTTGTGCGTCTGAAAAAAAGTCTATTCCTAGGATTAAATTTGCTTGCAAATTCTTTACTATAAAAAACATCACCTTTACTTGTTCGTCCTTGATACGGATGTACAAAGGTACTTTACCTACGCACTTACATTGTTCTCCTTGCGCCGCTAATACTGTTGTATTATCCGCATTATATATGCGGTATTTGCGAAAATACTTTCTAAAAAAGACTTCTGCCACACAGGAACACTGCGCGCCGGTATCCAGGAGTGCGGTGGCCGGGATATTATTTACCAAGACTTCAATCTTCGGAAGAGTTAAATTTTTCACCATTACTGTATTTAACTTGTAGGAAGAGGGGTTTTCGTGGCCTTCAGATTTCCGCACCCTCTCGTCAGCAGAAATCCGTTTTAGTTTAAATTATTTTTCCTTTCGGTGCTTTCCTTCTTTCTCCACTGGCCTTGAGACTTTTTTCCTGGGTTGCTATTGAACTGTCGACGTTCGCCGGCTGTTTTTGAATGCTCGGGTTTCCTTGCCCACTGATTCGCTTTTTCCCCGTAGCCATGTGCTTGAGTTTGCTGTAGTCTTGGCGTACCAAATTGGTTTCGCTGTTGATATTGGCGTCTTCTTTCGACGTCCGCCGTTTTTCTACTTTCAAACTGCATTGCTAGCTCAAATAACTTTTCCAGTGTAGTCGGATTTCGTAATTCAATAAAGTCTTGCACTTGGGGTAGTAACCTCGGCAAAATCACTTGAATTATTTCAGGATCCGGACGGTTTCCATACAAGAGTTTGAAAACGTGAATTTTTCTTAAAATAAAGCTCGAGAGGTTTTCGATTCTTTGTTGATATGTACTGAAAAGTTCCGTTTCTAATTTCGCACGATCCCTTACAACAGGGAAGGCTTTTAGTAGGGCAGTCTTGAAATTTTCGTAAGTATAGGTGGGACTTCCTGCTTGACCCAAGAGACTTCTGCCGATACATTTGAACCAGTTAAGCGCTTGGCCCCTCAAAGCGCTGGTAGCTAAGGTAACTTTTTGAAACTCGTGCACGGACTAGAGCATGAAGTGGTCATCCAATTTTTCCAAAAAACTGGTTACCTGTGAGTTTCCATTAAACGTTGCTTCTGGTTTCATCGAAGCGCGCATGGTCTGGACGATGTACCCAAATCCTTCCAGAGCGGCAGCTGGCATTTCTGGATTCTGAGCCGTTTCTGCAGGCAGCACAGGTTCTTCTTGAAATTCGGCCATGGTTATTCTTCGTCGGGCGCCACTATCAGGTTCAATATTTCTTCTAACCTTCTTCGGAAACATACAATGACCTGACTAGGAACAGAGAGCTTACTAAAGCTATGTTCACTAATTGTAGTAAGTAGACAGGATACAGACGAAGGGTATACAAGACCCTTTATTTTTCTTTATATACAATGACTTCCGTACTTCGGAATACAATGACCCTCCACTCGGGGTCTAACGTAAAAGGTATAAAAATAAAACTAAACTCTAATTTAACTTTAGAATAAGATTGGCCTTATAATAACAGGAAGCGTATGTAGCACAGAGACTGTGAACACTACAATACGTTTAATTTATCAAGAGGATTAAAACCTCTGGCCTGGAAGGCAAATAGCAACTGCGTAACTTCTAAGGTAAGCGGCCTGCTTCGAACTCACTGCTTCCTCTCTCCTGCTTGGAAAAAAGGCCACACTTAAATACTTGGCGTTCGCCAGACAACTTTGCATAAAATCCTTCACGCTTATAATTCTGGCCGGAAGTAGATAAGAAGTGATAGTAAAGATTTAAAATAAAATAAACGTTAGTAAAACTTAAGATCCTTACAGATTAACAAAATGCATAAAAACCTTAACCGGAGGATATGAACAATATAGTTCAATAGCATTTTTAAAGCAAAAAATGGACAATTTACCAACATATAATAAAAAAAAAAAAACTGAGCTCACGAAGCCGAGTAATAGAGTGGGTATATATATATATTATACTATTGGTGCGGCCGTTGCAACCAAAAGGGGAGGTGCATAACTATATGTTATAGCAAACCTGGGTGCAAAATTTCAACGTTCAGATGCTACTTGTTTTTGAGTTATGCGAGATACATATATATACATATGACGTGTACACGAAAAAATCTTTTCTGATTCCATTTTAAATCCTTTTTGCAACCCGTTTTGGGAAAAAGAGTTCTTTATTCTGTCCTTACGTACAGATGTCAAGCAAAAAACATCGTTAAATTGCGTTCGATAGTGATCAAAATGGATATTTTCGTTGAAACATGACACCCAAAAACTTTCGCGATTACAATACTCCCTGTACTTTGTACAAGGATGTAAAAATCGGCCTCTCAGCTGCTTTTAGATCGTGCATTCGGCCTGCACGAGATTAAAGTTTGAAATCACTGATTTAACTCATCTTGAACAACCTTCTACTAGTTGAACATCAGCAGGATGACAGCAAGCAGGAAAGCTTAAAAAATTGTATTATCCACCGCATAAACATCAGTTATCGGATTAAATGAGAGCAGCAGCCTATTCGGATATTCGGAGCAGAGTTTTTCTGCAATTTAAGGAATTGTCGTTTTGATCACAATGAACCAAATTTGAAGTTCTTTAGAATTGTAGAGGTTTTTAAGTTTATTGAGTAAAGCTGCTTTCTTATTCTTGTGATTTCTTTTATTATCGCTTCTCCTTTCGTCGTCTGCCGCCAAGGTTCAAATTGATTAAACCATTTAATCACGAAATTCTCGAATTTATAAGAAAGCTTTGGAAGTTATCGCTAATCATTTCGCTATTATTTCTCATAGCTTTGGAATTATTTAAATCGACTTTAGCTTTTCTAGCCGCATGTGTTCGCAAAGGTTTGAGGACCTCGGCCAAAGCTTAAAGGAGAACTTGCAAATTTAATATTGAATTTTATTGTAATTTTTGTTTCTGTTGTTACTGCAAGCTGTAGAGTTTATTTGCTGATAATGCACACAGGTTGTCTTATTGTTAGGATGACGAACTAATAACGATAATGAAAATGATTGAAACGTCGCCGTTCGTTTTTAAACTACTTCATTATAAGTAATCATCGAGTTCCAGATTTGTACAAATGCTGTTTGTGGATGACAAATACAATGTGGTGAAGCTATTTTTTTTTTTTAATTCTATTAGTTTTCTTTAACGCTGAAACGATTTTTTGTATATATCTTCGTTTAAGGAACAAACTAAAACTCTTAGAATTTTATTGTTTGTACCAACGGATAGAGCGTATATAAAACTTTTAAATGAAGTTTGAAACGAGATTTTCAATATAGTTTCTAAATTTTATGGCAAAATCGCTCGATTTATTGGACCATTCGATGTAGCAAAATTCTTGAAAATAAAAATGTGATTATTCATGGTTGAAAAAGGAATTTTCGATTAAATAACTTGATTGACAACACCAGTAAAAAAAGATGAAAGCAGAAAAATAAGGTTCTACAAAATAAGCATTTATTTAAAATCAATGAAATAATTAACGAATTGAAACGAGAAAATGACTGATCATATAATTTAATGAGAGCAAGACATTGAAAACAAAATTCCTCTAAAATTTACACCCTTTCTGATTAAGTTTTGCTCCAGTTTTGCTCCTTTAAAAAAATTCTAAAAAAATCGCCAAATTAATATCCTTTTATCATTCTTATTTTAAAAGAAGGCGAAGAATTCGTTTTATAATCTGTGAAAGTTTCCAAACTTTGTAACTGATGGATGCTTAGATACTTAAAATAACGACCATTAACATTCGAAAAAAAAAAAATAGAGCGATTTCCGAAAATTCGGCAAAAAATCAGAAATTACATCGTACATATTTCATTTAATTTCCGCCACCCACACTATCCGATGGTAGAGAGCGTAAAATTGCGAGATTTTTTTAGTTTGTTCGTTAAAAGAAGATCAGGAGATTAAATATAAGCGCAAAAAATATTTAAAATCAAAATCGAATTTTGAAACAAAAGTCGCTTCATCACATTGCATTGCCATCCACAAACAAACACCGTGTGTTTAAAGTTGGATCTCGCTAGCTTACTAGGAAGTAATTTAAAATTCGATTACAAACTTCTGACCATAGCGGCAAAACCATGAATATGAATGAATTAATATATGAAAAAAATTATTTTAAACCTTGCTTCGCGTTGGAATTACGTTACTTAGAGATCTTATGTTAGGGAAAGGAAGAAAAAATGTATGTTGTGTGTATGCACTCATTTAATCCGTCTTTATATTTTCAAACTGTTAAGTGCTGCCATACTTTTTCTAATATTCGCTAAAAAATTTGCTAAAACTAAGAAATATCGGAGTCACGTTGCTGTGAACTCCGGATGAAATTAGGCTTTGATTATAAAGAGGGGGATCTCAGCCAGAGAGGAATTTCCTCCGAGGGGGAATTTCATAGATTCGGGAAGAGATTCATTTATTCATCAACAATAAGGAGGAAAAAAAAAAAAAACTCAAAACATGGCTCAAAGATTCTAAAGAAAGTTTTTCAAACGGATTCACGATCGTTGATGGATTTTCGTATCATGGCAAATTAAAAATCTAAAGAGAGAGAAAAATGTTAAGATCAACTCCGCATATTATAAGGTATTTCTCCCATTTTCCTCCTTCGTGGTTTAGTGGTTCTGCACGCTGGGCCGGTATTTCCAGAGGTCCGTGGTTCGATTCCCGGCGAAGGCGTTGCTAATTTTTCATCTTGCCCTCTTCCAAAAATATACCTAACGTCTCTACAAGTGGCGCCCGAACTAAAAGGGTTGTGGATGATGATTCTCCGCACCCAGGATTTGGCGACTAGGTCCCCTAAAAACCCTAGTCGCCCTTTAAAAAAGAGGAGTATATAAGGTATTTCTCCCACTTTCCTAGCGTGCCTTCGTGGGCCGGTATTCCAGAGGTCCGTGGTTCGATTCCCGGCGAAGGCGGTTGCATATTTTTCATCTTTTCCGCTTCCAATTTACCTAATGACTCTACAATATTATCAGGAATATATTTTATACCCAGTTTTCCAATATGAAGTACCTTCTCTTTATCCACAATGCTACAATCAGTAGAACTGCATCAAAATAAAGCAAGCAGCTATCACGTCAAAATCCACTGGTAATTTTCTCGGGAAAATGGAAGGAGAAACGGGTAAGACCATAGACTTGATCTAGCAGCGTACTTTAGTTAGTACGAAGCTAAAATTTCAAAGAAACGACCTCACCTGACCTGACCCTTCCAAATTCGAATCATTGGTGGGTACTACTTAGGCATTCCGCCACATGAAGCTATTACCTATATTTGGGTGAGCTCTAAGGTCATTGGCAGTAATATACACATAAGCGCAAAGCCACGCATAAAATGTGCAAAACAAGAGATGTGTAAAGACACAAGATGAAAATAAAAGGAAAATAAGCCGTCGCGCTAGCGAGATTTCCAGTGACATGATGCTCCTAGCGCCCTCTGTTGAGCAGGCAGGTAACTGTTGATGTAAAATGAATCCGTGTAGCGCTTTAAAAATCAATCAAAAAATCACATAAAACATATTAATTTGATGATGCAATATAAAATAAATTCACGAAAAGTTTCAGACAAGGTTTCGTAAAGCCGTCCAACCCAAACGCATCCTGTAGAACAATGGGCCCACCAACGGCCGAGCGGTAACGTCGCTGAACACTGGTAGTTCGGTCAGAGGTTCGAATCCCGCGAATGGGCTGGCTGCATGGGTGTTTTCGTGGGTTTTCCATTGTGTAACGTGTATACGACCCAGTTTCCCTTAAAACATCTTCCACGAAGGCATCCCTCCCTTAAGGGGGGCTCATACACCTTAAACTCCTTATGATCTTCAAATATGTGATTGTTGCAAGAATTGAGATATTTCATTTATTTTTAAAGCAATTACTTCCAACTTTTTACACGTGACTACATAATATAGCTGCTTTGGGAACTAGTAACCAGAAAGATTGTGTTGCCACACATATTTTTGTAATTTAATCCGCTTTGTGACAAAATTTTTCGTCATGTTTAAACAATGCGCGCATGATATTTTAAAAATGGCTAATGGTACATACTTGAAATTTGTTGGAATTCTTTATATGGGCACTATTTTCTAACTGAACCCAAAATCTGACGAATATTTTAATAGTAAAAATTTTATGCACAAAAACTTTACAGATTTTTTTAATAAAATATATTTTATAAACTGAACTCCAAATAAAATAAAAATTTAACATGAAATTCTTAGAATTTTTAGTTCACAGTAGTTTCCAAATGTTATAAAAGCTATATATTAAGTATGGAATTAAATTATGCAGCAGAATGTTTTAAACTGTGCGAGCAAGGTGGAAACACGACGAAAAGGTATGTTACAAAGCGGATTAAATTATAAAAATATTTGTGGCAACACGATCTTTCTGATTACTATACCAGAAAGCAGCTATATTATGTTGTCAACTGTAAAAAGTTGGAAGTCATTGCTTTTAAAATAAATAAGTTATCCCAATTCTCGCAACAGTCACATATTTGAAGATCTTATGGGTTTTAAGGTGTATCAGTCCCCTTAAGGCAGATAGCCCTCGAGTGCTTTGCCATAATCTAATAAACTAAACCAAACCAAACCTGTAGAACAATGCTCGCCAAACTCTACACCCCATACTCGCCCACCAGCGGCCGAGCGGTAAAATCGCTGAACACTGGTAGTTCGGTCCGAGATTCGAATCTCGCGAACGGGCTGGCTGCGTGGGCGTTTTCGTGGTTTTCCCCATGTGAAACGTGTATACGAGCCAGTTTCCCTTAGAAAGACCACCACGAAGGCATCCCTCCTCTTAGGCAGATAGCCCTCGAGGCTTTACCATAATCACACACACACTACACCCCATACTCAAGAATTACTGCAAAATTTTAAATGGGAAATCCAGAGTCTGCCCCCATATAGCTTAGGTCTAGCCCAAGTTAGTTTCTTTCCCCAGAATTGAAGAAACATTTATCTGGAATGAGATTCTCTTCAGTGATGTGAAAACAACCAAACGGAACATTTAAAGCACAAAAATTTTAGGTAAGATATTTCCGCGAGTATAATGAAAATCGCCTGAAAAATGTGTGAAACGTTTATGTATTTCACAATCATTTCTGCCGAATGACTGACTTCACCTGCATCCCTAAAGATCCATAATATCAAGTTCTGCAAAGTTAATTTCACAGCTATTTTTCTCCGAATTTACAGCAATTTTTGTCCATTGTCCGCTGAGGAAAGTTTTGGAACTGTTATATAATTATACACAATTACTAATACTTTTTATGTATATTGCCTGATGAAATTTTCCCAAGTATCAGCAAATAATTAATTTTATTTCTTTCGTTCTTTCATATTATAATATAGTTTATCATTTATCAATACAAAAACTGAGGTAATTAAAAAGTTAACTTTTTAGGTATTTTTAGTATTTTTTCATTATCGTTATAAGATATTTCCCCCTCCTTTCTGCATGCCTTCGTGTTGTAACCATAGCTCACTCGGCGCGTATTCGAGAGGTGCAGGTTCGAGTCCCGGCGGCGCCTTTGCACATTTTTCACACCTTCTGCTTCAAAATAAACTAAAATGGCTCTACAGTGGCGCCCGAACTAAAACGTGGTGAACGACGATTCTTCACAACCAGGATTTGGCGATCGGGTTCCCTAATCTCCATTCGACCTTTAAAAGGGATAATGTATTTTCTCCCTCCTCTCCAGCATGCCTTCATGGTGTGACGGTTAGCACATTCGGCGCGTACCTGAGAGTTCCAGGTTCGAGTCCTGGCAAAAGGCGTTGCTCATTTTTCAAAGATGTCTTTCCACGTATTACAAAAAAATAACCTAATAGACTTGGATTGTTTCCTTTCTCATAGAATGCGGATGAATTCTTACTTACTTAATGAAAACTAAAATTTATTTGCTAATTAATCTGTCCTCTACGAACACTTTAGTTCAGTGATCTCTATTAATCCGCCATTTGTTTTTCTTAATTTAAATGCTTCAAGAATAATTAGAAAAGGACCTAATTCTCTTCCCCTTAAATTCTTCATTTGTAAAACTGCATTTTCAGCTATAATCATGTGAAATAATTCTTTAAATATAATTCAGTGCAGAAAAAATAAGATATATAAACAGCTTGGAAATGGAATCAGCACTGAGATTCTGTTTTAGAAATATGATGAACTTTACGAAAAATCTAGGAAGCGAAGTAATTCCGTAGTATATTTTATAATTTTTTATCAATGTGTAAAATTTGTACTTGCGTAATTCACAGTTACTGTAGAAAGTGACGAATCTTAAGAACTATTTAGCAAATCATCGCTTAAGTTCGTGTAACAGTAAACAACAAGAGGTAAGGGTAACTAACCCTTTATTATTGCAATAAGATTTAACAAAACTCCGTCTTGGAGTGTACAATCAAAGTCGACACTTGGGCTTGAACTTAAGGGACTAAGAATTAAACTAAAACTAAGATTAACTAAAGAAATATAGCTGAAACTATCAAGATTCTAACCGAATTGGCCCCTTAACTTTATTTGACTACGAAGCTTATCAAGGGCCTGAGTAGGGCCGAGCGTAATAATAACAGAGAGATAGAGAGAGAGAGAGAGAGAGTGGCCAAAAGGCAGACGCGCGTGAATCAGAAACTCTGATTCTCTCTGACTCTGGATCTAGAATCGTGTAACTTCGCGGTTTAAATACCGCTCCTCCTCATTAAATATTCAGAAAAATTCCAAAACCACATTCTGGCCGGAAGTAGTAAGTTAATAATTTGACAGGAAAGGAACTTAAAATTTAACTGTTAATAAAATTAACATAATCCTTATTCAACAAGGCAGGACAGGAAAGGAACTTAAAATTTAACTGTTAATAAAATTAACATAATCCTTATAAATGTTCAACAAGTAAATATACCTAATTTAATAATTTAATGTGTATATATGTACCGTGAAACACAAATTGGAGAATGTCGACTTTCACCGGAGAATGTCAGCATTCACCAAATACGTCGATGAAAAATCAAATATTGCATTACATTCTTGTACATTCGGACCCTCACCGGTGTATGTCGACAATCACAGATATGCTCTGGTGTAGGTCGAAAAGAGAGGTCATAAAGTGTCATAATAGTTTAAGTTGTTGCAATAAATGAGATTTGAATCACATAATTTAGTAAGTTTTTTATGACTGTTATTTTATTTTCTCATTTAGAACGTACTGTATAATTAAGTAAGATTTTAACTTCTATTATTTTCCTTTCACATTTTGAATGTACTGTGTGTTTTAAGTTCTTATGTTCTTATTTTAAGTCTCAAGTATGTTTTTTCGCGACATACAACCAAGCGACTATGTTGACATTCACCGGTGAAAGTCGACATTCTCCAGATTTCGGTGTTTCTCTGTAACATATATACTACATATAAATAAATATACATGCACATTATAAGATATATATGCATGTATATGTGAGGAGAACGTTCTTTACCGGCTGAGCGGTAAAGCCGCTGAACATTGGTAGTTCGGTCCGGAGTTCGAATTCCGGTGAACGGGATGGCTGTATGGCCGTTTACGTGATTTTCCCCATGTGTAACGCGTATACGAGTCAGTTTTGCTTAGGAAGTCCTCCACAGAGGCATCCTTAACCTTAGGCAGATAGCCGTCCAGTGCTTTGCTATATTTAAATAAACCAGAACAAACCATATAAATAATTTTAAAATCGATATATTTTATATATACTTATAAAATGGTATATATATGTAATTAAAAATTTTCTAATTGCTTCAGAACCTAACTAACATTTATATTGATATTATATACATACATTAATGAACATTGTATATTTAAGATTTTTTCTTTGATATATTTATACCTTGTTCTGTATTTTGTTGCATTTATTTATGCCTATATATAATAATAGGTTAAAAATTAAAAACAAAATTTTTAAACACGTCCTGCGCTATAGCTGCAGGATTAAAGTAAAATAAACTTGAAGCATCTAAAGTTAAAATTAAATTGGAATCAAAGCAAGGCAATTCCTCAACTATATTAATAATTGCAACCGTGTATAAGAGGTTTAACTTAATATCTAAACATATGAAAATTAAAATAAGAATTCAATAGTAGAACAAACTCGAAAAAATAAAAATGCGAAAAGGAAAAATATAAAAATTAATAAACTCGTTTATAATTTATGACTATAATGGCCAGTTTAACCCCCTACCAGATGTTCTCAAACTGCCCCTTCGGAACGGAAAAAACAAACGATAGTCCACTTTCAAGGGGTAGAACTACTTGAGGAAAGAAATATTATATCTTACGATGAAATCCCAGGCTTCTGATGCTCTGTACCCCCCCCTTCGCTTCTCTGGAGATCCACTCACTGTCACGTGCCCACTGCAAGATTTGCTAGCCGTTAGTAAAAATAGAGGGCTGAATCATGACAGGCAATGACTTTTGAAATCGAGGCCTGACCCCAAGGAAAAAGATTTCGATTCTTTGTTGTAGATGCAATTTAAAGTCCGGGTTGGCGATTATTATTCTATTACAATTTTTTTCCCTCGTTTGATTTCAATTAAAAGTATCGGTATTTGCACAGGAAACAATTGTTTAATTATGCATTTAATTCTGAATAGGAAACCACGAAAATTACAATTAGTAAAAATTAAGAGGTTTACTTAAAAATTATATTAAATTCTAAAAAACTAGTGGATCCTACAGCCACGTGATTTGGATTTTAACATTTAATATACAATGAACCTTCTTGCGGCAGCTACTTCCAAAAATCACCAGCATTTATTTCCCAGAGTAGAAACTTCTGCTGAGCATCACCTCTCTAAGACGAGCGCCTCCATCAAAGACCAAAATAATTAGAAACGGGGATGATAGTCTTAAAGAGGATTTAATATATTTTACAGTGCACCAGTGAGAGATCCAAAAAGATCCGGACTATCTGGTAGCCCCTACACGGTTGGCGGCCACCTCTCTAAGACGACCGGTTAAATTATAATTTGGCAGGTTTTCCCAACTCCGATTGGCAACATTATTTGGAGAGATTTTAGAGTTCCTTTTTTTCCGTTCCTTATTTTCCGGGTGACATTTTTTCCGCACACCCTTCCAAAAGTGACCAGCATTTTCAGAAGTATAAAAACAAACACTTCACTGAACATCATCTCTCTCTAAGATCATTACCTCCATAAAACACCAAAATTAAAGAAACGTGGATGGATATCATAGGAAGGATTTTTACATTCATTGCAATTATGTGTAAACCGTAACGAAACCTATAAGCGGCTGAGCGGTTATGTCGCTGAATGCTGGTAGTTAGACCTAGGTTCGACTTTCATCGAAGCGGCTGACTGCGTGGACGTTTTCATGGTTTTTACCTCATATGTAACGTGAATACGAGCCAGTTTTCCTTAGAAAGCGCTCCACCTTAGATAGCCTTCGTGCGCTTTGCTATAATCAAATAATTACAAACCAAATTAAGGAAACTTACTTTTTTCGCTCCCTGACTTGCGCACCAAATAAATCATAGTGGAAGCTTTACGTATGCAGGAGCTGAAACATATCAGAACGGAAAATTAAAATTAATTTTATAAGTCAGCATGGTTATTCAGAATTTCAAGTTTTAATTTATGCCTATTTCCAAAAATTTTAGTATGAATAATCATGTAATAAAACATAGACCGATAACTTTGAGATTCAGAGAACAGCTTCGATAACCTTCGACCACTAGCAAACGATTGGTAAAAATCGTTGAATATTGGTAGTTCGATTGCCGTTCAAACCCTGGCGGATGGGCTGGTTACAGGGAACTTTTCGTGGTTTTCTCAATGTGTAACATGAATATGAGTCAATTTCTATTAGACATGTGAAATATGTTTTGTGCCAACTCTACACTATAAACAGTTCTCCATGAAGGCATCTATATCCCCTTAGACCAAGGGTTCCCAACTCTATGGCCGCGGGCACCATGGCGCTCGCCGATCGTTTAATGTGTGTCCGCTGCTGTGCCATTACAGTAAAAATGCTTTAATTTTCTATAAAATTCCATGTGAAAGTTTTCGCATTTTTAATAAAATAGAAATTGCGTCTAACACAGATACCAGAACAAAGCGAAATGCAACGGATCTTTTTTTTTTAATGTGCATGTATCATTAACTCTATCCAAATACAAATTCACGTAAATGGTGCCGCCGTTCAACAAACAGTCTAGAATGTGCTCTTATAGGGACAAAAAAAGGAATCCCTGTCTCGGACAGAGTTTTAAGATGCTTTGGGATAACCTAGATATTCTGATTCTAATCGTGCTAGTCTACTTTCATTCTGAATCCTGCGATGTTTTGATTACTGTTTTAGCTTATTATAAGCTGCTTTAAATTAAACCATTTTAGCAAATTTCCTGATAGATTTTCTTACTAAAATTTTTTACGTGATTTTAAAAGCCTAAATATGTTTGATCCGTTTAAGACATTGAATTTATAAATGAAAGCAAGCAAGTACAAGAATTTCATGATGACGAATTCTGAAAGTGTTTCCTGTAACATAAATAAATAGGCTTTTGTATATTGCCTCGCTAAGGCAACGATACAAATGAGGGGCCCAAATCGCCTGAAACCGTTAGCGGTCGCATTAGAGCAGCCTCAATATATTTATATTTTATTTAGAATTTAATAATTTCAGTTTATTTAGGTTGGTTTGGTTTATGTAACTACGGCAATGCTCGAAGGCTATCTGCCTAAGAGAAGGGATGCCTTCGTGGAGGACTTTCTAAGAGAAACTGGCTCGTATACACATTACACATGGGGAAAATCACGCAAACGTCCATGCAGCTAGCCCATTCGCGGGATTCGAACCTCGAACCGAACTACCAGTGTTGAGCGACTTTACCGCTCGGCCGTGGTGGCTCTCTCTGCTTTGAAGAATAAAAATGTTTATACAAAAGTAAAGTCACAGTGGTGTCTTTAATAGTGGTGGTGTGGTGTGGTATGGTGTATTTAATTATGTCAAAGCACACTAGGGCTATCTGCCTAAGGGAAGGGATGCCTTCGTGGAGGACTTTCTAAGGGAAACTGGCTCGTATACACATTACACATGAACAAAATCACGAAGACGTCCATGCAGCCAGACCGTTCGCGGGATTCGAACCTCGGACCGAACTACCAGTGTTCAGCGACTTTACCGCTGGTGGGCTTTAGTTCATTTAACATGCAGGCCCACCAGCGGCCGAGCGGTAAAGACGCTGAACACTGGTAGTTCGGTCCGAGGTTCGAATCCCGCGAACGGGCTGGCAGCATGGGCGTTTTCGTGGTTTTCCCAATGTGTAACGTATATACGAGCCAGTTTCGCTTAGAAAGTCCTCCTCGAAGGCATCCCTCCCTTTAGGCAGATAGCCCTCGTGCGCTTTGCCATAATTAAATAATCCAATCCAATCCATTTAACATGCTTGCTTTATAAATTATAATATAGATTTTTAAAGTTCTTGTAATAAAAGACTGATGTATTCTTTCAGTATAAATTAATAAATACAGCGGCAATCTTTTACATTCGATTCGGATTACTGCATTCGTATGAAAACCTTAAATAAATTGTTGATCATTATTCTGTACGTATATGTTATTACAAAAATTCAAAATCCTTAATTATGATAATTTTTAATATCTGCGCTCTAAACGCCCAAGTTATCTAATGACAGTTTTAAACTTTGTGCATTTACATTAAGTGGATCGTGAAAATAAACCAAAAAAAAAAAAAAAATGGTGGGGAATATCTTCTTTTTCACGACATAATTATTTTCTGTGCTTATTTTATGATAATTACTATACCTTTCAATTTTCTTCAACTGCCAATTTTTTTATATTTCTAAATATCTATAAATTATTTACAGTCCTCCCAATTTTAAAGTTTTTATGGTAGTTATTAGAAGCTTTGATGTAATTGATCATGCACGTCGCCCATGGATTCGCAAATTTTGAATTCTCAGAATTGTTGCAAGCACTACCGTAGAAGATTCGTCTTTCCTAGCAAACTGCAAATTTTAAGAGTCAATGAATCCAACTCAATCAACCCAATTTTAAGGCTCAATAAAGGCACTGAAGTTATTTAAAATTTTAGAACTCCCGAACATTGGTACTCAAGAAATGATTTCAAAAATATTCTGCTACATCTATAAATAATTGTTCTATCGCAGTGATTCTAACCTTTTTAAAGCGAAAAATTTTTCAACGCCCTCATGTGGAAAATCCTGTAATTAAAGAGTATGGGGGTTCCTGAATTATAAAAGGCAAAGATTTTAAGTAATTTTTTTCAGTAGACTTGCACACCAAATTTGATTGTTTAACTCGATTGTTTTTCCCTAGAAGGTAATTACATTCCTTTGGTTAAAACTAAAATTACTAATACAAAAAAAAAAAAAAATAAATAAATAAATAAATAAATAAAAAGGAAGAGAACGCAATTAAAATTTTATGACGGTACTCCACAATTGTGAGTAGAAGCGACTGATGCTACTGTGAAGCAAAATTCTGTGAGATGATCACCATTCTGTAAGCTGGCTTTCAAAGTTTCATTAGTTGAAAGTTCGACTAGTTCCTCTTGAAGCTCTGCTTTCTTAATATTTATAAAAGGGTTCATGATCCATTAAGGGACTTCCAGGGACAAAATATCCTCAAAATTCTCAGAAAAGTACTTCTACAAAGACTCAAGGTGTTGACAGTAAACTTCTGTTTCATCGAACGGGATTTACTGCTCTTACGCAGACAAAAAAAAAAAAAAAAAAAAAGGAAATTCTTTCTGTTGTGCCTCGTGAGACGCACAGAGAATAAGAAGATTGCGAAGTGCGTGTCCAAAAATCAAAAGAGAATAAGCAGATTTTATCTCATATTTTTAACAATCAGCAGTCCAATATACAAAGCATTGAATGAAAAACTGTTGCCAAAACCACATTTCTAAAAGAAATATGCGATTTCATCAAGAAAGATAAAATAATAATAAATAAAAAAATATGATTCGAATTTTCAATAAATCGCTTCGGGGTGCACTGGCTCTTGTCTAGATGTACCTACGTAACAAATTTCGTAGCCCTGGGTCTATCAGCTAACGCGCAGAACAAACGAAAGACACACACACACACAGACAGACTCTTTCTTTTATTATATGTACAGATTACTCACCCTCCATCCATCCTAGCTGTCCTCCTGGACTCATTGACTAAGTAATCGCTCTAATTCAAGCGCCACTTGAACACAACAAGACAGTCAGAAAACAACAAGCATTTAGCATGAAAATCATGGTGACTAGCGGAACCTGGAACTTCACTAGGAGACCTTAGTAGGCCGTTTTGTCGTCCGGCTATTCCGTTATTCGGAGCTCTAAATAAGATGATCTCCGCTTCTTTTTATAATACATCTTTTATATATCTGCTTGATGGCTATAATTATATCTGGAGAGAGCCGTGGTGAAAGAGAACATTCTCTCTCACCAAGATTCCCCTCATTTTTTGTTTCCACCCACTCACACCCTCATTCTGTTTCGCCCTGGAATTTTCATCAGCTATACCTTAAGTATATTTAATTTTTGTGATGATAAAAGAACTTCCCCCTTAGATCAGAGCTTAAATTGGGCCGGAGCCCACCGGATTTGGGTTCCGGTGCTTCTCAGTTTTTGTAATAAATCATAATTCTAGCCGGAACACACCGGAGCCCTGAATAAGAAGGCTGCGGCATTTCTTTTATGTAACTGAATAACAATTTCAGTAGAACTTTTATCTCAAAAATTTTATTTTAACAATAAAATTTTATTAAAAATCGCTTATTGAATTCCAATTTATCTCTTTACATTTTATTTAATTACTTCAATCTTTAATTATTTCAATAACTAATAATTAATTATCTAATAATTATCAATTAAATTATAATTAATTAATTATATAATAATTATTGATTAAATAACAATTTATAAGCGTTCATTAAATATCTCTTAATTAATTTGATAATAATGAACTATTCAATTTTAAAATTATTAATGAGTTCATTAGTCATTTTATTTATTTATTTACTCTTGTTCCTCTTTGCTGACGGTTTTCCATAGGGCTCCGGCATTTCTAATCTTAGAAATTAAGCCCTGATAAGCCCAATATGCTCGGCCGTATTGTACGTACCTGTTGATAATCGCCAGTTAATTTAATTAAGGACCAACTACGTTGTATTATTGTGTCTAGCTTCGGCTACGTCTGTTTAATTTAGTGTTAGGTTAGTTTCTTAGCTTGATTTAAAAGGCAAAACGGTGGCTTTCCTGTAAGTCCAAGAAGGGACCAACTGTTACTATTTCTTGGGGTTAATAAAAGGGTATTTTAACTCTTCTCTGGACTTTGTCGTTATACACGTGAACTCAGCGATAAGTCTTCAGCGCGCAAGATAGTCTATCGGAAATTATAAAGATATGCTGTTTTTAAATACTTTGTGATATTGCTGTTGAATTGAATTTTATTTGGTTCAAGTACAAGAACATGATATTTAATAAATGAAAGTAATTCACGAAACGTTAAAATAACGCTCCTTTGGTCGTAATTTAAAATTGAAGACTTTCAGATTTTATTTATTTATTTAGTCACGTTTTAAGAATTTATTTTGATCCTTCTCAAATAGAATTTCGTTTGTTTTAAAAATTTTTAATCTGTATTACAACGAATACTCTCTAATCGAAGCCGGACTATGCGAGGTAACTTCCTTTCCTAATATATAGTAATTAAGTTTGTTCAAAAGTAACTTTAAAAAATTTATTTTTCATGTATTATTTTAAAAAGCAGTAAATAACGACAAAAGTTCTAAATTTTATTTTATAGCACTGTATCTAAATTTTATTTTGATGAAATGGAACATTATACTACACACTCTAAAAATTATTTGACTGATATCTCTAATCATTATTTAAACTTCTAATCATTATTAGATGATAACTTTTAATCATTATTTAAAAATAAAATGAAATATCCAGTCGTATATTTAGGGTAAATCGATTGATTTTTGAGCATCTGACTCACTCTCATATCCTCCACGAAGACATCACTCCCCTTAGGCCGATAGCCCTCGAAGCTTTGCCGTAATCACATAAACCAAACACAACCATTTGATGACCCACTTTAAAGATAGAAACTACAATAAGTAGTTAAAGTTATGAAAATATTACAAGTAATAAAAAGAAAATGACTATGCAAACTGAATTATAACGAGTTTAGAAGGATAATCCGCATTCGTTTTCCACGGGGTAAGTTTGTTTATTTAATAGATGATGCCAAAGCACTATCTGCCTAAAGGGTGGGATGCCTTCGTGAAGGACCTTTTAAGAAAAATTGGCTCCCATTCACGTACCTCGTCGGGTAATGTAAGACAACACCTATGCAACCACCCAGTTTGCATTTTCTAAAGTAATGAAAATTTCAATAAACAAAAATGAAATTTCGGAAACATTTTGCTCCCCACAAAGTATAAACAAAGATAAGTCAATCATTATTTACAAACATATTTTCTTAAACTTTGCAATTCAGTTTTTTTTGGGGGGGGGGCTTTCTAATAATTAAACAACATTTTTGGTGCACATTTACATTTTATATATTCTTTCTCTTTACCGTGAAAAGTGAGTTTGGATCAATCTTAATTATCTCAGAGTTCAGCTTAAAACTTCCATTTACTATACCTGAATTATAAATGAGTAAAATACTGCAGTATTTTTATAGTGTTTACTATAAGAAACATATTCGATGAGAACATGCGCCAGAAAGGTCAATGATATACCTTCTAATTAAAATACGTTACGGAATGAACATAAATGTAAAGTTTTATTTCTTTTCATGCAAATTTTTGAATATAAGCTTCATTTCTTTTTATAGTATATATCTTATACAACTTCTTTATTTGTGCGAATTTTTATTTCATCCTGTTAACTTCTGATAATTTTTCATAATCATTTTATTTCACCCAATAATTATTTTAAAATATTTAATTAACCTTTTGTAATTACTGACAAAAATTGCTTACAGTTTATTGAATTTATTTATATTTAGTTTATTAATATTTAACTACCTATTTAATTTGACACAAAAAATTACTTACCTTTGATAACAAATTATTGTTTATTATTTTTATAAAATATAACGGTATATCATTTTTAAGCTCTGAAAAAAGATCATTCCTCCCTTCCCCCCAAAACATGCATCTTTTTTAACTGCAATAATGCTTTTTTCTCTTGCAAAAAAAATTTCACCGCCTTCTAAATTACAGCATCAGGTTTGAAATGAAATGGTTAAAAGAGAACAATGGCAAAATAATAAAAAATCAGTTTTATTTTCATTAATAATAAATTATGCAGATTAATAATAGGTTAAATTCAATCTGAATTTTACGTCGTTATAGAAAGCTGAAATTGTGAGCGTGTATTTCATAACGTCACTTCATCGCAAAAAAATCATCTCTTTAGTTAGCAGAATCTAAGATAAATTCTTTCAACTATATTCTAACAAAAAATTGCATGATCAGGTTTTATTAATCATCTAGTAATAATACTCAGTAAAGTACAGAAAATTAGAAATAAAACTTATTCATCGGTTTCTATTTCTCATATTTTGCAACGCAGTAAAAACAAAGTAATCTTCGTGGATTAATACGTACGATTTAAATTTAAAATTCCACCGTGAATTTTTTTCTAAATTATAAATCGTAAACAGTAACTGAAACTAAAGGGAAAAAAGAAAGAGCTAAGTAAATACGCAAGCAAAGCTAGGTGCTATAAGGGCTGAAGGAGGAGCTGAAGAGGGAGCAACCTGCTATGACGTCACGCTTTCCTGCTCAGCCCTTGTTAAATATCCAGAAGGTGTTCATAAGGCGGGGAAAGTTGCGAAGTCTTAGCTAAAAGGGTATTTATTTACTTGCACCCCTATTTTTTCCCCTTCTTTGTGTGTGTGAGGGGTAACCTTTGGCACCTTTTCTTTCACTCGGAATTTCCTTATCTCGGGCTGATGCTCCCAAATTCTCTTACATGGACCACACAAGTTACATCTATTATCCAGAAATTTCCTGCATGTTAAAGAGAAAAGAGAGGGGACCTCTAATTGCACGGCACAGCGTTATATCCAATTGATAATAAATCATTTATATGACACCATTCTGCATCCCACGTTGTAATGAATTAGTTCCGTTTCCGCGACTCCTCTTTCTGCGATTTTCAAAATTCTTCCTCCTCCCGCAAAATCGGGGAGTACACTCCCCGCTCTCACAGCTCCTCAGGGAATGTTAGGATAAGTCATTAAGAAGAGCTGGGCAGTTTCTTTGTGAATAAGTTAACCTTCCTTTAGGCTCCTCTGGAAATCTTTAATTTCATTCTATTTATAATTGTGCTACAATATTAGCTGTTATTTTCATAGCTTATATTAATCAATATGGATGTTTTAGACATTATTGGAACTAAAATGAAGAAAAAATCTTAAGCCCATTAAAATGTAGAAAAAATCTTAAGCCCACTAAAATGAAGAAAAAATCTTAAGCCCTTTACAAAGCTTATCAGTATCGAATTCGGAATACAAATAAGGAAAATGTAGCTTATTAGATTTGCATAAATGAAAGAATTAGAAGCTGCAAAGGAGCAATTAAAACCAAAGCAGAAGTTGTTTTAAAAGAACGAACGTCATTTTAGATCATCGTTTTAAAACGAATATTTTTTCTGAAACATTTTATTATAACTCACCTTTATGCATAATTTTGGAAGAATATTCTTTTGTAATTTAGTTAGGAAACGATTCATTGCCAAAATCATCGTACAATTTGAACACCTCTCTCTCTCCTTTTAAATATTAGCTTCATTCGTGCAAAGATCTGAGATCGTAAATATTTTTCGATTGTTTGTTTTAAAAATTCTTTTTTCTAAACCTAAAATTTTTTTGCTTTCCTACATTTCTTAACAGGCAAAAGTCCACTCCGCACCCCACTATAACCCTTTTCAGAAGGGGGTAATGAAGATTGATGATTTCGCGAAAACAGGAACGTTTTTGACAACCGCGGAAACAGAAAGACACCATTGTGTTACACAAATCCGGTCTCTGCTTACTCATGTAGAACCAATAGAAAAAGATTACAAACTATGCAAAATAGTGTTCTATCCTGGGCTTAATTACTAAAACTATGCAAAACAGAGTTCTAACCTGGGCTTAATTATTAAAACTATGCAAAATAGTGTTCTAACCTGGGCTTAATTACTAAAATTAGAAGTGCCGGAGCCCTATACAAGACTGTGAGGAATGAAAGAAAAAAATATAAATACAATAGCTAAAAATTTAAATAATTAAATTTAAATTAAAAGAAATGTAAAGAGAAATCTATTAAATTAATTTTAAATAGATCAATAGAAAGAAAAACAAATATCGAACCTTGTCGTATTTTGGGCATCGGCTGGAATTACAATTCCACTTAGAAGCTAAGCAGCAGCTCAGCCGATCTCCATCTGAGTTTAAGCCCTGATTACTCTTGTTCCAAGGGATGACAGGTACCACTCTTTTTTAGCAGCAAACCAATGAAAAATGATAAAACGCTTAAAGCTCTATTAAGGAGAATAGTGAGAATTCTAGAAACAGTATAAAAGAATGGATGGAAATTTTAACGGAAAAGTGCGGCTTCACAAATAAGGAGGGAAGTGTTAAAGACTTTCTGATCGCGATTCCCTGTCGATATAATTCTAGCCGCCAAGCGGAAATTTCTCCTGATTATATGATTTGGTAACGAGGTGAGAATAAACGTAAGAATTTGCTGTGCAAGTGACAGCAGTGTTCTCCCCGTTTGGTTGCATCACTTAAGAAGGCTACAGGAGCCCTGCAATAGGAAGTCACTATTGTGGAACGTGCATGACCAGGGTATCACTTTTAGTACTTTGAGGAACACAAAATTTGTCCGCTCTCATAAATTCATTGCACATCCTGGAGAATAAGCCTTTGGCATATGATTGGATGATTTTCTTTCCTCAAATGTCTCAACCCCTGTTCAAGGCTTACGTGTGAGGGAAAGACAGGCCAGCATTCAGAAGTTAGAATTGATTTTTAAGGCTTTTATGTATTAAAATCGTGATTCACTTACACAAAAGAAGTGCCGCAGCTCTTTTGTTTAAGACTCCGGTGGGGTCCAGCTGAAATTATAACTTATCTCGAAAACTGAGAAGTACCGGAGCCGGGCTCCAGCGCAATTTAAACTCTGGTTCTAACACAAATTACTAATGCACCATGTAACAAATGCAATTGTAAGAAACAATAGGATCCACGAAAAGCTAACAATAATCTAACTCCTTACCTATTACTCATGAAAAGCAAACAAGGAAATTTAAGATTTGCAACTATGATTTTACGAATATTACTTGTAAAAAACAACCCATGGCCATACTCAACCGAGATAGTGTCACTGAAAACTGAAATCATAAAATTCAGTTCAAGAGCAATATCGCAAAATAGTTTTAAACTGAGCATATCTTTAGAATTTCCGATACAGAGTCTCACACACTGGAGATAAAAATGTTTTTTCTGTATAACGTTGCCATTGCTCACTCCGTAAGCTCTACATCTATTTACGTGACTCAGCTGTTAAGTCATTGGTCAATAAAATGAAATGCCAGGTTAAAAAAAACTCATTGACAAGCACCACGTCACCACCTGGAACCACACGATCGACAATCTTAACGTTGCAGATGGTGCATTTTGGAAATACATCAGAAGGCAAAAGGCAAGCAAAACTAAAAACATGCCACTGAAAAACAACACTGAGCACTTATATATGGATGAAGAAAAAGCAAATGCTTTCGTTGACCACTTCACAGAACAATTCAAGCCAAACACAAACCCTTACGATCCTACTTTTATAGAACACGTAAATAATACTTTCGAAAGATGGATACTCCAACCTACTGCTCGAAACATCCCAAATTTCACTGTCCCCACTGAAGTAAACACCATTATTTCAAAGTTGCATAATTGCAAAGCACCCAGCAAGGACAATATCTCAAACAGATGATTAAAAATTTACCGAATCGCTGCATCCCCAAACTATGTGGGATTTTTAACGCCTGCCTGTATTTGAGCTGCTTCCTGACTGCATGGAAACATGCAACAATTATTCTCATTCCTAAGCCCGGGAAAGATCTTACATGTGTAGAAAGCTATCGTTCGATTAACCTGTTACCAACACTAGGCAAAATTTTCGAAAGAATTATTTATAAACGTCTGGATTCAGTACTGAGCTCACTGCCTGATCCAGCAGTTCGGATTTAGAAGAGAACTCCCCACCACCATGCAGCTGGTTAGGATAGTGTTCATTAGTTCTGCAATCCATAAACATCACACGACACGTTTCTTATGCTAGACGTGGCCAAAGCTTTTGATCGCATCTGGCATAATGGGCTTATTTATAAAATGGTTCCTCTCAATGTCACCAGAGAGATGATTCTGATTCTATTAATTTATTCTTTTATCACCAATTGCACATTTGTTATCAGATACAGTAATTTCTACTCCCCCCCCTTAGACAAATACAGGCCGCGTCGTCCAGGGCTCAAATTTAGGTCCACTCTTGTACCTGATTTATGCAATGGATTTCCCGCTTTTTGACGATAACATTAACTGCATCACAGCATGTTATGCTGATGATATAGCCATTCTGTCTTGTTCCTTAAATCCCGAGAACGCAATTAAACGCATACAGGGGCATATGCAAGAAACTGAGAAATGGTGTCGTACATGAAGAACCTGTATCAACGCCACCAAATCACAGCTTTTGCTTATCGGACAACATAGAAAGAAAAACGTACACACTGAACTCGCACTATTTAATGATAAAATTCTGAAAGTTAGCAAAGCAACCTATTTAGGTGTGCGATTTTATACAACACTCACGTGGAACACCCATATATCAACTGCTGTTGGCAAAGCAACTGGTATTGCTCGCAAACTCAACCTGATCACCAATGCATCCTCAAAACTTGATCTCGGATGGAAAAAGTGTATATATACATCAGTTCTTCGCCTTGTACTCACATATGCTTCACCGGCCTGGTGTACCGCATCGAAGTCTGATTTCCAAAAACTCCAAACATTCTAAAACATCTTCCTTCAAAAAATCATGGGAGTGCCCTGGTTCATCCATAACAAGGACTTACACAAAAATCTTAAAATCGAAGATATCAGAACTCACATCGGAAAGATTAACAATGTAAGGATCTTAAGTTTTACTAACGTTTATTTTATTTTAAATCTTTACTATCACTTCTTATTTTCTACTTCCGGCCAGAATTATAAGCGTTAAGGATTTTATGCAAAGTTTGTCTGGCGAACGCCAAGTACTTAAGTTGTGGCTTTTTGCCAAGCAAGATAGAGAGGAAGCAGTAAGTCAACGCAGGCCGCTTACCTTAGAAGTTACGCAGTTGCTGTTCGCCTTCCAGGCCAGAGGTTTTAATCCTCTTGATAAATTAAACGTATTGTAGTGTTCACAGTCTCTGTGCTACATACGCTTCCTGTTATTATAAGGCCAATCTTCCACGTGTATTATTCTAAAGTTAAATTAGAGTTTAGTTTTATTTTTATACTTTTTTACGTTAGACCCCGAGTGGAGGGTCAGTGTATTCCGAAGTACGGAAGTTATTGTATATAGAGAAAAATAAAGGGTTTTGTATACCCTTCGTCTGTATCCTGTCTACTTACCACATTTAGTGAACATAGCTTTAGTAAGCTCTCTGTTCCGAGTCAGGTCCTTGTATGTTCCCGAAGAAGGTTAGAAGGAACATTGAACCTGATAACAATAACTTTTTCAACAAAGCGATCAGCAACGACACAGTTCGTTTTGCCGATAACTTTAAGTATGAACTCTTAGAAGATGATTTCAACCTCCGCACATATGCCACTCATCTATTAACATTCGATATCTGATTCCTGTCCTTTGCACAGTCACTTCTTATTTCTCATCTTTTCATAAAGGCCCTAAGGGACGTTTTCTGTTTCATGCACAGATTTTGCAAACAAATAGCATACACGGGACATATTACGACACCCCCACATCTCCGTATTCTTGCAACACAGTTATTACAGGCAAGGCCAATATTCCCCCCATCTAGTTCCCCCATTAGTGGCAATTCAAATAAGGTCTCATACGCGAGGAATCCCCGTGAAGGGGCACCTGAGGTACTGGTAAGAGCACGATGAAGTTCGCACTGAGACCAGCCTAAGTAACAGTATCACAGTTATAATATGAACGAAATATAAGGCTTTTAAACCTAGCACCAGAGTGTCACTATAGTAAATATAGTGAATTTTAAACAGCACATTTATTCTATTGTGGTTTATGCACTATCCACGAAGTAGATTTATTTCAATCCAAAAAGTTTAAATGAAATTCAAGAAAAAACGCGTATAATATTCCGTACAAGGAAGTCATGTGGTGTACACATCAGATTGTTTTAAAAAAGAAAGCTAAACTTCAGTCGGCTTAAGGCAGTTTATATTAGAATTTACGACTACTTGGATTTTGTGTCGTAAATTCCAAGTAGTTGAAAATTTTCTATTTATGTCGCCGATATTAAGTAATAATAATAGTGAAAATAATAATGAAAAATCTGAAAGGGACGATTTTAATGATCGTCTAGGAGGACTTTTTTTTTTTTAAGAAGAGATTATGGGCAGAGATGTCCCAGGTGGAATATCGGAACATTTCAAAGGATATTACATGGATATGCATTTAGACTAACACGAGAACGTTCTGTACCTTTTGTATATTTAAAAAGTGCAAAATATGAAATGCAAACCTATATAATTAGATATAGGATGAATTAAATGCATTTTTACTTAAATCAAACATATTTAAATGTAGAAACATAATATTCTTAAGAACTGCATGAATTTCGTTTAAATAGCTTAGTTTGTTGATTAATAATGGACAAATGAAAGAACGTTTTCCAAACGGCAACAGACTCGAATGAAAAGAGAAACAACGAAAAATCGTGTTTTGAGACTAATAGCCCTTTTGGGGAGGGGAAAAAAATCAGTGTCATACTGAAAGACAGAGACAAGTGAACACGTGCCAAATAATTTTCTCCAGAAAGATGACTCTTCTCCAGATTTCTCCAGACTCGAATAAAAAGTGAATAAACAAAAAACTGTGTTTCCAGACTAATAGCCCTTTTGGACCCAAAAAAGCCAGTGTCATGCACAAAGATAAGACAACACAAGGCAAACAATTTTCTCCTGAAAGACTAATTTTCGATTACTGGAGAATTTTACTTTGGACTATCTAAACTAAGAATTAGCTTTCTATCTGGAGTTAGCTGCTCCAGTAAACAAGTAATGAAGTAGAATGAGACACTTTAAAAAGTTTCACTTTGAAAATGAGAAATGCATTTAATTTAAACTTGGTTAAATTAAATAGAAAATATTGGCCCATAATGTGAAAATAAGAAATAAATAAATAAAAAGGTACAAATAATTTTTAGCCCAAAGGGCATTAGCCCAGAAGGGCTATTTATTTAGCTTTGGCACTTTGCGTTGATTCGCTATAAACAGCGACTCACTTTTAGAAATGTTGCCACGAAATATTATCGCCTTGTGTTATATTTAAAGAAGTTGAATAATGAAGATTCTGCATCAATGCATCTTTGTTTCTTGCATTGTGATAAAAACAGCACCTAGACCCATCAAATTTTGAATAACTTAATCCTCCACCAAATATGGGCATTTGAAAGCCCTAATTTGAAATTTCTTTTATTATTGATTTCATATTTTGTAATGCTTTAATGAATTTTTGATTAACAAACTAAACGATTTCAAAGCTAGTAATGGCAACACTGTAAAGAGGAAAAAATATAAATAAAGCATTTTTATCTCCAGCATGCAAGTCTGCGTATTGGAAATTCTAAAGATAGGCTCGTTTTAAAATTATTTTGCGATATTTCTCTTCAACTGAATTTTATGATTTAAGTTAACCACTATATTTAATTTATTTAATTTATACGAAAAACATTATATTTGATAAATAAAGGTAACACGGAAAAAGTTTAAAAAAGTCCCTTTGGGCGTAATGTAAAATCTGAACGCTTTCAGATTTTTTTTTCTTAAATTCAACCTTTTCCTCGAGTGACAGGTGGGGTGTGGGGTTTAGATTTTTCCACGCCCCACCAGTGCCCACTCAATGCCGGTAGTTAGAATAAAGTTTCAAACTATTCCAACTATTTGGCTACATCAGTGCTTATTGTGGTTTCTCACTTACCTGCAACATGAATATGAGCTACTTTCCTGAAAGCAAGCCCTCCATGAAGGCATCCCATACCTGAGGCTGATATCCCTACAGTGTTGTGTGTATTCAATTGACGCAACCTACTTTCTTTAACCTAAAGGTGCGGTGATTAGAAGAAGAAGGGCTACTAGTCTCAAAATGGCATTTGGTGACATTTCACTATGAACGGCGAATTACTTTTTAAATTGTTGCCACCAATACTCCCCTGTGTTATATTTAAAGAAATTAAATAATGAAGAATCTGCATGAATGTATGTATGTTTCTCGCATTATGAAATTAGCAAACGCCTTCGCAGGTAATCGAACCACGGACCTCTGGAATACTGGCCCAGCGTGCAGAACCACTAAAAATTAGCAAACGCCTTCGCTGGGAATCGAACCACGGACCTCTGGAACACTGGCCCAGCGTGCAGAACCACTACACCACAAAGGACGTTAAGAAAGTGGAAGAAATATCTTATATACTCCCCTTTTTAAAGGCCGACTAGGGTTTTAGGGGACCTAGTAGCCAAATCCTGGGTGCGGAGAATCATCATCCACAACCCTTTTAATTTGGGTACCACTTTTAGAGTCAATAGGTTATTTTGAGGATGGAGATATGAAAAATTAGCAAACGCCTTCGGGAATCGAACCACAGACTTTTGGAATACCGCCCAGCGTGCAGAACCACTACACCACGAAGGACATTAGGAAAGTGGGAGAAATACCTTATATACTCCCCTTTTTAAAGGGCGGCTAGGGTTTTAGGGGTCCTAGTCGCCAAATCCTGGGTGCGGAGAATCATCATCCACAACCCTTTTAGTTCGGGCATTACTTGTAGAGTCATTAGGTTATTTTGAGGACGGAGAGATGAAAAATTAGCAAACGCCTTCACCGAGAATCGAACCACGGACCTCTGGAATACTGACCCACCATGCAGAACCACTACACCACGAAGAACGTTAGGAAAGTGGGAGAAATACCATATAACGCCTCGCACTATGATCCAGAAATAAAAGTCACAACTAATTCATCAAATCCACATTAGAAAAACCCCTATAAACACTAAAAACCAAAAAAGTTGGCATAAAAAAATTTCTGTCTATGGTTTCCTAGATGTTCTATTTTTAGAATATTAGGATGTAAAGCTGCTATCACACATCAGTTTATTTTGGAAGAACAACTGTTTGGAGCAATTTTCTGCTTTGTCACAACAGCCAATCACCACAGATTACTTTGGGAGAAACTGGTTCTCCATTACAAACAAGCTGTGATTCGTTGAAAACGAGCAACTTGCAATTTTTTTCGAAAGGAAGGAAACAAAAACAATCGCTCGTCTTTCTTTCAGTACTAAACCAGGCAGAAAAATTGTCCGAAACAGTTGTTCGTGTGAAACAAATGCACGTGTGATATGGGCCTAATGCTGCCTTTTCTCTCTCTCTCTCTCTTTTTTTTTGCTTCATGAAAACAAAGTGTTGTATGATGAATCGTTTAAAATTTTATGCTGTAATTATGGTTTACTGGATCTCGTGTGAAATTACTAAAATTTAGATAAAATGCATTAAAAAATTTTACATAATTTTTAATTAGTGTAATATTTTATAAGAAATGCAGTGCAAAATGTTTAAAGAAACAATAAAAACAAACTTACACAAGCTTGACTAACAATATACAATAATATGCATAAATGCAATTTTAAAAATGTAAAATACCTTACAATAAAAAATAAAATATTTTATCCTTTAAAAGGAGCATGGGATTTAAAGTAGCACAAAAAATATAAAACATTCTAAAACACTAATTTTTTGTAACACTTTTTAGCAGTTTCTCAGTTTCCATGGTATTGCAGGAAGCAGTGTACATGGAAAATTTTTTTGCATTCAAACACACGTTTGCAGTGTTTTTTTGGCACACTACACTGCAAACACTACCCTTGTGATGATGGAACTACATCTATGCTTCAATTTACACGATTTAAGTTTTACACTGTTTAAAAATTAATGGATTTTGAAAACTTGGCAAAAATGCATATTTGGCTGGATATACGCAAATATATATATTTGAAGTTATTTTTTAATCGCATTCACTGGTGGCAACAACGAGGATGGGGATTCTTCGTGTTGTAAAAGGGGAATCCCCGTAGTATGCATATGTATTTCATAATAAAGCTACTTGGTTCGTGTGAACTAGTGCAGCATTTTAGCAGCAATGCCTACATCATTTTTATCTACATATTTGAATGTTTACTGGTAAGTTTCCAACATTTATACCTTTTGTGACATTTTTATAATTTACGTAAATTTTTTAAGGTTTCAGAATGCCAATAGAAAAAAATCAAATAAAAACAAAAGTTATTTTAGGGGCAAAAATTAAAATATTAAATCATCTACATAACACAGAAAGAGTAACGAATGTTGCTAAGTTTTATTCCATGAATGAAGCCACAATAAGGACAATTTGGAAAAAATGAAGACTATTAGAAGAAGTGTAGTAGCTGGAACTTGCAGCAGTAACAGCACAATTTCATATGCAAGAGATGATACAATGGAAAATATGGAAAAGGCATTATTGATATGGATAGAAGACCAAAATCAAAAAATGGATTCCAACTGATACTAATGCTATTACAAATAAAGCTTTAAAGATTTATAAAACATTTAAGAATCAGTAACTGTCGATTTCGCCAGATGAAAAAAAAAAAAGGTATCTTTTACCGCAAGTCATGGTTGGTTTGAAAGATTTAAACAAAGACATTCTTTACATAATCTAAGATTGAAAGGAGAAAGCACATCTGCTTATTCGGATGCAGCACAACAATATTCAGCAAAATTTGCTGAAATTATTGCCGCAAACTCCTACACTTCTGATCATATCTTCAATGCTCACAAGTCCGGGTTGTCCTGGAAAAAAATGCCTGAAAGAACCTATTTATAGCTAAAGCTTGCAAATCAGCTAGTGGTCATAACATAAGTCTTATAACAACTCTTTTCTGTTACACTTCAGACGATTATACAATGAAACCATTGGTTATTAACAAATCAAAAATACCATGCTCATTAATAAATAATAATAGCATAATAACATAAATAACCGTCCCGTTTATTTGATGTGTCACTGCCATAGCTTTCAATGAATGGTTTCATAATATTGTTACGAAATGTTCAGGTGTGGTGAGATAGCTTAACCGCAAAGCAGTTTTAAGGTTGCCATAAGATGGCAAGGGAAGGCGGGGTTGCCTTATTTTGCGTCTGCAGTGAGTTAGTGTGTGTGTGTCTCGTCGAGAGAGCGAGTCAGAGTGCATCGTCTGGACTACGAGATAGTGTGTCTCATCGAGTCAATCAAGTTGACAGCTGGGCAGTGAGTGCCGAGTGGGTTGTTGAGTTCACCGAAGGAGTCTCTTAGTGTATCGCAGTTAGTGCATGATCAAGAGAGCGTGTTGAGCTCCAAGAACAACTGATCCGAAGAGTCGGGAGCCATGCTCTGCGTGTCGTCGTGTGCATCGCAAGTTGTAGCGTGGAGAGTTTCGAGAGATGTGGAGTTCCGAGAGCGAACGAGCAGAGTCGGGAGCTGTACTCTGGTGTTTGCAGTGAAGCTGTCTCCACCGTGATAGCCTGATAACCTGAAGGCTGTGTCGCTGATCATGTTAGCGTGTTTACAGTAGTTCATCGACGATTGTAAAACATGGTGTGGAGCTCTCCTGACAATACTGGCAAATAAAGTGTGTTTCAATACTTTATCAAGTGTCGTATTCACTCCAAATCCATACGAACCCCATACGAATGTGAAGGGAGAAAATAACGCAACAACTGGTGTCAGAAGAATAAAAAATTTAACAATACGTGTGCCCCAGGTGTTAAAAATTATTTAAGTAAAAAGATATTGCATTTTAAGGGCTCTTCTATAAACTGATAATGCACCTGGTCATCTTCAAGATTTACAACATGAAAATCTAAAATGAACATGAAATTTTACCAAAAAATACAACTTCCTTATTACAGCTATTATAAGAATAATTTTGACTTTTAAGGCACTGCATATCAAACCTTCAGGTATATTTTAGAACAAATGAACAATGATGAATCTTTTACTCTTATAGATGCTTGAAATTTACAATCTTAGATTGTGTTAAGCATGTTGGATTGTCATATACTCAGATTAAGCAATCAACAATCAATGCAAGCTGGAAAGCAATAAGGCCGGATGCTGCTAAAGACGAGAATGATAGATTACCATTAGATCACAAATATTCTCAGATCACTATAGGAGAAGAAGGTTTAGAGGATTTAGCTCAGGCAGATATTAAAAAAAATAATGGCTGATGAAGAACTAAATGAGGATGAGTTAGTTAACACGATTCATGAAACAAACATGATGAAGACAATGATTCTGATGAAGAGCAATCCGAACCAGTTGTGTTCACAGCAAGAGTCATCAGCGTAGGACTTGAATTGGGAAGAAAATTAAGTAATCATTTTTTTTACAATATGACACAAATGTTGAACGAGCTTTCTGATTCCAACGGGAGCTAAGTAAGTGCTTAAATCCATGCGAGGAGGTTTGCAAAGATTTAGGAAAAAACCCTAGGCAATTGTTAATTACGGATTTCACTACGAAATCTTGTCGATCTGAAATCTTCCCTAATCCGTCAACCATTGAAGCAGAATCTTATCAAGAATGCTCAAGTGATGAATGTGACATCATACCAATCAAGAAGACTAATAATTCATGACAGTGATTAAACTTACAATAATTTTTTGAATGACCTTATATTTTCCTTATGTAAAATAAATTAAATATGCACTTCTATTACCTACATATATTTGTTATTTTACGAACAAAGTATAACTTTATTTATTTTAAGATGTCTTACGTTTGTTTTATGTAAATAAATAACTAAATTATACACATTTAGTGTGTTTTTCATTTTACATGGTTTTACATAGCATAATCCAAGATTTCGATTTACATGGTTTTATGCGCAACCCATCTTCCATGTAAATTGAGGGATAAGTGTATATACCGTGCATCTGATTTTCATGAAGACATTGACTGATGGGCTGTGGGTTCACGTATAATGTGACTTTTAGGTTTTGCTTGAAGCAAATTCAAAGTAGTTTCTCTTCTAAAATTCAGGCAAGTCATTTTTAATGTGGTGTTTTTGTGTAAATCAGTGTGTAAGATCCACTCAATAGCCACAATCATATTCAGCGTGTTGAGAAATAAGTTCCAATGCCATTTTTTGTTGCGAAACTTTGGTCGGTAACTTCCAAGTCGTCGGTTCGACAGGTGTACTCCACACAGTAAAAAAAAAGTTCGCTGTTTACAGGCAAAAGTTTTGTAAAGTTACAGAAATCAAAAAGTTACAGAAGAATTTCCTGTAATGGTAACAGGTTGAAAGCAAATCCTTTAGTATTATTATCTATGAAAAATATATTCTACACACATAATTACTTAGTGAGATATTAGAAGGAAATAATCTGAAACCTTTACAGATACAACCATTGGAATTTTACGTAAGAAAAGTATCTTCTACTCACATAATAACTTGCTATAATAATACAAGCAAATAACCTGTAACGGTTACAGATGTATCTGTTGAGATTTTACATGAGAAAAACATGTTCTTTTTACATAATTATTTGCTGTAATATTACACGCAAATAATCTGTAACCATTACAGATATATCGTTTGGGAATTTACATGAGAAAAATATGTTCTACTTACGTAACTATATGCTGTGATATTACAAGAAAAAGATCTGTAACCATTACAGGCAAAACTCTTGTAATGTTACACAGAAAACACCTGTTTCTGTTACTCAAATAACCCATGGCATCCCAGTTTCCATGAGTTTTCTTAGTAACCTTACAGATTTTTTTTACGGTGCACCCATTCCTTCATTGGTTAGAATTGACTTTAGGTACCCCTTGTATTATCATAAAGTTGTTGTTTCATTTATCGCCAAGTTGTTGTCTCATTTATGACAACCTGAGTAATTGAGTGCTATGGAAACCCTATTATAACGCAATTGGTTGTGGTGAATTTGAGTCGTGGGAAAAAATTTGGAAAGTGTGTGTCGGATTTTGGATAAGGGCTTGTGTGTGTTGGATAAGTACGTTGTTATTTTGTGGTTTACATGGTAAATTGGCTGAATGTGGTAAGATTAATTTGAAGTTTTTGTAGGATTTGGAATGAAAGGGGAAAAAAGCATTAAATGACTGGTGTGTGAATGAAGGTTTACTTAGTAGCCATTATAAAGTGTCCTGTTTGGAGGAAAGAAATGCATATGGTTAATTGAAATATATATATATTTTTAGTCCAAAGGGATTTGAATCCCGAAGGACTATTAGTTTCGTTTTGGCATTTTGCGTCGGACTCATAAATGTCGGTTCACTTTTCAAACTGTTGCCACAAAATGTTAGAGTCCTGCATTATATTTGAAGAAATTAAATAATGAAAAATTTGCATAAATGTATGTATATTTCTCGTATTGTGATAAAACAACGGTACATAGAGTCATCGAATTTTGAATAATGTAATCCTCCAACGAATATGAGCACGTGGAAGACCAAATTTGAAATTTGTTTTATGATCGATTTCCTATTTTTTAAAACTTTGACGAATTTTTGATTAACAAACTCAAGGATTTCAAAGCGAGCAATGGCAACGTTGTGCAGAAAAACATTTTTATCTCCAGCGCGTGAGTCTCTGTATCGGAAATTCTAAAGATATGCTCGTTTTAAAACTATTTTGCGATATTGCTGTTGCACTGGATCTTATGGTTTAAGTGCGAGGAACATGATATTTAATAAAGAAAGGTAACACACAAAATGTTAAAAAATGCCCCTTTGGACGTAATTTAAAATCTGAAACATTTCAGATTTTGGGTTTTTTTTTTTTTTTTCTATTTTAAGAAAACTTTGTTCCATTCTTGAATCTGTACTGTGCCAATTGCCTTAAAGCCTTTGTTAAACAAATCTGTCAGAAGACTGTGCGATGAAAAAAAATTATGGAAAAATATTTTGCGTTTCTCTAGATTTCGGAGACAACTTTTGATCTAAGTGGCAAATTTTCATTTTTAACTTTTCGAAGGACCTAACATAAACAAACACATTCTTGTGAAGCAGATGTGGTCATTTCTAACAAAAGAAACAAGCAGATATCAGAGTTCAAAACGGGGAAATACAGCTGAAACCAATTACTACAGGCCCCTTGGTGAGAGAGGCCTCTTCCAGTCATCTGCCCCATCCTTTCTACAGAAATAAATGACACACCATTAATGCCTCTAAAAAAGGGCATATGAGCACTGAATGTATTTAAAATCTAATAAAGATAAATATTTGCGTGATATCACTGATTTTGTATATCGTCACATGTCAATTTTACCCAGTCTTGAGGAAATATTTCTTGTTATTTGAATTTCTTTTATTAACTCATTAAACTTGTTTCTTTGCAAATATGATGGGAAAATGTTTGGGCGGATTTGAATTTTTACGCTGAAATGTTCATGTTTAAAAAATAAATTTTGTGTCAAAAAATTAATCATACCTTCTATTATAAATGATAATTTTTTCAAACTGACAGATATGATATTTTATTTTTTAAAAAATATTAAACACAATGTTCCAAAAAAGGAACATTGGCATGTAAAAGTTTAATAATCCTATTTTAAATATGCTAATAAATTCAGTTCATAGAATTCTAACTATTGTTTTCAAAGGAGATAATATATTAAATAATCTAATAGAAAACAAATTACGATTTCATTACTTTGCAGCTTTAGTGCAAGAGGCAATTAATCCATTACTTACAATTACCTCATATAGCTGTAATAAAACTGCTTCATTATAGTGATAAGACTGTGTTATTATGGTAATAAGATGACTTGGTAGAAGTAAGTTGCGACGGATTGGCGGTGGTTCTCTGCATCATAACCTGAAGACAACAGGATTGCATATTAGAACAATGGATGCATAAACAACAACAAAAAAAAAAACTTGCACAGATGGCCTAAATTACACAAAAAATTTTATTTCTGGATAATACACATTATCACTCTTGGTGCGCTATGCACCCCCTAATTTTGTACAGATTACATCATCTTAAAGGACAAAAATTAGAAAAGTGATCTCTGCGGCAAGGCAACAAATAACAGAGCAATAATTTTTGTAACTAAGCAAAAACCATGTGTCATCTAATCTGCATTGTGCACTTATCGATGAAGTTTGAACCCAACACCCATACATTAAACTGCCATGTGATCTGAAATGGAATGCTGTATAAAAGCTTAATTGCATCGCAACTCCCTCTTTTCTGTCATCCCATCTGCTTCCAGACGCTTGTGCCACCTTGCTGCAGAGTTTGCTTTTCAGTGTGTTAAGCGTGTCATCGGTTTTATGTGTCTGCGCATACTGAAAAGTTTGCACATCTTCAGAAAGATTCTAACGATGTTTATAGTGAAAAAGTGTCAATGAATATTCAAGTTCGATGCTTAAATTATGTGTTTTAGTGCTGTAAATACTTCAGAAAAATTACAATTCAATGGTGATTATTTTGAAAATTTTTCAGTGTTCAATTTTCAGAAAAAAGGAAAAATTAATAATGAAAACAAGACGACAATCAAAAGCAAATGAAGAAAAAAATTGAAACTGCAACAGTTAGTGTGGATAAATTTCAGTGTGCCATATTCAATGGTATACTATGCAAAATAGGTAAAATTAGTAATACAGTCAAAAGTCTTTAATACGGACTCGTCGGGACTTCGGTGATTTTGAATTATAGGTTCTTCTGGATTATAGATCATCAGTTTAAATCTGGTAAGATGGATAGCAGAAATTATAAAATTAAAAATATGAAACCGTAATTTATGAAATAAAGAGCAATTATGATCTAAAGGGTATCAAAATTTACAAAAAAAAAAAAGCTTAATATTTATTTGTTTACTTTATTAAGCATTTCCTTCAACGTGCGCATGCCTAAAGCATACATTACGCATAGTCGAAATTAGAAAATTGCAACCAGGAAACTATTTGATGTGTATTCATGATATTTACAATGATGAGGAATTTGATTTAAATCATATCAAAGACGGAGTACATCAAGATGAAATACTACATTTATTAAGGAATGATAAGCCGAATAAAATAAAAACATCTGCCCTGAGGATAAGGATAGTGCTGACAGATCAACTTCCAGTTCATTGCACGCCGCGATGGATTTTCTAGGATATGAGGTTCAAGCAGGAAAATATCAGCCCAGTGATGCAAATATTGAGGTTATTAAAAAATTACAACCACCCCAAAAATGTTAAAGAATTACGAAGATTTTTGGGAAGTATAAAAGTATATCATAAATTTATTCAAAATTATGCAATAATTAGAGCTCCTTTAACAAATTTACTTAAAAAAGATACTCCTTATAAGTGGACTAACGACTGTCAAATAGCTTAAAAAATTAAAAGAAGTGTTCATTTCAAGACCCATTCTAGCTTTGTTTAATCCAAAATATCCCTGTCATGTATTTGTAGACGCATCTAAAGAAGCTGCTGGTGCAGTTTTAAAACAAGATCCAGATGGTAACCTACATGCAATTGCTTCCCATTCTAGAAAATTAAGGTCTTATGAACAAAATTATGCAATTACCGAATCAGAATTTTTAGCAATTATTGATGCCATAGATAAATTTTATTATTATGTACATGATAATCATTTCACTGTACATACTGATCATGCTGCTTTAGTTTGGCTTAAGAATACAGTCAAAAGTCTTTAATCCGGACGTCCATAATCCGGAATGATCTATAATCCGGACCTCAAAGCTACAAACTTTCTGCGCATGCGTCAACGCATAATGCATAATGCATTGACGCATGCGTGGAAGACTTTTAGGCATTCGCATATGCGTGTATGCATGCACATAATACGTTTATGCATGCACGTTTAATGTTTAACGGACGGTATAAGCTAAAAATTATCTAATTATCTATTTCAGTTAATGTTAATCTTCTAATTAGATCGGGCTTATTATTTTTTGCAGACTGTTACAGCAATTTCATAAAAGTAAGCTTGAACTACGGATTATGTCAAAAAGAATACAAAGCGAAAGCATTTTTCGATGTCCATCAAACAAAAAGTGAAATTGCTGCAAAAAATGGATAAAGGGATATTCTTTGTTTTTCTAACCATTCCGAAATCTGTTTATCAATTTCACGCAGCTGTGCGGGGGGGGGGGACGTAGGAATGCGCAATGAACTGGAAGTTGATCTGTCAGCACTATCCTTATCTTCAGGGCAGATGCTTTTATTTTATTCGGCTTATAATTCCTTACTAAATGTAGCATTTCATCTCGATGTACTCCGTCTTTCATATGATTTAAATCAAATTCCTCGTCATGATAAATATCACGAATACACATCAAATAGTTTTCTGGTTGCAAGTTGCTGATTTCGACTATGCATAATGTATGCTTTAGCATGCCTGCGTTGAAAGAAATGTTTAATAAAGTAAATAAATAAATATTAAGCTTTTTTTGTAAATTTTGATACCCTTTAGATCATAATTGCTCTTTATTTCATAAATTATGGTTTCATATTTTTAATTTTATAATTTCTGCATGCCATCTTACCAGATTTAAACTGATGATTTATAATGCGGAATCACCGAAGTCATGACGAGTCCGGATTAAAGACTTTTAACTGTATTAAACATCCTACATATTAGGTTATTCAGATGGTCTTCAAAATTATCTGTGTGAGACTTTGATATAAAGTACAAAAAAAAAGTTTTACTAATGTTGAAGCTGTTACGTTAACTAGAAACATTATTTGTCAACATTTAAGTTTACAAGTTAATTTATTATCATTAGAAACATTATTTTGATGTTATTAAAGAACATCAAAATTTAGATAATGTCTCTAATCATAAGTATAAGAAAATCAATTATGTATTAATTACTAAAAAACAAGGACTATATAAAATTGTAATATCCATATCTCTCAGTACTAAATTACTTGAAAAGTTTCATTTACAATTCGGTGATATTGGTGTATCCTCAATGTCAAATTTATTATCTCTTCAATTATTGGCCAGGAACTGTTCAAGATGTTAGAAATTACTGTAAATATTGTGAAGTATGTCAGTTTAATAAGAAAAGTAAACAAAAAAGAATTGGGTTAATGCAATTTTTACCATCCCTTAATGAACCTTTTGAAATATTGTCTATTGATATTGTTGGTGGATTAAATTATTATAACTCTACTAAAAACTTATTAACATTATTATTGACCATGCTATTCGGTATTCTTGGACTTTTGCTTCCAAAAGTGTAACTACTCATACTTATACAAATTGTTTAAGACAAATTTTTCAAATTCAAGTACCAAAGAAAATTTGAAGTGATAGAAATGCCGCTTTTATGTCTTCAAAATCTAAGCACTTGTAAGGTATATCCTAATTTTATAACAGTTATTTTTAAGCTAAAGCTCCTTTCCTGTCTCTTCTAGCTTCAGCTTACAATTCCTTACCAGAATCATGTTAAATGCAAATGACAAGGAGTAGTATTTAAGTCGATGTTCCGCTGACTTTGAGAGAGAGAATTAGGATTTCTGAATAGCGTGCGTTTGGCTATGTCTCTCTAAGCTGTTACTATGCTCCCGTTTTACGTGCCCTTGACAGCTTTGCTGGCTAATTTAATATTAGAAGCCAACTTGGAAATTGTGTTAGCTTTGCTTAATCTCTTAGTTAGTTATTAGTTAAGTTCTTATTTCTAACATTTTTGAGTTAAGCCTAAGAGATTTCTACGTCCTGAGAAAGGGACCATTTGTCAACTTTATTTTGAGCAATAAAGCCCTTCTTGATTTTACGTTTCTATTTTTGGACTTTAGCAATTAATTGTTTAGTAGTTTACTAGGTTCCTCAACACTTAGTTAATAGATAAAAGTAAGGAATCCTACATTGGCACCCGAAGCATTTTTGATGAACCATGCCATTGGAAAATGAAAAATTTACGCTGACCCCTCTGACCTTTCAAATCCCTCAATCACCAGCAAACCCCATGGCGAGATTTGGTTTCATCATAGATACGATGCGAGCAACTATGAAACCAGCTGTAACATTTGATGGCAAAGGTTCGGTGATAACTTTACTAGAGCAGCTGGATCTGCATTTTACTTTACATTCCGAAAACCAGCTGCAGAAAGTTACAAATGCTACAGCTAACCTAAAATGCCAGGCCCTGAGTTAGTTGAAGGGTATCGGAAAGTTCCTGTTGAGGGATCCAGGATCGGAAAACTACACATGGGGAAACTTGTAAAACCGTGGTATTGACAGTGTTTCCCCACAGTCAAAGACCGAGCGAAGATGGAGGCAGAGAGATTTAGTAAATATCAGATGAGCATCGAAGATTTGATGGATTTTATTCTTAGGAAAATTCAAACTTTTAATTTATTGTATGGAAAAAGGCCAGATAACGAATTAATCAAAGTGATTTTGCTGCACCTGCTTCCGTCGATTCAAGATTTCCTGGAGGTAAAAAAACTGCCCATACCTTGGAAAACCTATTTCAGCTGGCTGTGACGTTCCAAAGCAGATGAGCAGCTGAAAACACATGTTTAGAAAACTTCCGCCAGTATTCGTGGTTTCCTCCTTAGCAGAAACCTCAAAGTAAGCAGAATTCTTATTGGCAAGCGGAAAAGTTGAAAAAGAAGATAACGAGAAGATGGGTCAGTTGAAAGTATTTGGAGATCACAGTAAGAAGCAGCAGAAGCAAAGGATTTAAACTAAACAGGGTGGTCAAGAAGAGGGCCTGGTCATCCCCTGGAACAAAACATTCCTCGGAAATTAAATTAAATACGGTAGTTGTACAAAAATTTTTCCTTGCCAGAAGTTCATATTTTACTGAACAAAGCAACTACTACCACCTTACTGGACACTGAAATACTGGAGCGCAATGCAGCTTTTTGGAGCAAGACTTCTTTAAGAGGAATTTTCACCATTACAGATAGTTTAAAACTACACGACAGAGGATAATTGCCGCCCAAGGAAAACAGTGTTGTCTGCATTGAAAAAGTAGGACTGCATGTGCAAATAAAGAATGAGATACAAAACATTAATTTTCTGGTAATGAAAGACCTATTAACTTCAGTTATTTTGGGGATTAACTTTTACACACAGCAAGTGCAAAATAAAATTTTAAGAACTCTACTTTACACATCCAGATGCATACTGTTGAAGAAGAAGAGGGGGCTATGCCAGATGTTGACCTCAATCATCTTCAGGAAGAGGAAAATTTGGTAAGATAATTTTGTAAATTATTTGATGATAAACCTGGTTTCTATTAGGTCATGCAGTATGAGACAGATGCAGGAAATACTTCCCCAGTCCGATGTAAGGTGTGGTCTCAGCGATAAGACTAGGTGAAGGAAGAAATCCTGGAACAGCATATTAAACAGATGCTGGCAAATAAAATAATTGTTCTGAGTAGCAGACCCTATGGAAGCCCGGTAGTTTTATCTAGAAAGAAAAATGCAAAACTGTAGAAGTAACAAAAATCACTAAATATGTTTCCATTATTGGCAATTGTATCACAGGCATATGTGTCTGCACGCCAATGTGAGCTGTCTGTGCAGAAGATATTTGCGGTGGCGGGAAACTTTCATTAAAACCCAACATATTTAAATTTTAATACCAGAACAGTTTATTAACGCAGTTGTTCTCTTTGAAATTGCAGTAACACTTTCGAGCAGATTTCTTTAAGTAGCATCACTTCTTTTTAAAATGATAATTTTAGACTTTTTGCATTATTGTTTTTAATTATTGGATACTGCAGTTTTAGGTCTAACATGGACTTTTTTCTTTCTTTCTGAAATCGACACGAAGTTTAAATGAATGCAGTTATAAAAGAATTTCAAAATATTTGATAAATATAAAAAATTTATTTACATGGAAAAGTTATGACCAATAACTGAAGCAATTCTTATATATGCTTGTCTTGTTTGAAGCATCATAACAGTTTCAGTTCCCGTTTCAGAAGTCTGCCGCAGATTTTCTGCACAAGGGACAAGCACCATTCTGTAATTGAGATTTAAATTATACAAAATAATAAATAAAATATATTTAAGCATGATTAAAAAATTATGAGAACAAACACAAAATACAAATACATGAGATTGCATATGCAGGTGTATGAACAATATCCACATGCATATATCTTTAAAAGACGATGGCATTTACTAACAATTCTAAACCACTGAAGAATACATTCCTCATAATAAACATGTCTGCATGGCAAACATTTCGCTTTCTCCGTTTCACAAAGATCTTCTAAACACACACGACAATTTATTCTCTTATCTGAGGAAGAAATGTAATTAAGAAAATTTTTTTGAAAAACCACTCTATAAAAGAATCGTTTCATATAATCTATAAAAGAAAATATACTTGTTCTAGCTTTTAAAATTGAACTGATTTATTGAATTCAGTAGCATTAAAAGAAAAATTATTCAGATTTCTGCAATAAAAGTAAACTTCATTAAAAAAGTTTTTTTAATGTAACAAATTTCATGAATAAGTAAATCTTTCTTCATTTATAAATCCAAAAATATTTCTATTATAAGCATTACTATACCATCAAATAAAAACAACACAAGTGTTCTTTCCTACCTTAATGATCTAGCACCTCTGTTTTGAAAAGCATAATTTAAGTATACAATTTTCTAAGCATTATTTCCTATATTAATTAATTAGCTGTATCATAACGGTTTAATGCTCAATGGCCCTAAAGTCCTTACCTGTCTTTTATTTTTGTGTGGGTTGTACACATATACTTCCAGTTACAAAACTCTTTAAAATAATGCAAGTGTTCATATTTTGCAATTTTAAATTGAAAGACAACAATTTGGTAAAAATTATGAAATTTTACTTTTCATATCTCCCTCTAGTGCCTATACTTGTTAGAAAAATTTTAGAATAAAACAAAAAATGCTTGAATCTTATACAACAAAACTGACAAAGATATTCGATATTAAAATCGGAGATCCTAATGAGGGGCTGTATACAAATAAAAGAGTACAATTTTTATATTTGTACATAACTAAGAATAAAATTTCAAAAAGGTTCATAATTAATATGCATTTTTATGGATATTATTCTGAAAAATACTGATCAATATAAAATTTTGCAAAATGCAGATCTCGTATACAAAATCTTGTAGAATTTCCATTATATATAACATATATTATAATTATTATATATAATTTCCATTACACACACATATATAGACCATATCGACAAAAATCTTTACATAATACAGCACTCGCCACTTATTAAAATTACTTTCGTTCCAAGCATATTCGAATTTAATTACAAATGATATCAGTTTTAAACTTTCAATGTAAAATAATAACTACCAATTAATTAATTAATTTAAAAGCAATCATTCCAAATTAACACAAAAATTAAACTATTTATGCAGTTTTTAAACTTATTTTTTACAAAACTACTTTTATAAAACTGATGAAATTTTATCCCTTACAAACAACTGTTCTATGAACAAGAACTCTAGCCTATTAGACAATCTGATCCTTTGAGTCAAACATTCTTCTTAGAAGGCATTTAGCCGCATGAGACAGAGCAATAATAGGTCTGTGATGCCTGTAGATGTCCGGGGCCACACTTGCGGTACACTGCAAGAATCAGCTTGTGCTTTCCCTGTCCAACTGGACTGGTTAACTTGTTGAACCTCCTTTGTGCTGGGGATAGGGGGCATGTAGTTGTTCCTCTTTAAGGAGGAATTCCCAGTAAGCATGAGTCATAACCTTGTATTCATTAATGCACCTTCTGTTTGCACACACCGGCCATCGCTACTACCGATTGAATGATTTAGTGAGGTCTTTGCACTGGCTCTCGAAGTGGCTTTCGGGTTGCGTCGCCATGCTAATGTTTATTTTTGGCCAGAGGAGAATTTGGTTTACTTTTGGTAATTATCATGGGGAAGCTGAAGGTCTAATTTTTGTTAGTTTAAAGAATACTTGTGTGAGCATTAGCAAATTTACTAATTCTGTGATTTTCAAAGCGGAAAATCTTATATAAAATGCAGTTACTTCAATGACTTTTTTTTAGATAAAAGTGAATTTATAAAATAAAGTTTTAGATAGTGCCTCTCATTTAATATATGAATGTCTAATTCAAGTAATCACAGCTACATTTAAAAGTAAAAATATATGTACATAAGGCAGAAAATAAGTTAATTTTTTTTAAAGGTAACTGCATCCTGTTTTTAAGTATGATATTTAGTAGTCCTAAAAATCCTATGCACATTATAAAAAATATTAATTAAAAACTCTGAAATCGAAACACGCAAATAAAAATTTTTAATTATCATTTAATAAAAAGTAAGGAATAAAATAAACTACATATTCACAACAAGCCTTTCCTGGAATATCCTATTCCTATCCTCCAAATGCTACTTTTCTGCGATAGTCTAGTGAAAATTAGTGTTCTGCTTTTGAATAAATGGTTAAACAAGGAACCATTTATTCAAATTAGAAAATTCATCGAACTGATGAGGCATCATGCAAAAACAATTTTAAAAAACTTATGATGTTTAAGAGCACATTCTCAATTAATTATTTGAACCTTCTTGTAACAGTCGTCTTTCATATAATAATATAACTTATTATTTTCTGCTTCTTCTTGTGTACAACGCAAAAACTAAAAATAAGTTTTGATCTAGCAGACTTTGGACTCATTTTAATTAAAAAATATAACCACATAAAAATGCACCCCTTAAGTTTCCACTCTGGTGTGAACTGATGTTAAGCGGAAAGTCCCCACCCCACTTTCCTCCTTTTTCATAAGAGCAATTATGATCTAAAGGGGTCCCCACCCCGCTTTCCTTCTTTTTAATAAGAGCAATTATGATCTAAAGGGTATCAAAATTTACAAAACAAAAAGCTTAATATTTATATTTACTTTAGTAAACATTTCTTTCGATGCGCGCATGCGTAAAGCATACATTATGCATAGTCGAAATTAGAAAATTGCAACGAGAAAACTATTTGATGTGTATTCGTGATATTTATAATGACGAGGAATTTGATTTAAATCATATCAAACACTGAGTACAATGAGATGAAATACTACATTTAGTAAGGAATTATAAGCTGAATAAAATAAAAAAACATCTGCCCTGAAGATAAGGATAGTGCTGACAGATCAACTTCCAGTTCATTGCGCACCGCGACGTCCCCCCTCTCACGCACAGCAGCATGAAATTGATAAACAGATTTCGGAATGGTTAGAGAACCAAAGGATATGCCTTTATCCATTTTTTGCAGCAATTCCACTTTTTGTTTGATGGACATCGAAACATGCTTTCGCTATGTAGATCCTTTGGCAGCTCCAGAATCGGAAATTCTTTTTGACATAATCGAAAGTTCAAGCTTACTTTTATAAAATTGCTCTAACAGTCTGCAAAAAATAATAAGCCGGATCGAATTCAAAGATTAAGGAAGAACGCAATCTGCAACATTAACTGAAATAGATAATTAGATATTTTTAGCTTAGCTTATACTGTCCGTTATACATTAAACGCGCATGCGCAGAAAGTTTGTAGCTTTGAGGAACGGATTATGGACGTCCGGATTAAAAACTTTTGACAGTAAGTAATAACATATATATTATATGTAACAAGGCAGACATTCACTGTAATGAAACTTGGATGCAACAATGTAGAAATTTAATTGCAGAGATGCTGAAATCTGTAGTGAATAGGGAACTTGGTAGCTAAGGCAAATTAATATTCATGTTTAATTCAGTTGACATTTGCAGCCACAATTCATTTGGCACTCAATCATGCCTATTCAAGAACATTTACATTTCTCATATTGTTGAAATAGAAAAAAGCGAGGCAGTCTCTCAAAGAGAACAGAGGAAGAAGCAAACGGCACAGTTATCCAGTATGGCAGCTTAGTAAGAGAAAGTTTTGGTTTAATTTCTCAATTAGGTATGTCATCAGCATTATGCAAGTCATATGATACGGATTGATTTAGAAATGATGCAGTACAGAAATAATCATCACTGTTTTTGAAATAGAGAGTGGAAATACCCGATTAAAAATGAGGAATTAAGAGGCTATTTCTAATTTAAATTACAATACTGATCTACATATTTTGTTGTATCTTAATTGTAATGATTATTAGAAATAGTGCATTTCATAGATATAGATCCGATGCAAACATTTGATGGCTTAGATACATAGAATGCTGATCCATAATGAAAAGCAACTTGCAGTTATTGAATATGGCAGCTTATTAAGAGAATGTTTCAGTTTAAGTTCTGAATAAGTAACATCATCAGCTTTATGAGAGTCATATGATATGGACTGATCTATAAATAATGCAGTCCAGAAATAATTATTACTATTTTTAGAATAGAGAGGGGGGGAAAACTAGCAGGTTGTTGTAGCAGGGTTAGTTGCCAAATTTTTGCTAAGTTACCATAATCCGAAGATTCACCTGAAAATTTTATATAAAAAGTGTTCAACTGTAGATTACATATTAAACAGCATATCGAAATAGAGTACAAACTGATGGCAAAAATAGAATCGAAATAGAGTATGAATTGAGAAAATTTCAAGTAGTGAATGAAAGCTTTTACTGATCAAATTACTTTAAATCCGTATAAACTCGATAATGTACCGTAGATCGAAACAAAATTAAATTAGACGTAAATATTAATTGATTAAACACAGCTTGAACAATGATGTAAACATCTACAAATGTCTCCATTAGATTAAGATAACTCAGATCAGATGATGCTTAATAACATTAATAAAATGTAATAAAAAATACAAATCAAATGAAATAAAATTTAATATGAAAAATTATTCCGAAAATCACTAAAGGTATGGAATTATCACGATTTAAGTTTAATTCATTCAATGAAATTTATTTATTTCTGGGAAACATTTTCCTTAATAAAGGCTAAAAATTGAAAACTGGGAGATTTAGCGATCTACCAGGAGACAAGAAGAAAAACAAGAGTTGGCAGCAGTGGTTTATGAATATAAAAAAACTATTTTAAACTGGTATATACCCAACATTTTCTGTACTTTTTTTTTTTTTTTTTTTGTTTAATTTATACAGCAAGTTAAAAAGCAATCCAAATAAATATATACATGCATTTTTTAAGTACTGAAAAGGAAGGGCATGATGGGAATGATCTTCTAGCAATGGTGAAAGGGGTGAATAGGGCAAAATAGGTTGAGAACCACAATGTTAGATCTTTTAAGTACTAGTAGTAAAAAAAAAATGAAGTTTGAAGCTCTCCAGGACATTCAATTATTATTAAATGAAATTTGTTTACATCTTATTATAATTTCTAAATAAATCAAATACATTCATGAAAACAAGCAATTTTAAAAGTCATTATAATAACAGTAGTCAAGAAAGCATAAAGTTACCAGTAAGAAATCTCTAACAAAGTGAAAGATCATCCACATAATCCAATTGCTATATTAATTAATGTCAAAATAAATAAGCCATATTATTGCCTTCCATTTAACAGTTACAGGCTCTCTGCAGAAGCATATGTGTTTTATGAAAAGATGCAATAAAATTTTCCCTAAATATATTAATGATTACTATTTTTACATCATAATTTATCAGTTCTAAAGACAGCAAAAAAAGAAACAGAATTTTCAGGAAAGCTTAACTTTGAAAATTTGTATTATTTTGTGAAAGCAAAAAAAATCTGCTATCAAACTTTTATTTTACAGTTTTTAATTAACTGTAAAAATCAACTAATATAATCTAATATTTTAAAGTTGCAGTTGCATAACATTATGGGAAGAAACATATTCATGGAAGAGTTGTTTCACATTACGAAAAGCTTCTATCATTCTACAACTTCTATTTATTTTTAATTAAAACAAATTTTAAGACTATTTAACAGGAAGAGAGAAATAAAATGGAATGGAAATATCCCTATTATAAATAATCAATAAAGATCCTGAATTCTTAAAAAAAAAAAGTGTGGAAATTTTTCTCATTTAAATATTTAACATTACTGGATAAATAGTAGCACTTAGGTTGATTAGCATATTTCAGCTAAATATTCACCGTATCCTTAGCTGTGACTCATCTGTCACAATACCTAATATTAAAAGTTTGAAAAACATTATTATAATTAAACTGTCTTGGACTAAGTATTTTACCAGATTAATAAAGTTCTGCTTCAAGTAAGAGAAAACCAGTTATGTAATTAATTGATAATACTGTTAATAATCTACAAGACATCTTTTTTGGTTTTCCAAGAGGTTTTTCCTTTCGAATTCTGCCCTGCTTCAGAAAATATGTTATAGTGTTATAGTGTAAGATCATTTCAGAAATTTTACTAAAAAATTTCCTTTTTCTACTTGCAAACCAAAAACAAATTTAAGAGTTTCTAGTTTATTTACACTGTGAGCTCCGTCTAAGGAATTTTGTGCATTGTGGCATTTTGTCCCATTTTTAACGAGCATTTTATCACGGTTCTGAAGAAACACACGGTTACGAGTATAATGGTCAACTATTAGAATATGTGACATGACGAAAATATGGTCAGCCTATTTTAGAACTTATACTTTACATCTGGATTTATTGTAAAATGAAGGCTAAGAAAACGCATAATTCAAGGAAACTAATATTTTATAATTTTAGTTTCGCACATTTAAATATTCTGGCACTTTTAGGAAACTAAACATATTCGACTACATTTGCACATCAAAAATTTTAATTTACTCGCATATTGAATTCCTATGTACAAACGGATCACAAATATAAATATTTTATGTAGTTGAAAAAAGTATATATAAGTGAATACATACAAAACAAGCCTTTTGAAGCTTCCTTCTTCTTCTTCATCAACCGCCTCCATATTCATAATTATCTGCTAACAAGACACACGTGAAGTTATGGAACACACGTGAAGTTAAAATCAAAAGCCCGCGGTAAACAAACAAACCACAACTAGCGAATCAGCTTTACGCTGCAACGCAGTGTTGCCAAATCGCGGAATTTTTCGCAAATTTGCTACTTTTGACAAATCTATGCTGCCAAAATTTATGTGCTTGTGATTTTGCGAAATTTTCGCTGCTCTTTTTTCTTAAACGCACATATTTTAAAATATCTTTTCTCTTAAAATTAATTTATAATAAAAAATTTTAAAAAATTTCCTCCCCTCACTTGTTCCACCAAAGCCTCATTTGTTCCACCAGAATAACGAATATATTGTTTCAGATTTTGTATTTAGTTAGCAATTTTTAGTATAATTTTAATTAAAATCGTTTTATTTCCCCGTGTAATGCAGCGCGTGACGAGTTTTAAGAGAAACTAGGCCGAAAAAGTAAAAATACTGCAGCACGCGCGGCATTTAATAATAGATATCTGGTAATGTACGAGTATATTTAAACCGAATAAATGTAATTGACTACTGTGCTAGCTGTGACCGTAAATCTAATCTTTTGCTTTACAGTTCTGGTGCACGATTGAAAAGTTTTAAAACACCGGAGAGAAATATCTCAGTTCAGTTGTTTACATAACTGTTTTCTTGACTGTAGCGAATTTGCAGTGAGATCCCTTTGGATTGCGTTTTATTTTATGTTTTAGTAGTTTAAAATGTAACTACTGCGTGATATTGTATGATATTGTTATATTGTACGCATATCTAAGAGGAAAAATCCAGCATTGTGTTTTAATGCTTGTGATAAAAATAAATTTTGGCGCTCACCTGGCCTAGGCTCCCTTATACAGTGAACAATTTTGCCATCGCCACGCGGCGGCCTTGATAGTAGTTCTTTCAATCATGGCCGTAGGAATGTACAACGCTCTTCAATTCATTAAAAAAATATTACTTACTTTGATATCGGATTTCTAACTTGGCTTGTTTTAATTGTCAATAAAATATGTTCACTAGATTTGCCCCGCGGTTAAATGAGCGCGTTTACTAGATTTGGCGCTTTTTGCGCATATATTTTCGCTGCAATTTTTTACAGTCCCTACAATGGAATAGTACCAATTTTATTTTTATTATTGGTTTCATTAAATTTGAAATTACAATCATTTAGTTCAAATTTTTTTCCTCCTTGAACATTTGCATGTTATGGGTGATAAGGAACACTAGTATTTTTTTATTTGTTACATGAGTTATGAGAACTAGTTATTATGTAAGAATTTAAGGTACTCTTCTTTTATCAGTACCTGATTCAGAAGTATATCACACAGACACAAATATATATATATATATATAATGTTGTATGAACTTAAATCCATTTAGTGCGAATACAAGTTATTATTACTTGCGCAATTGCTGCAAACTTAGTTAATAATAATTTATTTCCTAAACAGTATTGATTAAATGATTATATTATCTCCTTAGTTTAATTAAAGTAGAATTATTTTAAAAGTGTGTATCCATATTGGTAAGTTATATTTTGAAAGATGTTTTGAAGTAATTTGAAAGCAAAATGTTAATAATGTTTTAACGGGGACTGGAGTTAAATCATCACGAAGAATAATATTACAATTGTAAAAGGAAAAATTAAAACATGTAATTATTGTCATTGATCGGAAATTAGTTGACTTTTCAAGGGGAACAAACCAACTCCCGTTCAATGAACAATAATTAATAAAAATACGTAAATATGAAAGTGTTTCGTCTTTATTCGAGTTATAAGTTAAAGCCAAACCGGCAATTCTAGTCAGGCCAAATATTTCCGCGAATAGTTGCTACTCAAAGAATTTATTCTCATGAAGCATTTTAGTCAATTCAATTTGGAGTAAGAATCAATTACTGTAGAGAAATCCTGTAAAACTCGAGTAACCGTCCCCGACACTATCATCTTTATGTATTTGAGTACTATATTATTTGTAGAATTAAACATTGGAAATTGTCATTATGAAATCGAAATCAAAGTAAAGTTGAAATAAACATAGAAGATGATAAAAAAGATAAATAATGCAAACTTTGTAAAAACAAATCAAAGAAAACATAAAAATAATATAGAAAATAATATAAATAAGATCAGAGAATGTACATGCAGATATAAAGGCCAGAAAGGTATTAAGTAACTTACATTCTTTCTAGTGGGGGAGTTGGCAAAGAGTTCTTTTCGTGTCTGACTCAGAAGTGTAGGGTGTCCGAAAATTCTTAGCGGCAGTAGGGGCTTTGAATAATATCAGTCGGTAAGACTTGGGTGAAGTAATTTATGGTAGTGGGTGGGACTCGGAATTCTTGAGGGATGTATTTTGTGGAGTTCTTATCTGAGAGAGACCGTCTGTTAAGATTTTTTTGAAAATACTAGTGAATGGAAATTAATTAATTTCTGGCTAATTGTCGTGTCGCAATGATTAAGAATTTAAGAAAGGAAAAAGGCATTTTCTCTGTCCAAGAGCTAGTAGACAGTCTAAAGACAGGAAATAGGCCCATTTTTTTAGTAACAGTATAGTAAGAGTATATGTCTGAAGACAATTAGCTTTTTACAATATATACAATTAAGTAATTACACTATATACAAATCTTTCAACTGACAGTCATCCAACTTATACCGCCTTCTCAGGTTTAGGAATAAATTATCATATCCCTATCAGTTAAATGATTTAGAGTGAGTATTTAACGCCTGCTCTTTTAAGGCAATGGTTGATAAATTGAAAGGGAATTAGATTATTTTTGAGAATTTTGATAAGGATCAAAATTTCGCGTTGTAAATCTATTGTATCTGTGCATATAGTTTTAATTCGTTGTATTTGATTAATTATAGTATTGTTAATTACTTTTTTGGATATGTTGGAGTTCCAATTTATTAATTTGTTAGTATTGAAATTGAAGTTTCTAGTTTTGTCAAAAAGTAAAATTTTTTTGTAGTTAATGATTTGAAGATCTAGAAAGTCTATGCTATTTTGTGAATTATTAGTTTTATTAAGTTTAAGACAATTCAGATAAATGTCGGAGTTTTCAATTTTACCAAAATTATTAATTGTAATAAGGTCATCAATATATCTGTAGGTGTGTTTGTAGTAATTTAACTCTTGTGGTTGTAGATTTTTTTGGAAGTTAAATTCTTTGACAAATAAAAAGATATTACAGATCGAGGTGCTGGAATGTAAGCCCATTGGCAAACCTCTGACTTGTTTAAAAAGTTGATTTTGAAACTTGATGTAGTTATGAAAAAGTGTGCATTTTAGGTAGGTTTTCCATTTGTCAAGAGTCATGATATTGAATATATTAGGGAAAAGTTTTGGTAGATCAAGTAGACTGGTATAGATTTCTTCTAGAGGAAGTGAGGTATATAAGTTTTCAAAATCATAGCAGTTAATGTTTTGGATGATAATGGTATGAATGGTATTAATTACAGGAGTGTTATTATGAATGATCCAGCAATAGTTATGATTAGTGTTACAATTTTATTAATTATTGTTCATTGAACGGGAGTTGGTTTGTTCCCCTTGAAAAGTCAACTAATTTCCGATCAATGACAATAATTACATGTTTTAATTTTTCCTTTTACAATTGTAATATTATTCTTCGTGATGATTTAACTCCAGTCCCCGTTAAAACATTATTAACATTTTGCTTTCAAATTACTTCAAAACATCTTTCAAAATATAACTTACCAGTATGGATACACACTTTTAAAATAATTCTACTTTAATTAAACTTGGGAGATAATATAATCAATTAATCAATACTGTTTAGGAAATAAATTATTATATATATATATACATGCATACATGAACAATCCATCCATCCATGAATGCATACGTACATTTCTGCACCCGGTCCTAATAACAGAACAGTACGGAATTAAATTTAACTTACAACATTTGAAATAAAATTGCTGCAGAGATTTGCATTGTTCAAGTACTTTTTCCCCTCCACTCTATTATATGTACGTACGAAGGATGTGTTTATGCACACACCTATATACGCACATATATTTCTGAATCCGGAAGAGTAATACTATATATACATATATATATATATATATATATATATATATATATATATTGTTGTATGATCTTAAATTCACTTAGTTCGAAAACAAGTTATTCTAATACTTGCGCAATAGCTGCAAAGTTAGATAATAATAATTTATTTACTAAAGAAATATTGATTATATTATCTCCTAATATTAATTTTAGTAGAAGTATCTAAAAAGAGTGAACCCATAGGTAGGAAGTTTAATTCCGAAAATTGTTTTAAAGTAACTTGAATGTAAATTGTCAAAAATGTTTTGCGGGGACTTGAATTAAATCAAGAATAACAAAATTTCAATTGGAAAAAGAAATTAAATTAAAAGCAAGTAATTATTGCCATATTAGTTGACTTTTCAAGTATTTTTAGCATTCGTAAAAGAAAAAAAAAAGAATGCTTATAAATTACTTGTGTGAAAGTGCTTTTTGTACACAAATGCAAGATTATTTTATATTAAAAAACACTAAATCACAAAAGCATGTATGAAAGTAAATCACAAAATAGAAATAGAAAAAAAGAAATCAACTTCATGCATCGTTATCATTACAAAAATCAATTTCATACATTTGTCTTTCATTAAATGGAAGAAAAATCAACTTCATACTATCTTAATTTATTTTTTAATCGACCGTCTGAGGAGAGCGATAAGTTTTCTTTTCTGGAGTTCAGTATCTGTCAGATTATGATTACATTATAAGGTGTTACATTATAAGGTATTTCTCCCACCTTCTTAGCGAGACTTCGTGGTGTAGTAGTCTGCACGCTCAGCGCGTAATTGAGAGGTCCGCGGTTCGATTTCCGGCGAAGGCATTGCTACTTTTCCTTTTCTTCTGCTTCCAAACAACCTAATGTCTCTACAACATATTTTATTCAAATTTATCATACATGAGTTAAACTTCCTGCGTTTCACTTCTTAGAATGAGCATATAATTTTACTAACCATAATTATAAGGAACTAAATAAATGATTGCTAAAATGAAGATAGCGTAAGGTCGCTTATGGACATCGTGTATATCAGCGGTAGTCAACCTTTCTATACCTACCACCTACTTTGTAGGTAGTAAAATGCCCTTACCGCTCACCGGTTTCGCAGTAATTTAATTTAGCATCAATGCAAAGTAAATGTTTGAGTGCAGCTTTACTAAAATACATATAGTTAAATTTATCCATTTATTTATAGAAACATTAGGTCATTATGAAGCAGGAGACATGAAAAATGAGCAATGCCCTCGCCGGGACTCGAACCACAGACCTCTCGATATACGCCAAATGTACTGGCCATAACACCACGAAAGCACGCTAAGAAGGTGGGAGAAATACCTTATATACACCCCGTTTTAAAGGTCTAACGGGGATTAGCGGATCCAATCGCCAAATCCTGGTGGTGGAGAATCATCATCTTTTTTAGTTCAGGCGCCAGTGTAGAGAGATTAGATACTTTTTGAAAGCAGGAGAGGAGACAAATGAGCAATGCCCTCGCCGGGACTCGAACCACTGTCCTCTCGATACGCACCGAGTGTGCTGGCCATTACACCATGAAGGAACGCTAAGAAGGCGGGAGAACACTTTATATATTAATATGTGCTCATATTTTTATGAGATAGAAAGTTACGTTCTGCGTAGCTAGCTGGGACATCGGTTCCAGCGAAAATACTTCGACTAGGAGCCTTTCGATGGTAGGAAAAGAAGAAACTCCTTTCTAGGAAAAATTTCTGCCAGCGTCACTCTTTGTTAAGATGTGATAATCCCATCATCGCGCTATAGTCACAGAACAACACTTAAGAGAAATGGCGAAGCCTTATATATATGGAAACAGGAAAGAGCAGCTCGCGGGGGAACGGACTTTCAGAATCAGATGGACAAAAGCCTCTACCGCCCACCATTAATTCTTTCGCATCGAGAGAGGACCAAATCTATTTTCCTCAAACATCGGAAAGGCCCGTGTGGGCAAATATCCCTTGGAATGGTTTTCCTTCCCCCATGACAAGTAGAATGCTACAGAGTATAGTAGAATGCTACAGAGCTAACAATAACCTACTTACGTAAAGCGACAACTTTTTTCTTGGATGCTTTCACCACAGTATGCAGTTTCTCCTTGGGACAGGATTGCAACTTTGGGAATCAACAGCTAAACACTGACAGTAAACAAAAGAAAAAGATGGTACATTAAAATAACAGATTTACTTTTATTCTCTTCAAAAGAATGGTTAGGTCTTAGATTATTATGATGAACTCCCGAAAGCAATGCACTAACGAGATGGCGGAAAGCACTAGGTAGAAAATTGTTCAGACATTCGGGCGGCCTGCCGATATCTTAATCCTCGGGCGTTTGGGACGACTTCGATGCTAAAGAGTTAAAGCTTAAATAGCCCATTAGTGAACCTTCGGAACCAGATTGACCCTTCCTGGTGTCATATACAGGGTGCGTCATAAAAATGTATACACACTTTGAACTATCATATAAAATGTATTTTCTTAGCTACAGGGTTAAATTTATAAGGAAACGTAATGTTATGTTTCCTTCACATATGGCAGCAGAGTCGTCGATCGAGCTGCGCAATTTGCGCTTCCAAGAGCGGAAGCGGGTTATTAAATGGTACTGGAAGTTTGAGAATGTTGTTGACGCTTAGGTACAGAGATGTGATAATGGGACTGTTCCGCCTTCAAGGTTAACAGTTATACGTCTACGAGAAAAATCCGAGGTTCACAGAACAGTGTCTGATTTACAGTAAGGCCGATCAGGCCGACCTTACGCGGTTGCATGTGGTGAATCCTCAGCTCCAATGCTCGAAGCGTTTCAATGTTCACCACAAAAATATTAAAGGCAATGTCATATGAATGTATTGTAAGTGCTAGTGGTGAGTGATAAGGTACCAGGACAGTGGATAGGACGCAGGGGACCAATCGAGTTTCCCATGCTTCTTACGCCGCTCGATTTTTAAATTCCTACTATTAGTTCACACTTTCCCTGTATCTTGTTCAAATTTTCAGTCGTTAATAAAATACTTTTTATTCGTCTACTCAAGTTCAAATACATTTTTTTTAAACTTGTGGTGAATGATACTTGATGTTAATACACGGTTTTTTTTTCATATATTAAAAATTTTTACTTTTTTTTTTTTGTATTTTTAAAATTTTTTTTTGTTGACCTAAGTAGGAATTGACTTTAAAAATCTTTTTATTTAATTAATTATTAATTAATTAATTTTCAATCGTTAGTAAAATACTTCTTATTTATCCACACAAGTTCAAATACATTTTTTTTAGACTTGTAGTCAGGGGCGTAGCTAGAGGGGGGGCAAGGGGGGCATCTGTCCCCGGACGCAGAATCCAAAGGGGGCCAAACTGATGTTACCACATTTTAGAATTAAATGTTTTCCATCCTTGGCAAGCAGTAGGGCGCGCGAAATCTTCGGTTGTCCCTGGGCGCTGAAAACCCTAGCTACGACTCTGCTTGTAGTGAATGACACTTGATGTTAATACAGTTTTTTCACCTATTATTATTATTATTATTGTATTTAAAAAATTTTTCTTTGTTGACCTAAGTAGGAATTTTTTTTTTTTTTTTTTTTTTTTTTTTTAATACTACTTGTTTCTTATGAGGATAGGTGATAGGAGATAAGGTGGATAGAAGATAAGATGTACCGTTCGTAAACCACATCACCATGACACATTTTGGGATCAGATTAAAGCGGAGGGCGAAGAAATCCCATTGCACATTTTGGTGACAAGTACGGAATGAGTCGTGATTCGTACTGAGAAATGTATCAATGAAGGCCAGCAATTTGAACATGACACCATTTGGAACATTCTGTTTGACCAGTGAATTAAGCATATCCGGGTATTTTAAATAGTGTCTAACCTCTTAAAAGGGAAGCACTACAAGTATTTTGGTCAACTGTGCAGTCGGCGATATCCTGATCTGCATTAGAATGGCGTCGCGAAATGTTGAGTGTTGTTGCGCTGAAGATCTATTCGATTTTGTGTGGAGGAAGTTCAAGGTACCGGAAATGCAGCTTGAGGAAATATAGAGATAAAACCACAAAATCTAAATTTACCGAACGTATTGGAAGGTGGGTTGTCATCTTTCAGCTAGCCGCCAGGAAAGGTGCCAAATTGCGATTTGAAGAATCGCTTAAATCGGGGGGGGGGAGTCGATTTCGCTAAGGTTTACGATGAATTTTCCGTAAATTTTCTTATAGACAAACGAGATATTTTTCAGCAAACTGCGGCTTCGTGAGCCTTTTACGCTGAATTAAATTTGTATCAGTACAGTCACTGCGATGTGAACCAAAAGCGAGTTCTGCGTTTAGCACCAAGTTTGTGGTCTAAATTCTTCGTTGAACATTTTAGCAAATCCTTTAACGAACAGGGAGGCTGGGAGGAGTTCCAAAGAAGAGCAAAAAATGAGTTCGCAAATTTGTACGTGAGAATGGATCACTTTCCCTACTTAAACATCCTTATAAAGCTGAATTCATGAGAATACTTAATCCTGAAAGCGACGACAAATCTACTAATGTGAACAACTCTTTAATAAGGTCTATGCACGGTAAGCAATCTCAGAATAAAGATTTCGAGCTAAAACGATGTAGAGTATTTTCGGTGCAGAAAACTTAATTAGAAATGAATCTGCAGGAAAGTTCTCAGCAAACCGACTCGGAAAGTCAATTAGAAGCTGACTCGGAAAGTGAACTGGCTCAAAAAGGAACGCCTGCATCAAAAAATCAATTAAAGGATGTCTCGGAAAGTGAATCGTAACAAGAACAACTAAGGTCCGAATCAAGAAATCGTCAGAAGATGACTCAGAAAGTGAATCGCAGCAAGAAGAACCAAAGCCTGGACCGAAAAATCAGTCAGAAGAGGACTCTGAAAGTGAATCGGAACAAAAACTGAAGGTCTGGGTGTGAATCTCGATCAGAAGATAACGCAGAAAGTGAATTGCAGCAAGAGGTACTAAAGTCTGAACCGCAATCTTGATCAGATGAGGACTCTGAAAGCAAAACACTGCAGAAGCTATACTGAAATTTGATTCGGAATGTAAATTTCAACAAAAAGAAAGACCGATTCGTAAAGCCAGTCAAAAGTTCGCTCAAGAAAGTAAAGTGGAACCGAAAAAACGACCAATTCGGAAAGTCAGTCACAGAAGTATACTCGGCAAAGTGAAGTGCAGCAGAAACAAAAAATGACTCGGGCGAAAAGTAAAAGCAATTAAAAGCTGACTCTGAAAGTCTACAAAAAGCTGAATGAGGGTGAAACTTAATTACAGTCTGAAGCAATGTGACCAGCTCGTGGAACTTTAATGTTTAAAGAGGTATGTTCAATAGCAGTGAAACTAACAAACTAATGGCCATGTCTTAATGAAAGACTGCAATCATTAAATCCATATTAATTTTTACCATTTTTCTTAACATTGTATTTTTAAGTGAAATTTTGATGTATGATTTTTGAATGTTTTTTAAGTTTTAACCTTATAAATTTAACCTTATAAATTCACTTTTTAGAGTTTCTTTTAAACCATTTAGACCTGGTATGTATTAACATTTTAAGTGTTTAGCGGTGTACTTGTGGAGAGCATTATCATTTTAAAAATACATGCAAGATATTTTAAGTTAGCATTTAATTAATCCGAGCTCTTTAAAATTACAGACAGGGGGAAATTATAATATAGTTTTAATGAAAGCAAAGAACACTGTTAAATCTTGTAAAAATAAGCAATTATAAATTCAAAAGATCCGAGACACATTTTCCTTTGAACAGCTTGTAATTTTTTGTTTCTCGTTTATTTAATTGTTTTAAGGTTGTAAGCATTTTTATGTAACCTCGACTTGCAAGTATTTTTGCTGAATAAGAAATTTCACTCTCCAATAGGCCCACCAGCGGCTGAGTGGTAAAGTCGCTGAACACTGGTAGTTCGGTCCGTGGTTCGAATCCCGCGAACGGCTGGCTGCATGGGCGTTTTCGTGGTTTTCCCCATGTGTAACGTGTATACGAGCCAGTTTCCCTTAGAAAGTCCTCCACGAAAGGCATCCCTCCCCTTAGGCAGATAGCCCTCGAGGCTTTGCCATAATCACACACACACACACACACACACTCACTCTCCAATAGCTTTGAAAGATTATACACGGCAGTTTCATACAATAATAAAACCTCTAGCAAAAAGATTGTACATATTTTCAAATAACCTCAAATAATTTCGTTGAATAAGAAATTTTAGTTCCTGATAGGTTTAAAAAAAAGTTATACTTTGCAGTTCCATACAGAAATGGAACTTTTCTAGCAAAAATCTATCACCTTTATCCAATTTAAATTGATTTTGATGTGCCTGATATTCTGATGTAAAACATTTACTTGGTCGATTATATGCCAAGCTCGAAAATTAGAATTCTTGGCATTAATTAATCATAAAATAGCATCCACCTATAAATCTTGCAATCTTAATTTTATTCTGGGTGTTAAGCCGAAGTCTGAAATACTTAGTAGCAGATAAAATATTCTTATTTTGAGAAAAATTTATTTCTTGTATCTAGAAATTTGCAATAATAATGAACTCAAATATTTGTTGCGCTTTTGAACAAATTTTAGTGATCATCAGTATCGAAATAGTGTTCATTTGGAAAAGATAATCCTGAAACGAACTGTGAATTTCTTCTATTCCTGTCATCAGAAACATTCCATCAGCCACCGCTATTTAAACCTACATAATGATCCTAGTTAGCCTATGTGACTAAAGTATAAACGTTGCATATTCAAGTCCTTTAAAATTATGTGTCATTCCTTTCAATTTGGGCTCAGCAGCGCGGTAAAATCGCTGAACACTAGTAGTTCGTTCAAGGATAGAATCCGCCAACGGGCTGACTGTATGGGCGTTTCCGTGGTTTCGTGGTTGTAACGAGCCAGTCCTTAGAAAGTCCTCCACGAAGGCATTCCTCCCCTTAGGCAGATAGCCCTCGAGGTTTTGCCATAATTAAATAACCTAACCTAACCCTTAGAAAGTCCACCACGAAGGCTTGCCTCCCCTCAGGCAGATAGCAGTCGAGACTGCCGTAATCACAGAAACCAAACCAATCTTTTCCAGCATTACATGCACGAAAGCATCACTTTCCTTAAGCTTAACTTGGTTTAGTTCTCAGTTTTAACTTAGTCCTCGAGGTTTTGCTGTACCTAATCAAATTAAACCTTTCAATCTGATATCAGGAAATTCTCGGATATATCGCTTTTTTAATACCGTTCTCGCACATATACCTCAATATAATTATAGCAAGCAAGGCTTCTATACCTCAAGACAATTATAGCAAGCAAGGTTTTTAAATACATCAAGCTTAACTTGGTTTAGCCCTAAGGGTTAACTTAGTCCTCGAGGTTTTGCTGTACCTAATCAAACGAAACCTTCATTCTGATATCAGGAAATTCTCGGATATCTCACTTTTTTAATACCGTTCTTGCACATATACCTCAAGATAATTACAGCAAGCAAGGTTTTTATACCTCAAGATAATTAAAGCAAGGTTTTTAAATACAGTAAGCTTAACTTGGTTTAGCCCTCAGGGTTAACTTAGTCCTCGAGGTTTTGCTGTACTTAATCAAACGAAACCTTTCAATCTGATATCAGGAAATTCTCGGATATCTCACTTTTTTAATACCGTTCTTGCACATATATACCTCAAGATAATTATAGCAAGCAAGGTTTTTATACCTCAAGATAATTATAGCAAGCAAGGTTTTTATACCTCAAGATAATTATAGCAAGCAAGGTTTTTATACCTCAAGATAATTATAGCAAGCAAGGTTTTTATACCTCAATTATAGCAAGCAAGGTTTTTATACCTCAAGATAATTATAGCAAGCAAGGTTTTTATACCTCAAGATAATTACAGCAAGCAAGGTTTTTATACCTCAAAATAATTAAAGCAAGGTTTTGAAATATATTAAGCTTAACTTGGTTTAGCCCTCAGGGTTAACTTAGTCCTCGAGGTTTTGCTGTACCTAATCAAACGAAACCTTTCAATCTGATATCAGGAAATTCTCGGATATCTCACTTTTTTAATACTGTTCTTGCACATATACCTCAAAATAATTATAGTAAGCAAGGCTTTTATACCTCAAGATAATTATAGCAAGCAAGGTTTTTAAATACATTTAAAATTGTATCGAATATAGGCACATTAGTTTTCTTACGATTTGATTATCTACGGTTATTTACTTATGACAGATTCTTTTTAACAAACGATATTAAGTGTAAATCTATATACATTTTCATACATACGTTTATGGACATTTTAAAACTGATACCATAGCAAACATCGCTTCTATGGTACCATGATCTGAATAATCCTAATGCATAACCCATTGAACAGTATATTAAGAATCCATCGTTATATAAATAAACCTGCTTAATGTTCTTTATCTGAACGTTTGTGTTTGTCCAATATTCAAAATATGTCAATATAACTATGGAGAATTTGCGAGATGATTCATGTTAGGGAAATCTCCGTGTAGAACATTTGAAGGCAATCGAAGCTGAAATTTTTGTTATGCAAGGGGAAAATCAGGAGAACAATTCTACAGCCAATGCGTTTTCCGAGATTCGATGCAAGATTAGTCTTGAACTATTTAGTAGAGTTACCCACTGAACTGACTGTTTAAATGTCTTAACTATTTTCCCAATAACACTATTTGCAGCTTCTGCAATTAATTACAATTCAATAGTTCAATATAATTCAACAGTTATACTATAAGGTTTTTGATATAAGAATTCTAAAATGTTTAAGCAAAGATTGGCTGTATTTTTGGCAATACATTCAGTTACGTACTGCGAATTTAACAGTATAGGACTGATTGCAGTTATAACCATGAGTGAAAAAGATAGGATTTTAAATTGCATATCTTGTTCGCATCTTTTAAACTGAATACAGTAAGACCCCGCTTAACGCGGGGGATACGTTCCATCGAAGTAGAGCGTAATGCGAAACAGCGCTAAGCGAGGCTATCTTAACATGTAAATAATGGGGTTAGGGGAAGACGGATAAAAAATGGTTAGGCATTAAATTTAATAATGTTTTTTTAATAAAAATAAAATCAAACATTTATTTCTTACAAAAATAAAAACAATATAAACGCATATACTTTTAAAAACGAATAAAATTCTCAGTCAGATCATTCAGTCTATTCTGGGTTTCCAATTTTCTGCCTTTTTGTTAAGAAGGCATTATGATAGATTTGCTTAATGGCATATTGCGTTCAATTTCGTTGTCAATCCATATAGACACGTTACCGCTCGTTTTTCCATTTCCTCTATAATGTTATTTCTAGAACGGGTAATTCTAGTTGCAGAGCTTGACGTAGTTGCAGTTGCCGATGACAGTATTTTTTCTTTATTCTTAAGAATTGTCCTTATTGTTGAAGTTGCCAAAATCAATGCAGCACTAATTTGAGATTGACGTTCACCAGAATCTAATCTTCTAATCACTTGCATTTGAGTTTCCAGTGAAATGCTTTTTCTGGTTGCTTTCTTTTCTTGTTTTTTATTATCACCCATGATAAAAACTAAAGATCATAATATTTGTCACTGTATTAATCGTTATAGTATTATACAAATTTAAACTTACAATAATGTCAACAAATGTTTCAAATGATAAAAATGCGTCCACCAAGCAAGAAACACAACTACACTGTTTCGGATATGTTATTTGGAAACCTAGCGCTGCGCACAATTTCGGAGAATCCCCGGGTTGAAATAAAAGAGCGCTAAACCGAAACAGCGTTAAGCGGGGTCTTACTGTATTTTTGATTCTTAACAGTTTTCAAGGGGAACAACAACGTTTTTGTTTTCAGAATGTACATAAACGTTTGCAAATGTATCATTTTATTTCAATTTTGTTTATTGAGTAAAGGAATTGCAAATGTATCATCTTTATCGAACACATACCAAACAATTTCCTCCAGAAAAATATAGGCCCTGAGATCACCATTTCTGTGATTAAGCATAATTTCGTCATTAGCTCATTTGGATTGTGATATAATTTTCATAAGCATGACAAACACACTTTTTAGGGTATTGTTTCAATAAAATGGGGTAAAACAGAATGGCACTATTAAAAATATTAATTAGAAAACAAGAATACGCTTGTGAGAGATAAGAATAATACGTTTTGAGGACTTTGCTACTTATAGATGCAGGTGAATCAGTCTCCCTCCAAAAAAAGAGATTACAATCATCGGCATTTTTTTTACTTATTACGTGCTCCGCCTTTAGGAATACACTACACGAAAAGGGAGGAATGCCCAGTGGAGGCCTTTTTAAGGAAAGCCGTCTCCTATCCACGTTACAGAGCTCACCTGACTAGCTCTCAAGCCTCCAGTCTGCTTTCAAGAGACAAAGCGCTCAAAACTTCTTCCCCGACAAATTCACCTCATTTAGAGGATATATTTAACTACGGATTTCACAAATGTCGGGCCCTAAACTGGAATCTCTAAGGTACTGGTAAGAGTAGGGGAAAATAGTTAGCCAGTATACAGTCGAAAGTATCAAAGTATGCACATTACAAAGGAAAACCCCCGAAAACGCCCATGTAGCCAGCCCGCTCTTCGGAACTCGAACCCCGGACCAAACTACCAGTGTTCAGCGGCTTTTGCCGCTGGTGGGCCAAGTGTCAGCATTTGAAAAGTAATTACTGTGGAGCTAATACTTTTTTCCAGAGTGTAGGCAGATGGAACTAGTTGTTTAGCAGCGGTTGTTAGAGTAGGTGAAGTAAGTTCGCAGAAGCTTCAGAGCAATTTAAATCGCAAGAAGTTTAGAAAAGTGGTTTCGCTTGCAGGTGCGAGCCGCGATTCGTTGTTCTGATCGAGTATCTGGAGGGTGTACATACTATGACTGCCGATCGTTACTGTGCCTCTTAGACAAGATTGCGTAAAGACATCCAACGCAAACGCATCCTGTAGAACAATGGGCCCATCAGCGGCCGAGCGGTAACGTGTTTGAACACTGGTAGTTCGGTCCGAGGTTCGAATCCCGCGAACGGGCTGGCTGCATGGGTGTTTTCGTGGTTTCCCACATGTGTTTTGGTGTTCCACATGTGCATGGGTGTTTTCGTGGTTTTCCACATGTGTTTTGGTGTTCCACATGTGCATGGGTGTTTTTGTGGTTTTACACATTAAGGCAGCTCGAGTGCTTTGCCATAATCTAATAAACCGAACCAAACCTGTAGAACAATGCTTGCCAATCTCGATACCCCATACTCAAGAATTGCTGCAAAAGTTTAAATGGGAAGTCGGGAGTTTGCCTCCATATAGCCTAGGTTTAGCCCAAGTTAGTTTCTTTCCCCAGATTTGAAGATACATTTATCTGGAATGAGATTCTCTTCAGTGATGTGAAAACAACCCCCTAGAAGTGGCTCAATGGGCAGGAACATGATTTCCGCAAAACCGGGTTACACAAGTGGTGCTGTGTTCAGATAAATGCCTAAATAGGTTTGGCGATTATGTGGAAAAATGATAGACAAGTGTGCCTCTTAATTTCCTTTTGTATTTTCTATCTATTTTTAATAAGTAATTTTTATTACCCTTGTAAATTTTTTTTTTTATCCACCCTTGTGGATAACCACCCTTGTGACCACCTACGAAAAATTGTTGAATGCGAATTACCTAAAATTGTCTGATATTTCAGTAATAACAGTTTTAGAGGAAATGTGAACAATTAATAATAAAAACTGGAATTTCAAGTAAAAGCAGAAAAAGACTATGCAAGTGTGCGTTCGCTAATGATTGACGCACTTTAATTACTTAAAAATTCTAATGACTTAAAAAAATCTTATTTAAAAATTCATTATTTAAAAACGACTCATTTAAAGTCATGAAAATGCTTAATTTTGAAAGATTAAGCATTTCTTTTCTTCCAGTCTTCAACACATTTTCAGAACGGTGAACAGTTTAAGAATAAATTTTTAAGAAATTGTCTCGATATTGTCGATGCAGAAAACTGAGCTTGACAGGAACTTGTAAAGTGAATTACTGAAAAAAACACGAGTTGACCGGGGAAGTGAACATCAGAAATGCTCGTTAGAAACTAATACAGAAGGCTGTTTAGAATTCAACAAGAAATGTGAATTCCAACGGTTGCGACTGAAAATCGGTTCGGAAAATCTACAAGATCCTCATGGAGTGTGTAGGAAACTGGTTTTCAGTCTGAAATAAAGGACCAAAGGAAGAGAGATGTTAAGAAAGCTTTTAAGAGGAAGGGGATTCGGTTTCTTTTGCTTATGGCAAAGCACTAAGAGGAGGAAAGACTTCGTGGAGGACTTCCTAAGGGAACTAGCTCGCATACACGTTAACGCCATGCAGGCCAGCCCGGTTGCGAAATTCGAACCTCGGACCGAACCACCAGTGTTCGGCGACTTTACCGCTCGGCCGCTGGTGGGCCAACGAGAAAGTGGAAGTGAAATGAATCAAAATGCAGTTATGCGGATTGAATGCCTAGTCCTTGAAATACGAATGTACAAGAGATGCAGAAGAGAATTTTAATATATTTTAACAAAGTAGTCACACTGGGGCAAGTGAAACGAATAGGTAAACCCTTAGAAGTAATTGTAACATTTAAAATTACATAAATTTTCTCTGCCTATTTTTTTCAGCATTGTATATTCAAGCAAAAATTTTTATTAGATGGTTTCTTGATAGATTAACCATTAAGCAAAATAAGTAGATGCTTAGAACATCGAGCAAAAGGGGCATTCCAAAAAGGACTCGAGAACACCAAAATATTTCATCTTTGACGGACTTGACAAAGTTATGCGCCTGAATCTCTTCGAGCATCTAAAATTGTGCTTCGCTTTTTTATTAGAGCAGCAAAAATGTACTGTATTCATATTTTCGTACAATTTTTCATTGCCAGTTTTATCACGAAATGAGCAGTACATTTAAATTAAGACCACAAGCGTAAATATATAAGGGGACACCAGAATGTTTTAAGCACCTCTAAATGTCTTAATCCGGGAGATTTATTACTATTTTTAAATCAATATGCAAAGCATTCAAATTAGTATTTGCGTTATTCAGGTTTTTTTTTTTTTTTTAACTGTAGATTGAGTAACAATTTTAATGAAGTTAAAGAAAAACTCTTGTAAAAATGCACTATAAAAATGCTTCAGAAGATCCTATAGAAAATTTCTCTTTTTCAGCAACTTATAACTTTTGTTTCATGTAATGCCTCAGTTAATAATTATTTGTCATTCTAATTTTTTTTTAAAAATTAATGTCAACTTTTATAAACCTTTTTACCTTATCGGTGGCCGAGCGTTAACCACTTGCGCTAAAAAGACGTGCAACGCACGTCGAGACGCTTTTGTCTCAAACCGCGAGCGACGTGAACACCACGTCGATAGGCATTTATTGCAAAAATGAAAATGACGTGCAGCACACATTGCCTAACAACGAGATTGTTTATGTTTAGGAACGTGCACGAACTCGATTAATACACAATAATTTAATAATGTAGATTCTTTGTGGCATTATAATGTAGATTTTTGTGGCAACAGTTATTTTTTTATATATTGCTTTGAGGTTGATAAATCACGGAATGTTATTCTTTTTGTAATGTTTAGAATGCTAAATAAATAAGTTCGTTGTTAGTTAAAAAGGTTTACTCTGCGAAACATATTACCATTCGTCCGAAGTTATTAAATAAGTCAAGAAATGAATAATTTCAAACAGTTTATTTCTCGAGTTGCAGCTGTGGATTGCACTCGCAGACGCGGAACGGCGTAAATGAGACACTTTACCGCTTGTTATATCGTAGCGCACGGCACCGCAACCGTGAAGTTTAATCGTAGCGCAAGTGGTTAAAGCCTGCTGAATACTGGTAGTTTTTACGGATTCAAACACGGTTGTAGGAAAAAATGTCACCCGGAAAAAAGGGAAACGGAAAGAATATCCCCGGAAAATAAGGAACGGAAAAAATGTCACCCTTCGTTTGCAATGGGAAATATAAGGCATGTTTAGAAAGATCGCCAATCTGGGTGATAAAAGTTTTATCTCAACAACCGTAACTTCGGATGACCGGAAACATGTGCGAGTAGAAGCAGGAAGATGTGTTGGCTGCTTGTTTCTTCCATGGAGCCTACCTCCATAGTTTCTTCGCTAAGGTTAAAAATAGAGGGTTGTTTAGAGAGGAAAGCTTTCGCGATGGACGCCAGGGGGGAAAGGCGGGTTGTCCAGCGTCGGTCATAGTCAGGTCTTCAGTAATTACTCTCCTCGCACTGCATGTAGTTATAGCCTTAAGCTGCGGTTTAGTGAAACATTTATTGACGCACAACAGAAAACTAATTCATCCTGAGCTTTGGTATAAGAAACAGTTGTAGATGCAATTTCAAGTTACGGTTTGCGATAAGAATAGGACTAAATTTTTTACCTAATTAATTTTCGCATAATTTTTTTTTTTTTTTTTTTTTTTTTTCTCATTTGATTTTAATTAAAAGTAACGCATCTGAACAGGAAACATTTGCTTAAATTTGCACTTAAGTTTGAAAACAAGAATACCACAGTTATTAAAATTAAGAGGTTTATTTCAAAATTATTAGTCTCTGAGGGACTAATGTTTTCATTTTGCGTCGAATCACTCTGAATGTCCGTTTCACTTTTCAAACTGTTGCCACCAAATATTGTGATAAAACAACGGTACCTACAGCCATCGAGTTTCGAATGACGTAATCCTACTGCGAATATGGGCAACTGGAAGCCCAAATTTGGAATTCGTTTCATTATCGATTTTATATTTTGTAACGAATTTTTGATTAGCAAACTCAAGAATTTCAAAGCGAGCCATGGCAATGTTGTACAGAAAAAACATTTTTATCTCCAGCGCGTGAGACTGTGAATCGGAAATTCTAAAAATGTGCTCAATTTAAAATTATTTTGCGATACTGCTCTTGAACTGAATTTTATGGTTTAAGTGCGAAGAATATGATATTTAATAAATAAAGGTAACACACAAAATGTTAAAAAAAGGCCCCTTTGGATGTAATTTAAAATCTGAAACCTTTCAGATTTTTTATTTGACTAAAATTTTAAAATCTAATTAAAATGGATCCCATAACCACGCGATCTAGATTTAAACATTTAATATGCAATGAACCCTCTTATGGCGACCTCTTCCAAAATAATTTCTCAGAGTAGAAATTAACACTTGTACCGAGCATTATCTCTTTAAGATGACCACTTCCACCAAAGACCAAAATAATTAGAAACGTAGATGATCGTATTAGAGAGGATTTAATGCATTTTACAATGCACCAATGCGTAACCTACTCAGAGCCGGACCATCTAGTAGCCCATAAACGATTGGCGACCATCTTCTTAAGACGATCACTTCCAAAAGTGACCGGCATTTCTATAGGTATAAACAAACACTTGCACTGAATATCATCTTTCTAGGGTGGTGATCTTCACAGATATCAAAAATCAACTAGAAACATGGATGGATTAGGATTATTCAATTATGGCAAAGCGCACGAGGGCTATCTACCTAAAGGGAGGGATGCGTTCGTGGAGAACTTTCTAAGGAAAACTGGCTCGTATACATATTACACATGGGGAAAACCACGAAAGTGCCCACGTAGCCAACCCGTTCGCGGGATTGGAATCTCGGACCGAACTACCAGTGTTCAGCGTCTTTACCGCTCGGCCGCTGATAGGCTGAAATCTGATGGATGGCTGATGGATATCTTAGAAAGGATTTTTACTTATAGTAGTTATATTAATTACAATTACGTGTAGAGCTTATGGAAACTTAAAAGCGGCCGAGCGGTTAAGTTGCTGAATACCCTGGTTGTTATATCTGGGTACGATTCCTAGCACAGCAGCTTTTTGTGGTTTTTTCCCCTATATAACGTGGTTACAAGCTAGTTTTCCTTAGGAAGCCCTCCACGAAGGCAACCATTCTCTTAGGCAGATACCTTTCGTGCGCTTTGTTATAGTCAAGTAAACCAAACCAAATTAAAGAAGCTTATTTATTCTACTTTCCAAATTGAGCTCCAAATAAGTCATACGTGGGAGCTTTTCGTATTCATAACGTAAAACGTATCAAAATGGGGAAATTAAATAAATTTAATTATTTAACTTGGTTATCTAGAATTCCAGTTTTTAATTTATCTCTTGTTTCCAAAAATCTGAGTATGAATAAATGTGTAATAAAGCATAGACAGATAACTTTGAAATTCAGAGAATAACTTAAATGACCTTTCACCACTAGCAGCCGAGAGGTAAAAATAGTTGAATATTGGTAGTTCGACTGGCACGCCACGAAAATTTCCTGGTAAGCAGCACATCCGCCATGGCGTTCAAACCATGGCGGATGTGCTGCTTACCAGGAAATTTTCGTGTTTTTCTCCATGTGTAACATAAATACGAGTCAGTTTCTATCAGACGTATGAAATAATTTTTGTCAACTACTCGCTATAAACAGTTCTCCATGAAGGCATCCATATTCACTTCGGCAGATAATCTTATGGTACTTTGCCATAACCTAAATAATCTGATTTGATGATTATGCTAATTTTTTCTCATACTGAATCCTGTGATGCTTTAATTAATGTTTTATTTATCATAAACTGTGTTAACTGCTTTAAATTAACCAAATCAGGATTTTTTTCTGTTAGATTTCCTTTTTGAAATTTTTCACATCATTTTAGAAGCCTAAATATGTCAGATCGTTTTAGTAAGACGTATTATTTGTAACTGTTTTACATATAAGTACAGAGAATCTCATGACGGCGAACTCTAAAAGTGTTTCCTACAACATAAATAAACAGGCTTTTATACATTTCCCTCTCTAATGCAACCATCTATATAAGTGGCCTAAAAATCGCTTGAAGCCGCCGTTAGTGGTCGCATTAGAAAAGTCTCATTATATTTGCATTTTTGTGGCATTTAATAATTTCAGTTACATGTCTGCCTTATAAATTATAATATTGATTTTTCAAGGTCGTGTAACAACTTTCAATATAAATTAGAATAGTAATAATCTTTTACATTTCATTCGGATTATTGTATTCGTATGAAAGCCTTGAATCAATTGTTGATCATTATTTTGTACGTATGCTATTGCAAAAATTTAAAAATTCTTAATTATGATATTTTCCAATATTCGGGCTTTAAATGCCCAAGTTATTTAATTTTATGCCAAGATTTAAACTTTGTGCGTTTACAATAAGAAGGTCTTAATTCTGGAACTTTTTAACATCTGAAGCTGGTTAAAACTGGTTGAAATGTGTTGCAGTCGCAGTTCGTATGCAAAAGCATTCTCGCACTGATTTGTTTTATGCTTAATTTATAGCAATTTCCCTAAGTAACCAAATTTTAGATTTATATCATTTTTTTTTTAAATTGTGAAAATAAACAAAAAGAAAGGAGAAAATTTTTCTTTCTTACATTATAATTATTTTCAGTTCATCTTTTATGATAATTAGTATATTTTTCAATTTTCCTCAACTGTCAAATCTTGTTGTATTTCTAAATATCTTTAGATTATTTACAGTCCCTGCAATTTTAGAGTTTTTATGTTAAACTCTAAAATAGTTATTAGAAGAATTATTAGAAGCATTTGATGTAATTAATGACGTACGTCGCCCATAGATTCGCAAATTTTGAATTTTCAATATTGTTGCAAGCACTTGAGCAGAAAATTCGTCTTTTCTAGCAAATTGCAAATTTTAAAATTCAAAAAATTCAACTCCATCAATCCAATTTTCAGACTCAATTAAAAGCACTGAAGTTATTTAACATTTAAGAACTCTCGGTGATTTAGAACTCCCCGGAATTGGTACTCAAGAAATGATTTCAAAAATGCTCTTCTACAACTATTAATAATTGTTCTATCCCTTGAATAGCTAGTATCTACTGCATTTTCTCCTAATTTCTTCTTTGGTGGTTATTTGAATCATGGCAAAGCACGGGAACTGTCTGTTTATGAGAAGGGATGCCTTCGTGGAGCACTTAACGAAGTATGAGAATGGGAAACTTGATTGTATTTACCTTACACAGGAAGAAATAACTAAATTATCTTGCAACCAGCTTGTTTGCTGGGATTTGAGCCCCTGTCGAATATCAGTGTTAAGCGACCGCCAGAGTCGTAGCTAGGGTTTTCAGCACCCAGGGACAACTGAAGATTAATTCTACAATGTCGTAATATCAGTTTGGCGCCCCTTGGATTCTGCGCCCGGTGACAGATGCCCCCTTTGCCCCCTTCTAGCTACGGCCCTGGCGACCGCTGGAGCGCTGATGAGCTGCATTATGTATTCTGCTTAAGAATATAGGACACAAATGACTGTCAATTTTATTATATCATCAGTGTTTGGTAATTTTCCCTATGAAAATAAAATTGTTAGAAATATGAGTGAAAAGACATGTAAATATTTTGAATTTGGATTCAATTTAATCCCCTTCATGTAACATATAATGCTGTAGTTTACGTAATAGCATTTAAAATTTTTGAATATATTAACACAAAAGGATACGGCAATGCTGTTACGGCATTCGACAAAATATGTCTCGTTTACGTATATATATATACGTATATATTCTTTGTAGAAGGAAGAAAATTATAGCCAATGCAGAAAATTTCTAAATTCAATTTCGCCAGATAAATTTTACATAAAATGAAAAAACAATTTTCAGTACATATAAATAATTAATTGAATGAATGTAAATTTTTACTGCAGAATACATAAACTTATTTTCAGCTCAATGTAAAACTGTTCCCTCGCAAAATTTATATTATAAGAAAAAGTTAAATGTCTGTTATGTCGAATATTTCTTCACTTAGATTGCAGAGACATTCGATATTTTATGGAAGCAGGAAACTTGAAAAATGAGCAACCCCCTCTTCGGGAATCGAACTGCGGATCTCTGGAATACGCGCCCAACGTGCAGACCACTACACCACGAAAGCACGTCAAGAAGGCTCAAGTCTAAAATTTATGCATATTTAGTATTAATTCTATATTTTGCATATTAACATTTTAGAAATACCTGACTAAATTACTCCTGGACGGTTGTGTATAAACCTATGGTTTGTTTGATCAAGTGCGACTCATTTGTAAAGTATTGAAGGGTGTACTCGCTTGCAAAACCTTGTGAATTTTGTTTTTCTTGAAAAATCGGCAATACTAAGTATAATTGCTAAATATTACATTCTTTTTTAAGGGAACATTATAGTATAATAATAAGAATATTTTCTCCTGGGATATACTTTCATCAATGATATGTTACTGTAGCGCAGTTTTGCTAAATTCCTATAAATCAGTTCTAATTATTCTAAGCTGATTTACTAAGACTTGGAATGATGCTCAAGGCCGGCGCTAGACGTTTGAGCGCACGGTGCCTGCTTTACAACTTCAAAATTCTGCCGCCCAGCTCTTTCCAAAGTTCTAAAAATTTTGCGTTCTCTCAATTCTGCCGCCCGGTGCGGCCGCACCGATTGCATATGCTCTGGCACTGGCCCTAATGATACTAGGAATGACTAGGAAACGATAATTATTGTCATTTCCTCATAAACATGATGCTAATTAAAAATTATAGATGTTTTAATTAATAACAACCTTAAAAACTGGTTGTTAGTACCTTTAATTTTGACTCCATATACTTCAACAATTAAAAAAGCCAAAAGATAGGAAGTTTCTTTGTCAGCTCTTTTTGAGTCCTTTTCTAATACTGCTAAAATTCTGCATGATATTTGTTTTAGAACTGCTAACAAACTGCTAACAAAATTTTAAATACAAAAGTTATACTGCAAGTTTAAGTCTGAAAAGTAATTAATTCAGACTTGAAAGCTCTTGAAACATAGAACTTGAGCTCAAAACAATAAGAATAGAATTTTGCATTCATTTTTTTTTAATTATACGATTGTTGCTTCATTGATAACAATGTTATAAATAGTTCATTTAGAATTACACTACAATTGCTGCATTAGAATCCATATTTCTTACTAATTATTTAAACATGAAAAATGAGAACTATAATATTTATATGTACTTTTTAATCTCCAAAATCATAATAAAGTTTTCTCATAAATAGGAAATTGACTGTTTTCAACAGTTTTCACCTCTTCGTCAAGATGCATTTCTTTTACGGTCCTAATTAAAAATTACAGAACAGCAGATCTTCTATCTCACGAAATTTGCTAAAACAAATTCTTTCGCATTAATTTTGAATTTTAGTTAACTCTAATTTATTCAATATTTCAAGTTCTGGATAATCAAATTAGCGGTATCATTCTAAAGCTGCAAAATGTAATTAAGAAGCTCAGCTTCGTTTTTAATGATTCATTTTACCACGCCACTGGGGAAAAAAAAATATCTGAGTTTTCAGATTTTCAATTACGTCCAAAGGGCGTCTTTTTAACATTTTGTGTGTTATCTTTATTTATTAAATATCATGTTCTTTGCACTTAAACCATAAAATTCAATTCAATAGCAATGCCGCAGCATATCTTTAGAATTTCCCATACACACTTCCGCGCGCTGGAGACAAAAAGGTTTTTCCCAGCCGTAGAGTGTTGCCATTGCTCCCTTTTAAATCGCTGAGTTTGTTACTCAAAAATTCGTTAAAGTTTTGCAAAATATAAAATCGATAATAAATCAAATTCCAAATTTCAAATTTGGTCTTCCACATGCCCATATTCGTAGGAGGATTACGTCATTCAAAATTCGATGGCTCTATTTACAGTTGTTTTATCACAATGCGAGAAATATACATACATTTATGCAGATTTTTCATTATTTAAAGGAAAATCTGAAAGGTTTCATATTTCATATTGCGCCCAAAAGGATTTTTTAACGTTTTGTGTGGTACCTTTATTTATTAAATATAATGTTCTTCGCACTTTACCATAAAATTCAATTCCACAGCAATATCACAAATTATTTAAAAAGCGCAAAATTTAAGAATTTCCAATACACAGTTTCGGGCGCTGGAGATACATTTCTTTTTTCGTACAGTGTTCCCGTTGCACGCTTTTAAATCGATGAGTTTGTTAATTAAAAAATTCGTTAATGTGTTGCAAAATTGGGAATAGCTAATAAAACAAATTCCAAATTCGGAATTTCAAGTGCTCATGTTTGGTTGGAGTACTGCGTTATTCAAAATTGGATGGCTCTAGGTACTGTTGTTTTTTGAAAATGCGGAAACATTCATGCATTCATGCAGAATCTTCATTATTTAGTTTCTTTAAATATAATGCATGGAAATAATATTTTGTAGCAACAGTTTGAAAAGTGAATCAACGCAGAAAGTGAAACCACGCAAAATGTCGTTTTGAGACTAATAGCCCTTTGGGTCCAACGCCCCTTTGGGCTTAAAAAAAATAAATAAATGTTAGATTAGCAAGTTAAAAGTCAGAAATAGCAACATTTAACCGATAAGAAAGTCAGAACTCTTTACTACCTCGCTCGAAAAATGCAATTTTGAATAAAATGATAATTTTGCTTCTTTATTAAATTATTCTTATAACAGGGCTTGCATGAATGGATTATATTCTACTATAAGCAATTTTTTCATACCAATAAATTGCCACAGTTAGAGACAGAAAGTACAGTAAACCCTTTCTAAGATGACCACAGGTTCATAAGATTTTGGGCTTTTGCGAATTAGAGAAATAGCTCTCAGCACCGATGTCCAAGTTCTCCGAAATACTGATCATCATAGGAAGATAATCACCAGAAGAAAGTTCACTGTTCACATTCGGAAGTGCATTATTCTATAAATGAAAGTACATTAAGCCGATTCGATTGCGTGTATGGCCGTATCTATTTATATATAGGAAAAATTTTAATATAAAATAAATATAGTGTAAAATATATGTTACCGTTAAAGCGTATAATTAAGTTATTTCCTCGAATAAGTAAGTATTTGGCGGGGGGGGAACTAGACAAGCCGGTTTATTTATATTTTAAAATAACTATATTAATTAGTATAGAATATAATATTCTATAAACTAACCAATGATAAATGCCGCTCAGACGGTGTAGTGGTTAGGGGAGCCAACTTCGATACCTAACGGCTTGGGTTCGAATCCAGGGGAATGCATAGTTCTAATGGTCCGTCCCTTCATAGGAGGCAAAGGTGGCCCACCTATTAAGTGACTGCATAATAAAGTGACAACTGCTTCTGGTCAAGTCGAAGTCGACTGAGGGACCATCATTCATATTAAAAAAAAAAAAAAAAAAAAAAAAAAAAACTTAATAACAAACAAACAAAAAAAAAATCTCAAAGGTTTCAGGTTTTAAACTACGTCCAAAGAGGGCGTTTTTTTTAACGTTTTGTGTGCTACCTTTATTTATTAAATATCATATTCTTTGCACTTAAACCATAAAATTCATTTAAATAGCAATGTCGCAAAAGAATTTTAAAAAAGCATATCTTTAGAAGAATTTCCGATACACAGTTCCGCGCGCTGGAGATAATTTTTTTTTCGTATAGTGTTGCCATTCCTCGCTTTTAAATCGTTGAGTCTGTTAAATCAAAAATTCGTTAAAGTTTTACAAAATATGAAATAGATAATAAAACAAATTTCAAATTTGGGCTTCCAGATGCCCATATTCGCAGGAGGATTACGTCATTCAAAATTCGATGGCTCTATGTACCGTTGTTTTATCGCAATGCGAGAAATATGCATATATTTATGCACATTTTTCATTATTTAATTTCTTCGAATATAATGCAGGACTCTAACATTTGGTGGCAACAGTTTGAAAAGTGATTCGCCGTTTATAGTGATTCAACGCAAAATCGCAAAACGAAAAGAATGGTCCTCCAGGATCAAAGTCTCTTACACCTAATGATAAACCGTTAAAGTGGGGAAAAAAAATGACACTATAAAATATCTGTCGTTTTATAAATTAACTGATGATAAACCGTTAGTGTTTAGAAAATTATGTTTCATATTACGGATAGATTAAATAATAACGGAATGCATAATATAATATTATTGCTAGATTCGTTAGATAAAAAATAACAAACTATACTACGCCAATAGTTCTGTTTAGCAGCTTTCGTGTGCCCTCTTTACTGACAATTCGTCATTTATCAACACTTTAATGTGAACAAGCTGTTAGCTTCCAGTTAGGGATGGATGAAATTTAGTTTAAAGACCGGCAATCATTATTTAACAGAGGAGAAACATTTGCTCCCCGTGAATTCTTTCCTTCCGGGTGAGGTGGGTCGGTTTCTTTAAGGAAACGGGTGAAGCAAACCACGGGGGAGAACATACGATTTTCCCGCAGGCAAGTTGGAAAAACCTGCTATCGAAATGACCTTGCTCAGCTGCAGCCAGCTCAACGTCTTACCCTTAAAACCTCCCTCAAGAGAGCCCGCTATAACCCTGCCCGTTTGGCAGGTTTCCCCATCTCCAATCGGCGACATTATTTGGCGAAATTTTAAAGTTCCTTTTTTTCCGTTCCTTATTTTCCGAGTGACATTTTTTCCGTTCCTTATTTTCCAGGGACATTCTTTCCGTTTCCCTTTTTTCCGGGTGACATTTTTTCCGCACACCTTCAAACACAGGTGACAGGTGAATGCGGGTCAGGACACCCGGGCGGCTTCCGTAGACTATTCGGGTATTGTCCGCAGCCAACAAGTGTCTAGAATAAGCAACTCCTGATTCTCCATGAGCACCGGTACCAGACGTTAATTCACTGAATTATACTGATTCGTTCGGTTAGACAAAAGGGTTATATGGGCGTTTTGGTGTTTTTCCCCATGTTTAACGTGTACACGAGACAGTTTCCCTTAGAAAGTGCTCCACGAAGGCATCCCATCCCTTAAGCAGCTATCCCTCGAGAGCCGTAATCTCATAAAACTAAACCAAACCGTTCGTTAGGAGAGGTGTTGATGCACTCAGGTAAACAGAAATATACCTGCATTTGCAAGTAAAACATTATATACATAAGAGTAGTCGAAGCCCTAAGTTATTATATCACTCATGATGATACACTAAAATACATGTTGAGTTACAAAGACATATTTCGTACATACAACTAAGACGTTAATATATTTATACACTGTTCTGAGTGCATTAGCTCTGCACAGAAAGGCGCAAAGTCCTCAATATGAAGCATACCGTGTGGGAAATGTATAGTCGAAATAATATTAGCATTATTGTCCTGCAGAATTTTGCCGTAGCTACATACTTCTATGTATATACTTCTATCTGATTGCAGGTATCTACATGCGTCGCATGAATACACTTCGAGTAACAAGCGAATGCGATTCGAACAGAGGCGAATGGGCTGCATGGTTGGCTTACTACAAGACAGCTTCACTTTGAAAGCAGGGGACTACAAGCGGTTGGACGGAAAAAACCACTGAACACTGGTAGTTCTACTCTGCTTCGATTCCGGCGAGCTGCATGGGCGTTTTCGTGGTTTTCCCCATGTGTAAAGTGCTTACGAGCCAGTTTGCCTTAGAAAGTCCTCCACGGAGACATTTCTCCCCTTAAGCAGGTAGCTCTAGTATGCTTTGGCATAATTTGCTAAACTAACTAAAATATTATACTGAAATAATCTCGCAGCATTACGCGAAATGTAGGTTCTGACCGGCTGATCTTAGTGCACTTTTGATATGATTTCTGAAGTACTGAAATGCCAGACTGGCATCTTAAAGAACTCTCATTACCGGTCGCAGTAAGCTGTGCTGTTTTATTCTTCTTAACTCGTATGTTTCCTCACCAGGTACAGAGTGGTTAACGATTCTGAATACTGGTAGTTCGACATGGTTTCGGTTTGATCTCAGATTTCAATTTTTTGTGGGTTTTCGTCATGTGTAGGGTGAATATGAGCCGGTTTCCCTCTGAATATCTTTCACGAAGGCATTCCACCTCTTAGGCAGATAGCTCTTGTAACTCTGACGTCCTCAAATGACTTACCTTAATTATTATTATTAATTATTTTTTGAATTTCTTAAATGAGATACATTTTTTTACTATTTTTTCCAAGTCTAAAATGGGGAGGAGGGAGCAAGTGCAGTGCACATACTTGCAAAATAAATAAACGAATCGTTAAATTCTAATGGTGAGGTTACAACAAGTGAGGTTACTTAAATACAGCAAAGCACATGAGAGTCATCTGTCTAAGGGAAGGGACGCCTTCGTGGAGGACCTACTAAGAAGACACTAGCTCGTATTAATGTTACTCATGCGGAAAGTAAACATGCAACCAACTCTCTCGCCTGAAATCAAAGCTAGGTCGAACTCTAAGCATTTGCCGGTTTTAATCACTTTCCCATTGGGGGGGGGGCTATAAGTTCGCAACTGAACTTTTTTAATACTGTCTGAAATGGGGAGGAGCGAGGAAGTGCAGTACACATACTTGCAAAATAAATAAACGAATCGTTAAATTCGAATGGTGAGGTTATTTAAATATAGCAAAGCACATGAGAGCCATCTGTTTAAGGGAAGAGACGCCTTTGTGTATAGAGATCTTAAATAGGTTTCCTATATATACTTTCTTCCAAACTAAGTTTTTTAATTCACATATCTTTAAAGGTTATTTACCATTAAAAATCTGTTTTAGTTAAACTTTTGTATCTATACATTAAAGCACAACACTTATAAGGTATTTCTCTCACTTCCCTAGCGTGCCTTCGTGTTGTAGCGGTAGCACGCTGGGCCGGTATTCCAGGTCCGTGGTTCGATTCCCGGCGAAGGCGGTTGCTAATTTTTCATCTCTCCGGCTTCCAAAAATTACCTAATGTCTCTACACACTTACCAAACGATTATCTACAAGAAGACACGTGAAACGTTAACGAACGTTAAACGCCAACGTTAAACGAAATACGTTGTTTTTAACCTCTTATAACAGTATTCTTGATTTCAAATAAGTGTATAAAGAGAGTTTTTTAGATATGTCATTCAGTTTCATCTTTATTTATTGAAATAACAAACCTATATTTCTTACTTCTACAAAACTTTTACTTCAATCGAAATGAGGATGGGAGTATATTTTTTCGCTGGAAGTGTCTAGTTCGCGCTTATATCTTAATAGAGAAAATGCTCTATAAAGGAAAATTTCCCATTTTTACATAATCATACATAATTTAAAGTTTTCTACTTTCCTTTAAGTTCTTTTATTAAATAGAATTTTAAAATATTTGATTCACTTAATTATCACAATAAATTCTAGAGAATGTTTAGTCTAAATGGGAGTTAGCCCAGATTAATAGTTTCGAAACGGCATTTTCAGTTGTATCACTTAAATGCGATATATGGCTTTTAAGGTTGTTGCCACAAAATATTATCGACTTGTATTATATTTAAAGAAAATAAATAATGGAGAATTTGCATGAATATATGCATGTTTCTCGCATTGTGAAAAAACTACGATACCTAGAGTCATCCAATTTTGAATTACATAGTCCTCCACTCGAATATGGGCATCTGGAAGCCCGAATTTAGAATTTGTTTTATTGTCTATTTCATATTTTGCACACCTTTAACGAATTTTTGTTTAAAAAAACACTACAATTTCAAAGCAAACAGTGGCAACACTGTAGGGGAACTCTCTGGTGCATTCGAACTTCTACGGCACGGGAAGACTATTTTAAACTGGATCAAATAAAATTTTAAATCTTTAAAGTCATCTGACATTTCGGCTTCACATAATACATCCACATAATATCGTTGATCACAGGAAAGACCCAAGTGTCTGTGTCTGCCTGAAAAAAAAAAAAAAAAAAAAAAAAAAATATGGTTATAATTCAGTCCATGCCGAATTTATGGTCCTGTAAGTTATTTGTAAATCATCCTGTAAGTCATCGCTTTGTTAATGAGAAAGCGGAAAATGTTAAATGAGGCCCCTGAGCAAACATTAAGCGGCATGCATTCATTAAAACACCTTTGAAGATCATAACTTGAGTGTTCGTAACTTGAGACACCGTCCATCATGGTGGCGTCTTTTGCTCAGATAACGTTTGTGACCCGAGTTTCTGTTATTTCTAATAAGGGGCAGACTTACTAGAGAAAACCGGCAAGGATTTGCATATTACCAAGGTTTCAATGGCTGTCCTTAATCTGTTATTATGGATAAATAAATGATGAAATATTAAAAACGAAATAGAGAAAAGAAAAACCATTGCATAAGGCAAGCAAAAAAGAAATTATTTACCTTTAAAGGATTCATTGAAAACATTTAGCAAAGTACTGCATTATCCAGTGCCTACTGCTAAAATAAAATAAAATAAATTTAAAAAAATCAGCCAGCCTCTCTTAATTTGGGAATCTCTTGGGCTCAAAACCTTGAGGAAACTTAAATGTTTGTAAGTGGATAGTGTCTCTCCGAAATGTGGCACTTATATTACTGGCAAGCCGAATGTTCAGTCGAGGGGATGATGGTAGAGAAAGAAAAATTGGGTGTTCTCCATCAAAACTGGCACTGATCTTTCCTTTTCTCAGAGATGTAGTGTCAGTTAATTTTCCCATTTTAAATTTTAAGCAATTATTAAGCACACAAATGTTAACTTTGTGTTTTAGATTACTGTTGAAATAGCACTGCTGTCCATTAACGTTTCTCTTTGGTTTTATTTAAAGTTCGTACAGGACATACTTGTTTTAGCCCACCAGTGGCCAAGCGGTAAAGTCGCTAAACATTGGTAGTTCGGTCCGAGGTTCGAATCCCGCGAACGGGCTGGCTGCATGGGCGTTTTCGTGCTTTTCCCCGTGTTTAACGTGTATACGAGCCAGTTTCCCTTAGAAAGTCCTCCACGAAGGCATCCCTCCCCTTAGGCAGATAGCCCTCGAGGTTTTGCCATAATCACACACACACACGACATACTTGTTTTACATTGTAATACCTATTCAAAAATAGCTATTACAACGTAAAACAAGGTCACACCTTGAACTTGTTGTTTGATGGAGAACACCCAATTTCTCTTTTCCAGATACATTGCTTCCGTTAAGTGAGTAAGCAATTGTGCATGCACCTTGCTCACTATGATTATCTCAATTGTATTGCTGAATGTTTAATATTTCTTGTTATTTGCAGCAGACTAGAGCAGTCAAATGAATGCCACAGCACCCCCTTTTTTTTTTTACTTCCTTGTACAAAGTAAAAAGGAAGTATTGTAATCGCGAAAAGTTTCAGGCATTATATTTCAAGGCAAATATCCATTTTCACCGCTATCCAATGCAGTTTAACGATGTGTTTGCGTGACATCTGCACGTAAGGACAGGATAAAGAACTATTTTCCACCAAAAAATTGTAAAATTAATTTAAAACGAATTCTGAAGAGAATTTTTCGTGGTGTCTGTGCGTATGTACGTATGTATTAGTTTTTTTACTCTTGTATGTTTGTAAATTGCGCATTTTTTGCTTTAAAAATGATTGAATTATGTTGTTCTTATCTTCCGGTTAAGGTTTTTATGCCTTTAGTAAATCTGTATGCAATATGTTTAGAATTATCATCAATTTAAAAGTTGCTTAAGTGCCGCTTAGCCTAATAATTTTTTCCATCGTGACCATTGCTTGTTTACATTTGAAACAGCAGAATAGTACATTTGTTGCCAATCTACAGAAATTAACCTTCGCAATAACAAAGATAACGCTTTCTTTTATTATTGCGAATTAAATCATGCTTAATCTATTCTGAAATTTATTCGAGGAAATAAGTGTTTAAAATTTGCTTCGTAATTTTCAATAGACATTTTGAATTTTAATGTATTTTTTCCTTGTCGCGAAGTGAAAAATGAATTAATTGAATGAGAAATACTGAATCGTCTGTGAAAAACTGTTTCTTTTTGTTGTTGTTGTTCTTTGCTTAATTTCTTTTATACATCGTTTTAGATTTATTATGGTATTTGAATAGAACATGTGGAAACGATTAGATAATTCTTAAGATGATATGAATTTTGTGCATTCTGAGTTAAAAAATGAACGAAATGTAACGCTGTTAAGTGAACCTAGGAACAGAGTGTCGCTGTAGTACACAAATACAGTGAATTTTAAAGAGTGCATTTATTCTATTGTAGTTTATGCGATATCGACGAATTAGATTTAATTCAATCCAATAAGTTTAAATGAAATGCAAGAAAAAATGGGTATAATTTAATATTCCGCGCAAGCAAGTCATGTGGTGTACACATCAGATTTTTTTATTTTCTATTAGTTTTCTTTTAAAGTCGTTCGAAAAAATTATTCAGTATCCTTTCACGTAAACCTTATAAGCCTTATATCGCATCATATTACGCATGTGCATTGGATTACAAATACATATAGTTTTAGTTTGTGTATTTTATATCTAATTCTTGAAGATGATTGATGAAATATAAATTCCGTAGTAATACGAAAATGAAACTCGATTCTTATATTTTCGTATTATATATGTTACTGGCAAAGTATGAAACGCAGGTATTCTATAGAATGCTTGGGCACTGTATATAATGCAAGACGTTTTTAGGCAAAGTATGAAATATGAGAATAATTACTTTCTTCAGGCATTGCGTATAATATCTAGGCATTCTATAGAATGACAAATGCTCTTTAGGCAAAGTATGACAAAAAAAAGTTTATGATAAGGCTATTAAAAAGAGCATATCTTTAGAATTTCCGATATACAGTCTCGCGCGCTGGAGATTTTTCTGTACAGTTTTGCCATTCTTCGCTTTGAAATCGTTGAGTTTGTTAATCAAAAATTCGTTAAAGCTTTACAAAGTATGAAATTGATAATAAAAGAAATTCCAAATTTGGGCTTCAAGATAGATGCCCATGTTCGGGTGGAGACTTACGTTATTCAGAATTGGATGGCTCTAGATACCGTTGTTTTATCACAATGCGAGAAACATTCATACATTTATGCAGATTCAGATTCTTCATTATTTAATATTTTAAATATAATACAGGGCTCTAATATTGGGTGGCAACAATTTAAAGTGATTCGTCGTTTATAGTAACGCAAAATGACAAAAATGGCTATTAATTTCATTTTGGGCTGAAAATTTTAAAACCCAGTCTCACGGTGTGGAGTGTCATTGTTTCTTCCGCACAGTCTTGCCATTGCTTGCTTTGAAATCGTTGACTTTGTTAATCAAAAATTCGTTAAAGTTTTACAAAATGAAAAATGATAATAAATCAAATTTCAAATTTGGGCTTCCAAATGTCCATATTCGGGTGGAAATGTTCAATATTCAAAATTGGATGGCTCTAGGTACCGTTGCTTTATAACAATCCGAGAAACATACATAACATTCATGCAGATTCTTCATTATTTAATTTCATTACATGTAATAATACAGGGCTCTAATATTCGGTGGCAACAATTTGAAAAGTGAACCGACATTTATAGTGAGGCAACGCAAAATGGCAAAGCGAAATTAATAGGCCTTCTGGGCAAATTGTCCTTTTGGGCTAATAGAAATACAATTTATTACAATGATGGGAACGAAAAGCGGAATATTGGGACATTCATTTATGCAGAAATGCTTTGTATATGTCGCTTTTAATTTGGATGGTTTTGTAGAGTAAACCAGTAAGCCAAACTCTGTCGAACGCCTTTTGGATGTCCAGGAAGCAGGCAACGACACAGGATTTATGATTAAAAGCTGCTGCAATTTTTTTCTATTAAATTGAGAATTAGTTGTTGAATGTCCTAGATGGAAGCCGAATTGATTATTCTGAATTTTTGGAGTGTGATCTGACCTTTCTGGGTTCACTTCTCTCATTGCAGCAAAGTTGCCACTTTTTTCCAAAAGTATAAACAAATCTTTCACTCCCTTTTCCCATGATTCACTCTTCCCGTCCATTTTTGTTTTGCCAGCAGTTTTTTCTACTAAATTGAGAACTAGTTGTTGAAAGTCCTTGACGAAAGCCGAGGTCAGGTCAGATCATAACATTAGACTTCAAGTTTCGTACTAATGAAAGTACATTACTTGACGTGATAATATCCATTTAAAGCTTTAAGTAATGTATTAGTGCTTGACCCGAAAAGGGTGTATGTAAGTAGAGAATGAGATTCTTGAATTACGGCAGTATTTCCAGATGTTGATTACAAATGTGGCTTCTATGCGCCAGGAATGCAAATACAAATTTAACGTCGTAATATCAGAAGTGCTTTTCACGTGTGTAATTTCCATGATGTTGATTGGCTGAGGCGAAATAAACTAAGATGCATATTTTAACTTAAGATACAATCTAGAGAAAGTAAGCTTCGCAATAACAAGGATAACGCCTTATTTTATTATTGAAATTAAATCATGCTTAATCCATTCTGGAATTTATTCGAGGAAATAAGTGTTTAAGATTTATTTCATAACTTTCAATAGACATCTTGAGTTTGAATGTATTTTTTCCTTGTCGCGAAGTGAGAACTGAATTAATTGAATGAGAAATACTGAATCGTCTGTGAAAAACTGTTTCTTTTGTTTGTTGTTGTCCTTTGCTTAATTTCTTTTATACATCGTTTTAGATTTATTATGGTATATGAACAGAACATGTGGAAACGATTAGATAATTCTTAAGATGATATGAATTATATTAAAATAAGGAAAAGTCTATATACAAAACTAATGTATAGAACTGTTGTCTAACATTGTCAGTTATCTTGGAAAAATATTTGTATGATGATACTGACGCATGATAATTGTAGAAAAATAAAACTTGAGTATAAGGGTGTGGTAGCTGATCGGCCAATACAGTAGCAAATAAGTAAATTCTTGAGTAAATACAGAATGAAAAGTGCTAATGCTTCCAATTAAAGTTCAAATTCAAAAGTCTTAAGTATTGAAGCATAGCAAAATCTTGATTAAATACTCAATGAATAATAAAATTCTAAAATAAGATGATGAATATATACAAGTGCTACCAACGAACATTGTGATGAATTGTCCGCGTTCGTTTATAAGGCTAATTAAGTAAATTTGTAATTGCCTATGTTTTTAATAAGATTTGAAGGAAGATTTTCTATTCTATTGTAGAATTTGTAGACGGACTTTAGGATTTTTTCATCTATTGTGATTTTCATATCTGTATGTAGAACTTCTTACAAACCAAGGAGCAGATCTTTCCGAGTATTGGAGTGGGATCTGACCTTTTTAGGATCTAAGATCCTATCTTTTCTTCTGGCATCAACTTCTAACCAGTTCTAACCAGTAGTTTTACCAAACATTTACCAAAGGCCCTTAGAATAAGAGGTGAATTGATAATAAAATAAGAGGTGTATTGAAAAATACCACACCCGAAGGCGAGATCAAAGTCATGAGGTAACTCAGTAAATAATCATTTTTAAATGCAATTAAATGGCATGTCATTAGCAGTGGTCGGTGCAAAATAAGTCCTAAATTTCATAAAATTGCTGAATAAAATGACCTTTCTGTGGTCCCTCTTCTCCTTTAAAGCAAAGTTGCTGCGGGGGACGATTTTTCTTGGAATATAAACAAATCCTTCTCTTCTTTCCCATAATTTACTCTTCTTGCCCCTCATTTTTGTTTTGCTAGCTGTTTTCCGGTGCTGGAACACCTGCAGGATACCCTGCCACCAAAGGAAGCAATCAATAAATCAATCAATATACTCCTATGCCGTACTGCCGCTGTTTTAAACGCGACGTTGTTGTCTCAATGACATCTTTCCCATAAAGGCACATAATGTAGAACAGCCTGGGCGAGCACGTGGGAACACTCCTTTTATCAGTCACTGTTGATTGCCGAATTGACCAACTGCCGAATTTACTGCCCCCTTCCCCTCGTTGCGTTCCAACCTGCTCTTCCCTTCCTTTTAGTCGAATTACCCCTGCAGATGTAACTTTAGGAACTTAACAAGATAATTAATTCCGGCCATTAGATTCTTAAAAAAATTAAAAATATTTTACATTACGCCCAAAGGGTCCTTTTTTTTATCGTGTTTTGTGTCTTACTTTTATTTATTAAATATCATGTTCTTCGCACTTAAATCATAAAATTCAACTCAACAGCAATATCGCAAAATAATTTTAAAATGAGCATATCTTTAGAATTTCCGATGCAGAGCCTCGCGCGCTGGAGATAATTTTTTTTTTTTTTTTTTTTTTTTTTTTTTTTCGTACAGTGTTGCCATTGCTCGCTTTGAAATCGTTGAGTTTTTTTAATCAAAAATTCGTTGAAGTGTTACAAAATATGAAACCGATAATAAAAAACCTGATGTGTACACCACATGACTTCCTTGTACGGAATATTAAATTATACGCCTTTTTCTTGCATTTCATTTAACTTATTAGATTGAATTAAACCTACTTTGCCGACAGCGCATAAACCCCAATAGAACAAATATATTCTTTAAAATTCACTTTGTTTACCATAGCGACACTCTGGCGCTAGGTTTACTTAACAGTATTATATTTCGTTCATATTATAACTCAGAATGCACAAAATTTATATCATTTAAAGAATTATCTAATCGTTGCCACATGTTCTTTTCAAATACTATAACAAAGCTAGAACGATGTATAAAAGAAATTAAGCAAACAAAACGAAAAAGAAACAGTTTTTCACAGACGATTGAGTATTTCTCATTCATATAAGAGTAAAGAAACTGAGATCACTGAGCCGGGTAACAGAGTGGATATGTTTATAAATATATTTATATACTTTTGGCGCAGCCGATGAAACCAAAATACGAGGTGCACATCTACATGTTATAGTAGTCTTATATACAAAATTTCAACGTTCTGAGGCTACTCGTTTTTGAGTTATGCGAGATACGTACGTACGCACGCACGTACGTACATACGTTCGTACAGACGCCACGAAAAATTCTCTTCAGAATTCATTTTAAAGTAGTTTTTTAGTTTTTTTGGAGGAAAAGAGTCTTTTATTCTGTCCTTACGTATAGATATCACGCAAAAACACCGTTAAATTGCATTCGAAAGCGGTCAAAGTGGATATTTTCGTTGAAATATGCTGCCTGAAGCTTTTCGCGATTACAATACTTCCTTTTTACTTCGTACAAGGAAGTAAAAACAAATTTCAAACTCAAATTAGGGCTTCCACATGACCATATTCTATGGAAGATTGTTATTCAAATTTTTTACGGCTCTAGGGTACCGTTGTTTCATCGCAGTGCGAGAAACATACATACATTCACGCAGATTCTTCATTATTTAATTTCTTAAATAATATTTTTAAAGCTTTTTTGGCCGCCATGGGAAAATCGCATCTAATGTCAGGGGCGTAGCTACAGGGGAGTATCTGTCCCCGGGCGCAGAAACCAAGGGGCGCCAAACTGATGTTACGACATTTTAGAATTAAATGTTTTCCATCCCGCGAAATCTTCAGTTGTCCCTGGGCGCTGAAAACCCTAGCTATGACTCTGTCTAATGTTAATCCAAAATGAATAAATTGAGTCTTTCGAATATTTTAAAATTAAATCTCGATTATTAGAAAGCGAAACAAGTTCTTCCTCTTCGTTCAAATTGAATTCAGATACAGAAGTTCTTCTGCACCAAAATCGGCTTTGATACCAGAATCGGCTTGTGTTTAAAAACCGAATTTCGCCATATCTCACGTGTACCGTATACTAGGATTAAACCCATTATAATTTTTACTATATACACGTCTAAAATTTGGCGGCACAATTTAAAAATTTGATGGCACACAAAAGTGCCGCTGCATAATGGTTGAGAATCACTGCTGTAGAGTCATTAGGACTTTTGAAGCAAGAGACATGCAAAATGAGCAATGTCCTCGCCCAGAGGCGTAACTAGGTTTTACAGCTCACGGGGACTGCTGAAGATTTTGTAGCCCTTTCTGTGTACCAAGAATGGAAAACATTTCATTCTAAAATTTCGAAGCATCAATTTGTCGCCGCCCGGTGACAGATGTCTTTCCTTGCCCTATCCTAGCTAAGCAACTGCTGTCGCCGGGACTCGAACCTGGACTCCTTGATTATGCGGCCATTGTGCTAATAAAATTCGTACCACAAAGGATTTATACACGCAAAAGAAAAAAAAAATGACATTGTATATTAATTAGTCCAAGACATAAAAATGTGTTCTAAACTGCATATAGATATTATATTTATTATCTTACCTTTGCAAATAAATCTTTCCTTTATGTAAATTAGGTTTAGAATTTGGATGAATTTCAGCAGGCTGGTCTATTTAATATGAAATTCATGATATATGTCACACGTGGCCAAACGGCGGCTCTCGGAGCTTTTGAATGCGGCTCCCGAAGTAACAAGCTTAGTTTCGTTTTTAAAGATAATTACAGCAACAATCATTATAGATATGCATGCTACGACACGCTTTTTTAAAATAAGGGTAGTTTAATATTTTAAATTGCATTAGGCCCGTTTTTAAAATATGCCCCTTACGCTACTTGTAAATTAACCCTTAAGTACAGAGGTTCATTTTCTGTTGGGTAAACACAGAGGAGGGGGTCTCTGAAACCGCGCTCTATTTTATGCATTTTAAAAATATAAAATTTAAAAATATTGTACTATTGTTATAAAAGCATTCAAACACTTTGCTTTTTATATTGAAGTAATTAGTTCTTTTAAAAACTCTAAAATGAATGCATTAAAAATTAATTTTTAAATGATATACTAAAAAGTACGAAACATTTAATCAAATAAATAAAATTTACTACTTGCTTGCAAATGCGTATAAACAAACTATTTAATAAATTTCCCATCTAGAGAATCTGGATTTATATAAAATAATGCAAAAAAGTATAATATATAAAGAATATAAAAAAACTGCAGCGTATTATTTCAAGCATTTTCAGCACAATTTTTAAAATTTCTTCTTGGCATTATATATCGGATTTTTGCAGCTGAAACATAGGTAGGCAGTTTTTCTTAGTCTAGGGAGACAAAGAAAGCATATTTTACGCTCTTGAGGCGGGCCCACCAGCAGCCGAGCGGTAAAGTCGCTGAACACTGGTAGTTCGAATCCCGTGAACGGGCTGGCTGCATAGACGTTTTCGTGGTTTTCCCCATGTGTAACGTGTATACGAGCCAGTTTCCCTTAGAAAGTCCTCCACAAAGGCATCCCTACCCTTAGGCAGATAGCCCTAGTGTGCTTTGCCATAATTAAATACACCAAATACACCAATGGGCAGGGACATGATTTCTGCAAAACCGGGTTAAACAAGTGCTGCTGTGTTCAGATTAAATGCCTAAATAGGTTTGGTGATTATGTGGAAGAATGATAGACAAGTGTGTCTCTTAATTTCCTTTTGTATTTTCTGTCTATTTTTAATAAATTTTTATTACCCTTGTAACCTTTTTTTTTGGATCCACCCTTGTATTTCTACGAAAAATTTTTTAATGCGAATTACTTAAAATTGTCTGATATTTCAGTAATAAAGTTTTAGAGGAAATGTGAACAATTAATAATAAAACCTAGAATTTCAAGTAAAAGCAGAAAAAGACTTGGCAAGTGTGCGTTCGCTAATGAATGACGCAGTTTAATTACTTAAAAATTCTAATGACTTAAAAAAAATCTTACTTCTTACTTAAAAATTCACTACTTAAAAACGACCAATTTAAAGTCATGAAAATGCTTAATTTTGAAAGATTAAGCATTTCTTTTCTTCCAGTCTTCAACACAATTCAGTACGGTGGGCAGTTTAAGAATAAATTTTTAAGAAATTGTCTCTATATTGTCGGTGCAGAAAACGGAGCTTGACAGGAGCTCGTAAAGTGAATTACTAAAAACTTAACCACGAGTTGACCGGGGAAGTGAACATCAGAAATGCTGCTCATTAGAAACTAATACAGAAGGCTGTTTAGAATTCGACTCGAAATGTGAATTCCAACGGTTGCGTCTGAAAATCGGTTCGGAAAATCTACAAGATCCTCATAGAGTGTGCAGGAAGCTGGTTTTCAGTCTGAAATAAAGGACCAAAGGAAGAGAGATTTTAAGAAAGCTTAAGAGGAAGAGGATTCGGTTTCTTTTGCTTATGGCAAAGCACTCGAGAGCTAGAAAGTCCTCCATGAAGGCATCCCTCCCCTTAGGCAGATAGCCCTAGTGTGCTTTGCCATAATTAAATACACCAACACCATTTACGCTTTTAATGGTATCAGTTACATCTGAGCTAGAACAGATTCCGCTGGAAACTCCTAGCACTCTCTGAATGCACTTTTTTATTCCTCGGTTCACAGTTGGATTTTGAAGCCTCCGTTTAATATGTGGTTTCACCAATTCTTATGATAACTCCATCTAAGAATCAGTTTTTTTTCCCATTGATGTGTTACATGTGCATTAATCCCCCTTACTTCAAGTAACCCAAAGAATATGGCCATTGGCCATCGCCTTGTTCATCGATTTGTAGAATGTTTAGAACGTTTTTCATCCAATGCATCTCCACCTCCTTTAGTCAAATAGTAAAGTGTTATTATTTCTGATTTCGAATGATGCATTGAAGAAATGATAATAAAACTTTTTAATTTTTGAGGCACATATAAAACGAGAGTCATTCTGAATGTGAATGCACAAAGAGAAAATCCTTCACTTTTCGTTTTATTTGGAAAAAATTCGCTTCGTATTTCTCTCTTATTTTTTTTCTTTTTTTTCATACAACCAAATATAGTACGTTAAAGCTCTAGAGTTAAGTTCTTTTACAAGTTCCACACTCAAGTAGTGATAAAGCCATCCCCCCTCATGCAAGAGAAAAGTAACGTGAACGCAGAGATGAGGTCTATAGGACCACGGCCCAAATTTAAAAATTATTTTAAAAAAATAACTAATGGATAGAGTTTAATAAAACTTTAAAAATATTTATATTTTATGACAACTTGAAAGTACTGAAAGGGAATAGAATAACTATTACATTAACTAAACAGTTTTGTCAGTTCTAAAATATTGGCGCGGTCATACAGACCCCACCTCTGTGTTTAAGTGTTAACACAAGAGATAACGTGGCCTTGGCAGGGTTCTGTTTACAACATATAGGGACGAACCGGAAACAAAATAAAAAAAGCTGGTGTGGGAGAAACTCTTTTGAAGAGAGGGGGAGAGAGTATCTTGGGTCTAATTGTGGAAGGCTGGAAATCATAAAAGTATTGTCATTTTTATAGCTCCCTATGCTGTCCCCTTTTTCTCTTGTCATTTAGTCGTGGCAAACATGGAGGTAGGAAGTCCTTTCCTACCTCCATGGTGGCGAATGTCTGTGAAAGGCAAAAGAAAAGAGAGAATGTTTCATTTCGAAGTTAGAAAGACTAAGAAAATTTATCTTTTCAGAAATTGGCATTATTGTATAAATATTTATTTACTTCCATTATTATTTTAGTTTTACGTTATTTTAATTACAGAAATAGTGTGTAAACAAATAAATGTATCATTTTACGTAATTTTAGGGTAAATGTTATTTAGATTATCTCAAGTATTAAATTAAATAAAAAAAACCATTTAATTTAATATTTGAGTTCATACTTATCAGATAAATTTGAGATGTTTTGATGTAATACTGCTATTATTACTGTAACAACTTTAAATAGTGTTCACTTCAACAAGTTCTCCATGAAGGCATCTCTTTCCCTAAGCAGACAGACTTCGTATGCTCTGCCATAACTTAAATAATCTAATTCAAAGATATGTTAGAGTGTCTTTCAACAATTTAGTCCAAAGAATCCATTCTATGTGGGAGAGATTTATATTTAACAATAAAAATAGTAGTTTATATTTGTGCGTATGTTTACAAGGGGAAAAAAAATGACACACTTTTTTATCTCGTTTTTAGAAGTATGTGCGTAAGAAATGTAAATTTTTTACATAAAGATACCAAGGATGAATCTGCGTTTGTATATTCTTACACTTTACTTCTCAATACCTACTTCTCTTACATACTGAGGTGCTTCTTCATATAAACTCAATTAAATGCAAAGTGACACAGTATTTTAAATTTTGCGATTGAAAGTTTTTCTGATTATTTTAAGTCTTTTAAAATCTGAAAACGTAAAATTTTGGTAATCACTGGTTTTATTTATAAATGATAGTGATTAAAATCCTGATGTTCTAGTCAAAACTGTGTCCCCTTCGCCATTAGCTCCTGCCCTTCTGGACTCACACTTCGAACTTATCCTCTTTTCAGCGCCGAAAGAGATGACAGCCGGAACACATCAAGCAGAATGCTTGATAATCTCGGCATAAGTGTAACTTGGAACTTGGAAAACTGTGAAAGTTTACCAATGATTATAATTAGAACTATCTACTGCGGTAATAGCATAACTTTTATGAATTAACAGGAGGATTTATTAAAAGCTTTAAGAGACGGGACAGTTTGGAAAGGTTTCACTTAAAAAGACGAGAAATTCAAATCCATTTCCATTCCCCTTTTAGCTGCCATTGTAAAGGGAAGCTACTACTCTTTTGCAACTTTTCCTGTAGGTCACCTTTGGGGGTTGCCTTTGTTAATTTTCAGATAAGAGACTATGCAATGATATAAAAGAATTAGGCAATATTTCTATCATAATGAATTATCCATTTAATTAAGTTTAGAAACATTCCTGCACTTGAACTGCCAATAATTTCATGCGTACCTCTAAGAGGTAAATTGTTTTGCAGAAAACAAAATTATGTCTAATATAACGCGTAAGATTTGTCGCCACTTTTCTTTTTCTGATTCTAGTGCTTTATGCTGGGTATCATCTATGAAACCAACTCCTTTAATTCTTTTTTGTCAAAGCATTTCCATTGAAGATAAGCATCACGATGAAACATAGAATTTTCGTGATCGGTTTACGGTTTTCCAATCTTTGAAAACCTCTTTTTGGATTGGAAATAGTAAAGTCTGTCTTACTTTTAGTAAAAAGAATGCATGGAAAACAGAATAACGACAGAGTTCTTTTTTAATAAATAAGACAGTTGCGATGTATTTATTACCTCCCCATTAGAACACTTCTTAAATAAAACATTCTCTGGAAAATCTTCTGCCATCCTCTGAAGTAGATTTCCTGAAATCAGCATCTTGATCTAGTACATGTTCTGTTCAGAAAAATTGTCTGAAATGGTTGGCCATCATAAAGGATCACGGAAGTTAATCAGTGTAAGGGTTACTTTAATCTTCTCGTTTCCAGAAATTTCAATTACTTGTTTACTTTTATTTGAATCGAAGCTGCTATAAAAGATAAATTAAAGTGTCATAACAAATAAAAGGCATAATTAAAAAAATGAAAATTAAGTAAAATAAGAGTAAATTTTAAAAAGTACCATTAAAATGAAATATTCTAAAACAGTTGAAAGATGAGTAAATAATATTAACAGCACGTGGTACCAGTGATAAAAGAAAAGTATTTTAAACAATATTTTTCTAAGCTAGATAAAATGGCATTTTTATTTCTGCTTCTTATCTATTTAAGGTTATCTTAAGCAGATAAACGCAGCCCAAGTCTGCTTGACCGTATGGGTGAAGTTATAAAAATTTACATTTCTGAAAGGATAGTATTTTGATTCGAGGATTTTCTGCCTCAGCTGTTCAAGTTTCCCAGAGTATTTTACTTGTACTTTGAAAAGGAAGATGTTCATTCAGTATCTCGTATTGTCCCACAGAAGACAAATCACTGAAAGCTGGTAATTCGACCCAGTTCAAATGGCAGATGGGCTTCCTGCATGCGGGTCTTGGTAATTTCCCGCATGTGAAAATTTAGATTCGCTGAAAAAATGAAGGTTAGACCGAATTTGACTTAAAATCTACAGCATACAATATACCGACCCAGCATACAATATACCGGCCGTGCGATGAAGTCCCTGAACACTGGTAGTTCCGTTCGACGTCAGACTCCTGCAAACGGGTTGGCTGCATGGGCGTTTTTGTGGTTTTCCCCGTGTGTAACGTGTATACGTGAACCAGTTTCTCTTAATTACATAAAACTGTTTTAATATTACTAAATTAAAAAGGAGTTAAAGGAAAAACTAAAAAGGGAGAAAATAAAATTCAAGAGTTTTTCAATTAAAAACATAATAGTTTTAATAACGAAACATAATTATATTTAATTCTCGGCCATATTACCTTAAAAATAGCAGGTGAGGAACTTAATAATGATATTTTTCATTATCACATACACATACCAAAGTTAAATAACTAAGTAAATAACAAAATGCATTTTGAGATTTATCATCGAAACGTTATGCGTAATCACTTAATCAGAGAGCTGAAAGCTTGCTTTCAACCTAATAAATAATGTAGTGATAAAATACACAAACAGACATATTTTGAGACATTAAATTCACACCTGAATACTCCGTTTACTATAATTAAAATTATAAATACATTTTATAGTAATAAAAACTATAAGTCCCTTTTGATTATGTGCGCATTTATCAGTGTGTTCTTATATCTATGTGGACTTTTATCAGTGTGGGCTTTTACCAATGTGCGCTTTCATCGCTGTGGGCATTTGTCGCGTGTACAATTAATTATAATTAACAAATCACACAAAGGCATGCCGTTACATCACAAAGGCATACTGGAAGGAGAGAGAAAATACCTTATATACTCCCCCCCCTTTTAAGGAAGATCGACGATTAGGGGACCCAGTCGCTAAATCCTGGTATATAGGTGCATCTAGACAAAAGTCAGTGCACCTCGACGCGATTTTTTAGAAATTCGAATTCGAATTTTTTTTATTTTACGTTTTGTGACGAAATTGTGTCATTTTGAGACATAATGGGCTATAGGAAAGCGAGATTTTATTCTACACACTCCATTTTCACATCGCCATGAAACGTAGGCACTGTGATGCTTCTTTGGCGATATGAAGCAACTCCAATGATGGAACACAGCAATAACTTTTATTTAACACTCAAAAAAATGGCGACGTTTTCTCGCACGAAGCATGTAATTATTTTTTTTTTAAATAAGTTTATAGAATATGTTTTCTCTTCTGGTTTGTATGTCGCCACTTTTTTAGTGCAAAATAAAAGTTATTGCTGTGTTCCATCATTGGAGTTTACTTCCAATTGCTAAAGAAGTATTACAGTCATAATTATTTCACATAGCTATTTTACGAACTTAAAATAAATTTCGTGTTTCAATATATCGATTCAATACGAATTTATTTAACAAAGTTAGCTTAACACCTTTTCAACGGGATTTTTTCAAAAAAGTTTATTTTTAAAAATGTACAGTTTATTTTTCTTTGATTTTTGGACACGTTAAACTTTCATCCTTGCGACTGCTTTTACAAAACAAATTTTGGAAAAATGATATTTTGTATTTTTAAAAAAATTTTAAATGAAGCTTTCGAGTACACTTCTCAGATCTCGCATCTTTAAAAATGTGATTTTGGCAACCATTCAACCATTTTCCTGTCTTGTTGTTGTTGATAGATTTTTGATGAAATCGCATAATTTTGAATAGTTTCATTCTGTTAGAAATATGGGTTTGGCAACAATGTTTCATCGCATTTCTTATGTCACTGTGTTTAAGAGATTGGCATACTTCATTGTCATTTATATATATATATATATATATAATATATTTTTATTGATTTTTTATAATACATTTTATAGTAATAAAAACCATAAGTCCCTTTTGATTATGTACGCATTTATCAGTGTGTTCTGTTATCAGCGTGGGCTAATATCTATGTGGGCTTTTATCAATGTGGGCTTTTATCAGTATCGGCTTTTATCAATGTGCGCTTTCATCGCTGTGGGCAATTATTATTAACAAATCACACAAAGGCATGCTGGAAGGAGAGAGAAAATACCTTATATACTCCCCCCCCCTTTTAAGGAAGATTGACGATTAGGGAACCCATTCGCTAAATCCTGGTGGTGACGAATTATTATCAACCACTCTTGAATTTGGGAGCCACTGGAGGAACATTATTTTTTTTTTTTTAAGCAGGAGTATATGAAAAATGTACAATGCCCTCGCCGGGACTCGAACCTAGACCTCTCGAATACACGCTGTTACCGTTACACCACGAAGGCATGCTAGAAGAAAAATACCTTAAAGTGGTTTGAAATAAAGGTCAGAGTGGAAATTTTATAGTAATAAAAACCGTAAGTCCCTTTTGATTATGAGGTTTTTTTATCAGCGGGGGTTTATCACTGTGCGCTTTCATCGCTGTGGGTAATTATCACAGTGGTCTTTTGTCTGGGAACCGTAACGTGTATACAAAACATTTTTTCTTAGAAAGTACTCCACGAAGGCATCTCTCCCGTTAGGCAGGTAGGCAATTCACCCTTTAATTTCTCGAAACAGCCTAGTTTCAATAGACAACAAGTTGCTCATTTATAAAACCGTATTCCGCCCGATCTTCCGGGACCGGAGTCCGGTTTGGGCTAACTCATGTAAATGTTCGAGAAAAAAATTGCAACGAATGCAAAATGTTGTGTTAAGACAGATTACTAACTGACCGTGTTATGTCCGCAATAAGAAGATACACGAGGAGCTTCAAATTGAAGAGCTTAGACATTACTATTGCCGGCTTGCCCGGAATGGTCTACAATTACGATGTGAATAATGTGCAAAACCACAAGCGGCCGATGACCATCCTAGCTAATAATATTGATTAATTCTGTTACTTCACTGCCTATGCATATGTATTCTCTCATTGTATGATTTGTGTTAATATGTTCTCTTTTCTCAGTCTATTAAGCACCGTGAGACTCACACTTGCTCAGAGTTTTTGTGCCTAGTTAGATTTTAAGTGTATTTACAGGATAATCACCAGTTCTCGCCACTTCCTAGCTTGCGTTAATAATGCCCACTAAAGTAAAATAATAATAATAACAATCTTTACATATAATAAAAGAAAGAGTCTGTCTGTGCAAAAGATTCTTTGGTCTGTGTGTTTGTCTTTCGTTCGCGTTGCGTGTAAGCTAATAGACCCACGGCTACGAAATTTGGTACACAGGTGCATCTAGACAAGAGCCAGTACACCTCGAAGCGATTTTTTCGAAATTCGAATTCGAATTTTTTTTATTTTATGTTTTGTGACGAAATTGCGTCATTTGGAGACATAATGAGCTATAGGAAAGCGAGATTTTACTCTACACACTCCATTTTCACATCGCCATGAAACGTAGGCACTTAGCTATTTTACGAACTTAAAATAAATTTCGTGTTTCAATAAATCGATTCAATACAAATTTTTTTTAACAAAGTGAGCTCAATACCTTTTCAACGGGATTTTTACTAAAAAAATTTATTTAAAAAAATGAACTGTTTATTTCGCTTTGATTTTTGGATACGTTAAACTTTCATCGCACGAAGCATGTAATTATTTTTTTTTAAATAAGTTTATAGAATATGTTTTCTCTTCTGGTTTGTATGTCGCCACTTTTTTAGTGCAAAATAAAAGTTATTGCTGTGTTCCATCATTGGAGTTTACTTCCAATTGCTAAAGAAGTATTACAGTCATAATTATTTCACATAGCTATTTTACGAACTTAAAATAAATTTCGTGTTTCAATATATCGATTCAATACGAATTTATTTAACAAAGTTAGCTTAACACCTTTTCAACGGGATTTTTTCAAAAAAGTTTATTTTTAAAAATGTACAGTTTATTTTTCTTTGATTTTTGGACACGTTAAACTTTCATCCTTGCGACTGCTTTTACAAAACAAATTTTGGAAAAATGATATTTTGTATTTTTAAAAAAATTTTAAATGAAGCTTTCGAGTACACTTCTGAGATCTCGCATCTTTAAAAATGTGATTTTGGCAACCATTCAACCATTTTCCTGTCTTGTTGTTGTTGATAGATTTTTGATGAAATCGCATAATTTTGAATAGTTTCATTCTGTTAGAAATATGGGTTTGGCAACAATGTTTCATCGCATTTCTTATGTCACTGTGTTTAAGAGATTGGCATACTTCATTGTCATTTATATATATATATATATATATAATATATTTTTATTGATTTTTTATAATACATTTTATAGTAATAAAAACCATAAGTCCCTTTTGATTATGTACGCATTTATCAGTGTGTTCTTTTATCAGCGTGGGCTAATATCTATGTGGGCTTTTATCAATGTGGGCTTTTATCAGTATCGGCTTTTATCAATGCGCGCTTTCATCGCTGTGGGCAATTATTATTAACAAATCACACAAAGGCATGCTGGAAGGAGAGAGAAAATACCTTATATACTCCCCCCCTTTTAAGGAAGATTGACGATTAGGGAACCCATTCGCTAAATCCTGGTGGTGACGAATTATTATCAACCACTCTTGAATTTGGGAGCCACTGGAGGAACATTATTTTTTTTTTTTTAAGCAGGAGTATATGAAAAATGTACAATGCCCTCGCCGGGACTCGAACCTAGACCTCTCGAATACACGCTGTTACCGTTACACCACGAAGGCATGCTAGAAGAAAAATACCTTAAAGTGGTTTGAAATAAAGGTCAGAGTGGAAATTTTATAGTAATAAAAACCGTAAGTCCCTTTTGATTATGAGGTTTTTTTATCAGCGGGGGTTTATCACTGTGCGCTTTCATCGCTGTGGGTAATTATCACAGTGGTCTTTTGTCTGGGAACCGTAACGTGTATACAAAACATTTTTTCTTAGAAAGTACTCCACGAAGGCATCTCTCCCGTTAGGCAGGTAGGCAATTCACCCTTTAATTTCTCGAAACAGCCTAGTTTCAATAGACAACAAGTTGCTCATTTATAAAACCGTATTCCGCCCGATCTTCCGGGACCGGAGTCCGGTTTGGGCTAACTCATGTAAATGTTCGAGAAAAAAATTGCAACGAATGCAAAATGTTGTGTTAAGACAGATTACTAACTGACCGTGTTATGTCCGCAATAAGAAGATACACGAGGAGCTTCAAATTGAAGAGCTTAGACATTACTATTGCCGGCTTGCCCGGAATGGTCTACAATTACGATGTGAATAATGTGCAAAACCACAAGCGGCCGATGACCATCCTAGCTAATAATATTGATTAATTCTGTTACTTCACTGCCTATGCATATGTATTCTCTCATTGTATGATTTGTGTTAATATGTTCTCTTTTCTCAGTCTATTAAGCACCGTGAGACTCACACTTGCTCAGAGTTTTTGTGCCTAGTTAGATTTTAAGTGTATTTACAGGATAATCACCAGTTCTCGCCACTTCCTAGCTTGCGTTAATATTGCCCACTAAAGTAAAATAATAATAATAACAATCTTTACATATAATAAAAGAAAGAGTCTGTCTGTGCAAAAGATTCTTTGGTCTGTGTGTTTGTCTTTCGTTCGCGTTGCGTGTAAGCTAATAGACCCACGGCTACGAAATTTGGTACACAGGTGCATCTAGACAAGAGCCAGTACACCTCGAAGCGATTTTTTCGAAATTCGAATTCGAATTTTTTTAATTTTATGTTTTGTGACGAAATTGCGTCATTTGGAGACATAATGAGCTATAGGAAAGCGAGATTTTACTCTACACACTCCATTTTCACATCGCCATGAAACGTAGGCACTTAGCTATTTTACGAACTTAAAATAAATTTCGTGTTTCAATAAATCGATTCAATACAAATTTTTTTAACAAAGTGAGCTCAATACCTTTTCAACGGGATTTTTACTAAAAAAATTTATTTAAAAAAATGAACTGTTTATTTCGCTTTGATTTTTGGATACGTTAAACTTTCATCGCACGAAGCATGTTATTATTTTTTTTTAAATAAGTTTATAGAATATGTTTTCTCTTCTGGTTTGTATGTCGCCACTTTTTTAGTGCAAAATAAAAGTTATTGCTGTGTTCCATCATTGGAGTTTACTTCCAATTGCTAAAGAAGTATTACAGTCATAATTATTTCACATAGCTATTTTACGAACTTAAAATAAATTTCGTGTTTCAATATATCGATTCAATACGAATTTATTTAACAAAGTTAGCTTAACACCTTTTCAACGGGATTTTTTCAAAAAAGTTTATTTTTAAAAATGTACAGTTTATTTTTCTTTGATTTTTGGACACGTTAAACTTTCATCCTTGCGACTGCTTTTACAAAACAAATTTTGGAAAAATGATATTTTCTATTTTTAAAAAAATTTTAAATGAAGCTTTCGAGTACACTTCTCAGATCTCGCATCTTTAAAAATGTGATTTTGGCAACCATTCAACCATTTTCCTGTCTTGTTGTTGTTGATAGATTTTTGATGAAATCGCATAATTTTGAATAGTTTCATTCTGTTAGAAATATGGGTTTGGCAACAATGTTTCATCGCATTTCTTATGTCACTGTGTTTAAGAGATTGGCATACTTCATTGTCATTTATATATATATATATATATATAATATATTTTTATTGATTTTTTTTATAAGACATTTTATAGTAATAAAAACCATAAGTCCCTTTTGATTATGTACGCATTTATCAGTGTGTTCTTTTATCAGCGTGGGCTAATATCTATGTGGGCTTTTATCAATGTGGGCTTTTATCAGTATCGGCTTTTATCAATGTGCACTTTCATCGCTGTGGGCAATTATTATTAACAAATCACACAAAGGCATGCTGGAAGGAGAGAGAAAATACCTTATATACTCCCCCCCCTTTTAAGGAAGATTGACGATTAGGGAACCCATTCGCTAAATCCTGGTGGTGACGAATTATTATCAACCACTCTTGAACTTGGGAACCACTGGAGGAACATTATTTTTTTTTTTTTAAGCAGGAGTATATGAAAAATGTACAATGCCCTCGCCGGGACTCGAACCTAGACCTCTCGAATACACGCTGTTACCGTTACACCACGAAGGCATGCTAGAAGAAAAATACCTTAAAGTGGTTTGAAATAAAGGTCAGAGTGGAAATTTTATAGTAATAAAAACCGTAAGTCCCTTTTGATTATGAGGTTTTTTTATCAGCGGGGGTTTATCACTGTGCGCTTTCATCGCTGTGGGTAATTATCACAGTGGTCTTTTGTCTGGGAACCGTAACGTGTATACAAAACATTTTTTCTTAGAAAGTACTCCACGAAGGCATCTCTCCCGTTAGGCAGGTAGGCAATTCACCCTTTAATTTCTCGAAACAGCCTAGTTTCAATAGACAACAAGTTGCTCATTTATAAAACCGTATTCCGCCCGATCTTCCGGGACCGGAGTCCGGTTTGGGCTAACTCATGTAAATGTTCGAGAAAAAAATTGCAACGAATGCAAAATGTTGTGTTAAGACAGATTACTAACTGACCGTGTTATGTCCGCAATAAGAAGATACACGAGGAGCTTCAAATTGAAGAGCTTAGACATTACTATTGCCGGCTTGCCCGGAATGGTCTACAATTACGATGTGAATAATGTGCAAAACCACAAGCGGCCGATGACCATCCTAGCTAATAATATTGATTAATTCTGTTACTTCACTGCCTATGCATATGTATTCTCTCATTGTATGATTTGTGTTAATATGTTCTCTTTTCTCAGTCTATTAAGCACCGTGAGACTCACACTTGCTCAGAGTTTTTGTGCCTAGTTAGATTTTAAGTGTATTTACAGGATAATCACCAGTTCTCGCCACTTCCTAGCTTGCGTTAATAATGCCCACTAAAGTAAAATAATAATAATAACAATCTTTACATATAATAAAAGAAAGAGTCTGTCTGTGCAAAAGATTCTTTGGTCTGTGTGTTTGTCTTTCGTTCGCGTTGCGTGTAAGCTAATAGACCCACGGCTACGAAATTTGGTACACAGGTGCATCTAGACAAGAGCCAGTACACCTCGAAGCGATTTTTTCGAAATTCGAATTCGAATTTTTTTTATTTTATGTTTTGTGACGAAATTGCGTCATTTGGAGACATAATGAGCTATAGGAAAGCGAGATTTTACTCTACACACTCCATTTTCACATCGCCATGAAACGTAGGCACTTAGCTATTTTACGAACTTAAAATAAATTTCGTGTTTCAATAAATCGATTCAATACAAATTTTTTTTAACAAAGTGAGCTCAATACCTTTTCAACGGGATTTTTACTAAAAAAATTTATTTAAAAAAATGAACTGTTTATTTCGCTTTGATTTTTGGATACGTTAAACTTTCATCGCACGAAGCATGTAATTATTTTTTTTTAAATAAGTTTATAGAATATGTTTTCTCTTCTGGTTTGTATGTCGCCACTTTTTTAGTGCAAAATAAAAGTTATTGCTGTGTTCCATCATTGGAGTTTACTTCCAATTGCTAAAGAAGTATTACAGTCATAATTATTTCACATAGCTATTTTACGAACTTAAAATAAATTTCGTGTTTCAATATATCGATTCAATACGAATTTATTTAACAAAGTTAGCTTAACACCTTTTCAACGGGATTTTTTCAAAAAAGTTTATTTTTAAAAATGTACAGTTTATTTTTCTTTGATTTTTGGACACGTTAAACTTTCATCCTTGCGACTGCTTTTACAAAACAAATTTTGGAAAAATGATATTTTGTATTTTTAAAAAAATTTTAAATGAAGCTTTCGAGTACACTTCTCAGATCTCGCATCTTTAAAAATGTGATTTTGGCAACCATTCAACCATTTTCCTGTCTTGTTGTTGTTGATAGATTTTTGATGAAATCGCATAATTTTGAATAGTTTCATTCTGTTAGAAATATGGGTTTGGCAACAATGTTTCATCGCATTTCTTATGTCACTGTGTTTAAGAGATTGGCATACTTCATTGTCATTTATATATATATATATATATAATATATTTTTATTGATTTTTTTTATAATACATTTTATAGTAATAAAAACCATAAGTCCCTTTTGATTATGTACGCATTTATCAGTGTGTTCTTTTATCAGCGTGGGCTAATATCTATGTGGGCTTTTATCAATGTGGGCTTTTATCAGTATCGGCTTTTATCAATGTGCGCTTTCATCGCTCTGGGCAATTATTATTAACAAATCACACAAAGGCATGCTGGAAGGAGAGAGAAAATACCTTATATACTCCCCCCCCTTTTAAGGAAGATTGACGATTAGGGAACCCATTCGCTAAATCCTGGTGGTGACGAATTATTATCAACCACTCTTGAATTTGGGAGCCACTGGAGGAACATTATTTTTTTTTTTTTTAAGCAGGAGTATATGAAAAATGTACAATGCCCTCGCCGGGACTCGAACCTAGACCTCTCGAATACACGCTGTTACCGTTACACCACGAAGGCATGCTAGAAGAAAAATACCTTAAAGTGGTTTGAAATAAAGGTCAGAGTGGAAATTTTATAGTAATAAACGTGTATACAAAACATTTTTTCTTAGAAAGTACTCCACGAAGGCATCTCTCCCGTTAGGCAGGTAGGCAATTCACCCTTTAATTTCTGGAAACAGCCTAGTTTCAATAGACAACAAGTTGCTCATTTATAAAACCGTATTCCGCCCGATCTTCCGGGACCGGAGTCCGGTTTGGGCTAACTCATGTAAATGTTCGAGAAAAAAATTGCAACGAATGCAAAATGTTGTGTTAAGACAGATTACTAACTGACCGTGTTATGTCCGCAATAAGAAGATACACGAGGAGCTTCAAATTGAAGAGCTTAGACATTACTATTGCCGGCTTGCCCGGAATGGTCTACAATTACGATGTGAATAATGTGCAAAACCACAAGCGGCCGATGACCATCCTAGCTAATAATATTGATTAATTCTGTTACTTCACTGCCTATGCATATGTATTCTCTCATTGTATGATTTGTGTTAATATGTTCTCTTTTCTCAGTCTATTAAGCACCGTGAGACTCACACTTGCTCAGAGTTTTTGTGCCTAGTTAGATTTTAAGTGTATTTACAGGATAATCACCAGTTCTCGCCACTTCCTAGCTTGCGTTAATATTGCCCACTAAAGTAAAATAATAATAATAACAATCTTTACATATAATAAAAGAAAGAGTCTGTCTGTGCAAAAGATTCTTTGGTCTGTGTGTTTGTCTTTCGTTCGCGTTGCGTGTAAGCTAATAGACCCACGGCTACGAAATTTGGTACACAGGTGCATCTAGACAAGAGCCAGTACACCTCGAAGCGATTTTTTCGAAATTCGAATTCGAATTTTTTTTATTTTATGTTTTGTGACGAAATTGCGTCATTTGGAGACATAATGAGCTATAGGAAAGCGAGATTTTACTCTACACACTCCATTTTCACATCGCCATGAAACGTAGGCACTTAGCTATTTTACGAACTTAAAATAAATTTCGTGTTTCAATAAATCGATTCAATACAAATTTTTTTTAACAAAGTGAGCTCAATACCTTTTCAACGGGATTTTTACTAAAAAAATTTATTTAAAAAAATGAACTGTTTATTTCGCTTTGATTTTTGGATACGTTAAACTTTCATCGCACGAAGCATGTAATTATTTTTTTTTAAATAAGTTTATAGAATATGTTTTCTCTTCTGGTTTGTATGTCGCCACTTTTTTAGTGCAAAATAAAAGTTATTGCTGTGTTCCATCATTGGAGTTTACTTCCAATTGCTAAAGAAGTATTACAGTCATAATTATTTCACATAGCTATTTTACGAACTTAAAATAAATTTCGTGTTTCAATATATCGATTCAATACGAATTTATTTAACAAAGTTAGCTTAACACCTTTTCAACGGGATTTTTTCAAAAAAGTTTATTTTTAAAAATGTACAGTTTATTTTTCTTTGATTTTTGGACACGTTAAACTTTCATCCTTGCGACTGCTTTTACAAAACAAATTTTGGAAAAATGATATTTTGTATTTTTAAAAAAATTTTAAATGAAGCTTTCGAGTACACTTCTCAGATCTCGCATCTTTAAAAATGTGATTTTGGCAACCATTCAACCATTTTCCTGTCTTGTTGTTGTTGATAGATTTTTGATGAAATCGCATAATTTTGAATAGTTTCATTCTGTTAGAAATATGGGTTTGGCAAAAATGTTTCATCGCATTTCTTATGTCACTGTGTTTAAGAGATTGGCATACTTCATTGTCATTTATATATATATATATATATAATATATTTTTATTGATTTCTTTATAATACATTTTATAGTAATAAAAACCATAAGTCCCTTTTGATTATGTACGCATTTATCAGTGTGTTCTTTTATCAGCGTGGGCTAATATCTATGTGGGCTTTTATCAATGTGGGCTTTTATCAGTATCGGCTTTTATCAATGTGCGCTTTCATCGCTGTGGGCAATTATTATTAACAAATCACACAAAGGCATGCTGGAAGGAGAGAGAAAATACCTTATATACTCCCCCCCCCCTTTTAAGGAAGATTGACGATTAGGGAACCCATTCGCTAAATCCTGGTGGTGACGAATTATTATCAACCACTCTTGAATTTGGGAGCCACTGGAGGAACATTATTTTTTTTTTTAAGCAGGAGTATATGAAAAATGTACAATGCCCTCGCCGGGACTCGAACCTAGACCTCTCGAATACACGCTGTTACCGTTACACCACGAAGGCATGCTAGAAGAAAAATACCTTAAAGTGGTTTGAAATAAAGGTCAGAGTGGAAATTTTATAGTAATAAACGTGTATACAAAACATTTTTTCTTAGAAAGTACTCCACGAAGGCATCTCTCCCGTTAGGCAGGTAGGCAATTCACCCTTTAATTTCTCGAAACAGCCTAGTTTCAATAGACAACAAGTTGCTCATTTATAAAACCGTATTCCGCCCGATCTTCCGGGACCGGAGTCCGGTTTGGGCTAACTCATGTAAATGTTCGAGAAAAAAATTGCAACGAATGCAAAATGTTGTGTTAAGACAGATTACTAACTGACCGTGTTATGTCCGCAATAAGAAGATACACGAGGAGCTTCAAATTGAAGAGCTTAGACATTACTATTGCCGGCTTGCCCGGAATGGTCTACAATTACGATGTGAATAATGTGCAAAACCACAAGCGGCCGATGACCATCCTAGCTAATAATATTGATTAATTCTGTTACTTCACTGCCTATGCATATGTATTCTCTCATTGTATGATTTGTGTTAATATGTTCTCTTTTCTCAGTCTATTAAGCACCGTGAGACTCACACTTGCTCAGAGTTTTTGTGCCTAGTTAGATTTTAAGTGTATTTACAGGATAATCACCAGTTCTCGCCACTTCCTAGCTTGCGTTAATAATGCCCACTAAAGTAAAATAATAATAATAACAATCTTTACATATAATAAAAGAAAGAGTCTGTCTGTGCAAAAGATTCTTTGGTCTGTGTGTTTGTCTTTCGTTCGCGTTGCGTGTAAGCTAATAGACCCACGGCTACGAAATTTGGTACACAGGTGCATCTAGACAAGAGCCAGTACACCTCGAAGCGATTTTTTCGAAATTCGAATTCGAATTTTTTTTATTTTATGTTTTGTGACGAAATTGCGTCATTTGGAGACATAATGAGCTATAGGAAAGCGAGATTTTACTCTACACACTCCATTTTCACATCGCCATGAAACGTAGGCACTTAGCTATTTTACGAACTTAAAATAAATTTCGTGTTTCAATAAATCGATTCAATACAAATTTTTTTTAACAAAGTGAGCTCAATACCTTTTCAACGGGATTTTTACTAAAAAAATTTATTTAAAAAAATGAACTGTTTATTTCGCTTTGATTTTTGGATACGTTAAACTTTCATCGCACGAAGCATGTAATTATTTTTTTTTAAATAAGTTTATAGAATATGTTTTCTCTTCTGGTTTGTATGTCGCCACTTTTTTAGTGCAAAATAAAAGTTATTGCTGTGTTCCATCATTGGAGTTTACTTCCAATTGCTAAAGAAGTATTACAGTCATAATTATTTCACATAGCTATTTTACGAACTTAAAATAAATTTCGTGTTTCAATATATCGATTCAATACGAATTTATTTAACAAAGTTAGCTTAACACCTTTTCAACGGGATTTTTTCAAAAAAGTTTATTTTTAAAAATGTACAGTTTATTTTTCTTTGATTTTTGGACACGTTAAACTTTCATCCTTGCGACTGCTTTTACAAAACAAATTTTGGAAAAATGATATTTTGTATTTTTAAAAAAATTTTAAATGAAGCTTTCGAGTACACTTCTCAGATCTCGCATCTTTAAAAATGTGATTTTGGCAACCATTCAACCATTTTCCTGTCTTGTTGTTGTTGATAGATTTTTGATGAAATCGCATAATTTTGAATAGTTTCATTCTGTTAGAAATATGGGTTTGGCAACAATGTTTCATCGCATTTCTTATGTCACTGTGTTTAAGAGATTGGCATACTTCATTGTCATTTATATATATATATATATATAATATATTTTTATTGATTTCTTTATAATACATTTTATAGTAATAAAAACCATAAGTCCCTTTTGATTATGTACGCATTTATCAGTGTGTTCTTTTATCAGCGTGGGCTAATATCTATGTGGGCTTTTATCAATGTGGGCTTTTATCAGTATCGGCTTTTATCAATGTGCGCTTTCATCGCTGTGGGCAATTATTATTAACAAATCACACAAAGGCATGCTGGAAGGAGAGAGAAAATACCTTATATACTCCCCCCCCCTTTTAAGGAAGATTGACGATTAGGGAACCCATTCGCTAAATCCTGGTGGTGACGAATTATTATCAACCACTCTTGAATTTGGGAGCCACTGGAGGAACATTATTTTTTTTTTTTAAGCAGGAGTATATGAAAAATGTACAATGCCCTCGCCGGGACTCGAACCTAGACCTCTCGAATACACGCTGTTACCGTTACACCACGAAGGCATGCTAGAAGAAAAATACCTTAAAGTGGTTTGAAATAAAGGTCAGAGTGGAAATTTTATAGTAATAAACGTGTATACAAAACATTTTTTCTTAGAAAGTACTCCACGAAGGCATCTCTCCCGTTAGGCAGGTAGGCAATTCACCCTTTAATTTCTGGAAACAGCCTAGTTTCAATAGACAACAAGTTGCTCATTTATAAAACCGTATTCCGCCCGATCTTCCGGGACCGGAGTCCGGTTTGGGCTAACTCATGTAAATGTTCGAGAAAAAAATTGCAACGAATGCAAAATGTTGTGTTAAGACAGATTACTAACTGACCGTGTTATGTCCGCAATAAGAAGATACACGAGGAGCTTCAAATTGAAGAGCTTAGACATTACTATTGCCGGCTTGCCCGGAATGGTCTACAATTACGATGTGAATAATGTGCAAAACCACAAGCGGCCGATGACCATCCTAGCTAATAATATTGATTAATTCTGTTACTTCACTGCCTATGCATATGTATTCTCTCATTGTATGATTTGTGTTAATATGTTCTCTTTTCTCAGTCTATTAAGCACCGTGAGACTCACACTTGCTCAGAGTTTTTGTGCCTAGTTAGATTTTAAGTGTATTTACAGGATAATCACCAGTTCTCGCCACTTCCTAGCTTGCGTTAATATTGCCCACTAAAGTAAAATAATAATAATAACAATCTTTACATATAATAAAAGAAAGAGTCTGTCTGTGCAAAAGATTCTTTGGTCTGTGTGTTTGTCTTTCGTTCGCGTTGCGTGTAAGCTAATAGACCCACGGCTACGAAATTTGGTACACAGGTGCATCTAGACAAGAGCCAGTACACCTCGAAGCGATTTTTTCGAAATTCGAATTCGAATTTTTTTTATTTTATGTTTTGTGACGAAATTGCGTCATTTGGAGACATAATGAGCTATAGGAAAGCGAGATTTTACTCTACACACTCCATTTTCACATCGCCATGAAACGTAGGCACTTAGCTATTTTACGAACTTAAAATAAATTTCGTGTTTCAATAAATCGATTCAATACAAATTTTTTTTAACAAAGTGAGCTCAATACCTTTTCAACGGGATTTTTACTAAAAAAATTTATTTAAAAAAATGAACTGTTTATTTCGCTTTGATTTTTGGATACGTTAAACTTTCATCGCACGAAGCATGTAATTATTTTTTTTTAAATAAGTTTATAGAATATGTTTTCTCTTCTGGTTTGTATGTCGCCACTTTTTTAGTGCAAAATAAAAGTTATTGCTGTGTTCCATCATTGGAGTTTACTTCCAATTGCTAAAGAAGTATTACAGTCATAATTATTTCACATAGCTATTTTACGAACTTAAAATAAATTTCGTGTTTCAATATATCGATTCAATACGAATTTATTTAACAAAGTTAGCTTAACACCTTTTCAACGGGATTTTTTCAAAAAAGTTTATTTTTAAAAATGTACAGTTTATTTTTCTTTGATTTTTGGACACGTTAAACTTTCATCCTTGCGACTGCTTTTACAAAACAAATTTTGGAAAAATGATATTTTGTATTTTTAAAAAAATTTTAAATGAAGCTTTCGAGTACACTTCTCAGATCTCGCATCTTTAAAAATGTGATTTTGGCAACCATTCAACCATTTTCCTGTCTTGTTGTTGTTGATAGATTTTTGATGAAATCGCATAATTTTGAATAGTTTCATTCTGTTAGAAATATGGGTTTGGCAACAATGTTTCATCGCATTTCTTATGTCACTGTGTTTAAGAGATTGGCATACTTCATTGTCATTTATATATATATATATATATAATATATTTTTATTGATTTCTTTATAATACATTTTATAGTAATAAAAACCATAAGTCCCTTTTGATTATGTACGCATTTATCAGTGTGTTCTTTTATCAGCGTGGGCTAATATCTATGTGGGCTTTTATCAATGTGGGCTTTTATCAGTATCGGCTTTTATCAATGTGCGCTTTCATCGCTGTGGGCAATTATTATTAACAAATCACACAAAGGCATGCTGGAAGGAGAGAGAAAATACCTTATATACTCCCCCCCCCCTTTTAAGGAAGATTGACGATTAGGGAACCCATTCGCTAAATCCTGGTGGTGACGAATTATTATCAACCACTCTTGAATTTGGGAGCCACTGGAGGAACATTATTTTTTTTTTTTAAGCAGGAGTATATGAAAAATGTACAATGCCCTCGCCGGGACTCGAACCTAGACCTCTCGAATACACGCTGTTACCGTTACACCACGAAGGCATGCTAGAAGAAAAATACCTTAAAGTGGTTTGAAATAAAGGTCAGAGTGGAAATTTTATAGTAATAAACGTGTATACAAAACATTTTTTCTTAGAAAGTACTCCACGAAGGCATCTCTCCCGTTAGGCAGGTAGGCAATTCACCCTTTAATTTCTGGAAACAGCCTAGTTTCAATAGACAACAAGTTGCTCATTTATAAAACCGTATTCCGCCCGATCTTCCGGGACCGGAGTCCGGTTTGGGCTAACTCATGTAAATGTTCGAGAAAAAAATTGCAACGAATGCAAAATGTTGTGTTAAGACAGATTACTAACTGACCGTGTTATGTCCGCAATAAGAAGATACACCAGGAGCTTCAAATTGAAGAGCTTAGACATTACTATTGCCGGCTTGCCCGGAATGGTCTACAATTACGATGTGAATAATGTGCAAAACCACAAGCGGCCGATGACCATCCTAGCTAATAATATTGATTAATTCTGTTACTTCACTGCCTATGCATATGTATTCTCTCATTGTATGATTTGTGTTAATATGTTCTCTTTTCTCAGTCTATTAAGCACCGTGAGACTCACACTTGCTCAGAGTTTTTGTGCCTAGTTAGATTTTAAGTGTATTTACAGGATAATCACCAGTTCTCGCCACTTCCTAGCTTGCGTTAATATTGCCCACTAAAGTAAAATAATAATAATAACAATCTTTACATATAATAAAAGAAAGAGTCTGTCTGTGCAAAAGATTCTTTGGTCTGTGTGTTTGTCTTTCGTTCGCGTTGCGTGTAAGCTAATAGACCCACGGCTACGAAATTTGGTACACAGGTGCATCTAGACAAGAGCCAGTACACCTCGAAGCGATTTTTTCGAAATTCGAATTCGAATTTTTTTTATTTTATGTTTTGTGACGAAATTGCGTCATTTGGAGACATAATGAGCTATAGGAAAGCGAGATTTTACTCTACACACTCCATTTTCACATCGCCATGAAACGTAGGCACTTAGCTATTTTACGAACTTAAAATAAATTTCGTGTTTCAATAAATCGATTCAATACAAATTTTTTTTAACAAAGTGAGCTCAATACCTTTTCAACGGGATTTTTACTAAAAAAATTTATTTAAAAAAATGAACTGTTTATTTCGCTTTGATTTTTGGATACGTTAAACTTTCATCGCACGAAGCATGTAATTATTTTTTTTTAAATAAGTTTATAGAATATGTTTTCTCTTCTGGTTTGTATGTCGCCACTTTTTTAGTGCAAAATAAAAGTTATTGCTGTGTTCCATCATTGGAGTTTACTTCCAATTGCTAAAGAAGTATTACAGTCATAATTATTTCACATAGCTATTTTACGAACTTAAAATAAATTTCGTGTTTCAATATATCGATTCAATACGAATTTATTTAACAAAGTTAGCTTAACACCTTTTCAACGGGATTTTTTCAAAAAAGTTTATTTTTAAAAATGTACAGTTTATTTTTCTTTGATTTTTGGACACGTTAAACTTTCATCCTTGCGACTGCTTTTACAAAACAAATTTTGGAAAAATGATATTTTGTATTTTTAAAAAAATTTTAAATGAAGCTTTCGAGTACACTTCTCAGATCTCGCATCTTTAAAAATGTGATTTTGGCAACCATTCAACCATTTTCCTGTCTTGTTGTTGTTGATAGATTTTTGATGAAATCGCATAATTTTGAATAGTTTCATTCTGTTAGAAATATGGGTTTGGCAACAATGTTTCATCGCATTTCTTATGTCACTGTGTTTAAGAGATTGGCATACTTCATTGTCATTTACATATATATATATATATAATATATTTTTATTGATTTTTTTATAATACATTTTATAGTAATAAAAACCATAAGTCCCTTTTGATTATGTACGCATTTATCAGTGTGTTCTTTTATCAGCGTGGGCTAATATCTATGTGGGCTTTTATCAATGTGGGCTTTTATCAGTATCGGCTTTTATCAATGTGCGCTTTCATCGCTGTGGGCAATTATTATTAACAAATCACACAAAGGCATGCTGGAAGGAGAGAGAAAATACCTTATATACTCCCCCCCCCCTTTTAAGGAAGATTGACGATTAGGGAACCCATTCGCTAAATCCTGGTGGTGACGAATTATTATCAACCACTCTTGAATTTGGGAGCCACTGGAGGAACATTATTTTTTTTTTTTTAAGCAGGAGTATATGAAAAATGTACAATGCCCTCGCCGGGACTCGAACCTAGACCTCTCGAATACACGCTGTTACCGTTACACCACGAAGGCATGCTAGAAGAAAAATACCTTAAAGTGGTTTGAAATAAAGGTCAGAGTGGAAATTTTATAGTAATAAACGTGTATTCAAAACATTTTTTCTTAGAAAGTACTCCACGAAGGCATCTCTCCCGTTAGGCAGGTAGGCAATTCACCCTTTAATTTCTCGAAACAGCCTAGTTTCAATAGACAACAAGTTGCTCATTTATAAAACCGTATTCCGCCCGATCTTCCGGGACCGGAGTCCGGTTTGGGCTAACTCATGTAAATGTTCGAGAAAAAAATTGCAACGAATGCAAAATGTTGTGTTAAGACAGATTACTAACTGACCGTGTTATGTCCGCAATAAGAAGATACACGAGGAGCTTCAAATTGAAGAGCTTAGACATTACTATTGCCGGCTTGCCCGGAATGGTCTACAATTACGATGTGAATAATGTGCAAAACCACAAGCGGCCGATGACCATCCTAGCTAATAATATTGATTAATTCTGTTACTTCACTGCCTATGCATATGTATTCTCTCATTGTATGATTTGTGTTAATATGTTCTCTTTTCTCAGTCTATTAAGCACCGTGAGACTCACACTTGCTCAGAGTTTTTGTGCCTAGTTAGATTTTAAGTGTATTTACAGGATAATCACCAGTTCTCGCCACTTCCTAGCTTGCGTTAATATTGCCCACTAAAGTAAAATAATAATAATAACAATCTTTACATATAATAAAAGAAAGAGTCTGTCTGTGCAAAAGATTCTTTGGTCTGTGTGTTTGTCTTTCGTTCGCGTTGCGTGTAAGCTAATAGACCCACGGCTACGAAATTTGGTACACAGGTGCATCTAGACAAGAGCCAGTACACCTCGAAGCGATTTTTTCGAAATTCGAATTCGAATTTTTTTTATTTTATGTTTTGTGACGAAATTGCGTCATTTGGAGACATAATGAGCTATAGGAAAGCGAGATTTTACTCTACACACTCCATTTTCACATCGCCATGAAACGTAGGCACTTAGCTATTTTACGAACTTAAAATAAATTTCGTGTTTCAATAAATCGATTCAATACAAATTTTTTTTAACAAAGTGAGCTCAATACCTTTTCAACGGGATTTTTACTAAAAAAATTTATTTAAAAAAATGAACTGTTTATTTCGCTTTGATTTTTGGATACGTTAAACTTTCATCGCACGAAGCATGTTATTATTTTTTTTTAAATAAGTTTATAGAATATGTTTTCTCTTCTGGTTTGTATGTCGCCACTTTTTTAGTGCAAAATAAAAGTTATTGCTGTGTTCCATCATTGGAGTTTACTTCCAATTGCTAAAGAAGTATTACAGTCATAATTATTTCACATAGCTATTTTACGAACTTAAAATAAATTTCGTGTTTCAATATATCGATTCAATACGAATTTATTTAACAAAGTTAGCTTAACACCTTTTCAACGGGATTTTTTCAAAAAAGTTTATTTTTAAAAATGTACAGTTTATTTTTCTTTGATTTTTGGACACGTTAAACTTTCATCCTTGCGACTGCTTTTACAAAACAAATTTTGGAAAAATGATATTTTGTATTTTTAAAAAAATTTTAAATGAAGCTTTCGAGTACACTTCTCAGATCTCGCATCTTTAAAAATGTGATTTTGGCAACCATTCAACCATTTTCCTGTCTTGTTGTTGTTGATAGATTTTTGATGAAATCGCATAATTTTGAATAGTTTCATTCTGTTAGAAATATGGGTTTGGCAACAATGTTTCATCGCATTTCTTATGTCACTGTGTTTAAGAGATTGGCATACTTCATTGTCATTTATATATATATATATATATAATATATTTTTATTGATTTTTTTATAATACATTTTATAGTAATAAAAACCATAAGTCCCTTTTGATTATGTACGCATTTATCAGTGTGTTCTTTTATCAGCGTGGGCTAATATCTATGTGGGCTTTTATCAATGTGGGCTTTTATCAGTATCGGCTTTTATCAATGTGCGCTTTCATCGCTGTGGGCAATTATTATTAACAAATCACACAAAAACATGCTGGAAGGAGAGAGAAAATACCTTATATACTCCCCCCCCCTTTTAAGGAAGATTGACGATTAATGAACCCATTCGCTAAATCCTGGTGGTGACGAATTATTATCAACCACTCTTGAATTTGGGAGCCACTGGAGGAACATTATTTTTTTTTTTTTAAGCAGGAGTATATGAAAAATGTACAATGCCCTCGCCGGGACTCGAACCTAGACCTCTCGAATACACGCTGTTACCGTTACACCACGAAGGCATGCTAGAAGAAAAATACCTTAAAGTGGTTTGAAATAAAGGTCAGAGTGGAAATTTTATAGTAATAAAAACCGTAAGTCCCTTTTGATTATGAGGTTTTTTTATCAGCGGGGGTTTATCACTGTGCGCTTTCATCGCTGTGGGTAATTATCACAGTGGTCTTTTGTCTGGGAACCGTAACGTGTATACAAAACATTTTTTCTTAGAAAGTACTCCACGAAGGCATCTCTCCCGTTAGGCAGGTAGGCAATTCACCCTTTAATTTCTCGAAACAGCCTAGTTTCAATAGACAACAAGTTGCTCATTTATAAAACCGTATTCCGCCCGATCTTCCGGGACCGGAGTCCGGTTTGGGCTAACTCATGTAAATGTTCGAGAAAAAAATTGCAACGAATGCAAAATGTTGTGTTAAGACAGATTACTAACTGACCGTGTTATGTCCGCAATAAGAAGATACACGAGGAGCTTCAAATTGAAGAGCTTAGACATTACTATTGCCGGCTTGCCCGGAATGGTCTACAATTACGATGTGAATAATGTGCAAAACCACAAGCGGCCGATGACCATCCTAGCTAATAATATTGATTAATTCTGTTACTTCACTGCCTATGCATATGTATTCTCTCATTGTATGATTTGTGTTAATATGTTCTCTTTTCTCAGTCTATTAAGCATCGTGAGACTCACACTTGCTCAGAGTTTTTGTGCCTAGTTAGATTTTAAGTGTATTTACAGGATAATCACCAGTTCTCGCCACTTCCTAGCTTGCGTTAATAATGCCCACTAAAGTAAAATAACAATAATAACAATCTTTACATATAATAAAAGAAAGAGTCTGTCTGTGCAAAAGATTCTTTGGTCTGTGTGTTTGTCTTTCGTTCGCGTTGCGTGTAAGCTAATAGACCCACGGCTACGAAATTTGGTACACAGGTGCATCTAGACAAGAGCCAGTACACCTCGAAGCGATTTTTTCGAAATTCGAATTCGAATTTTTTTTATTTTATGTTTTGTGACGAAATTGCGTCATTTGGAGACATAATGAGCTATAGGAAAGCGAGATTTTACTCTACACACTCCATTTTCACATCGCCATGAAACGTAGGCACTTAGCTATTTTACGAACTTAAAATAAATTTCGTGTTTCAATAAATCGATTCAATACAAATTTTTTTTAACAAAGTGAGCTCAATACCTTTTCAACGGGATTTTTACTAAAAAAATTTATTTAAAAAAATGAACTGTTTATTTCGCTTTGATTTTTGGATACGTTAAACTTTCATCGCACGAAGCATGTAATTATTTTTTTTTAAATAAGTTTATAGAATATGTTTTCTCTTCTGGTTTGTATGTCGCCACTTTTTTAGTGCAAAATAAAAGTTATTGCTGTGTTCCATCATTGGAGTTTACTTCCAATTGCTAAAGAAGTATTACAGTCATAATTATTTCACATAGCTATTTTACGAACTTAAAATAAATTTCGTGTTTCAATATATCGATTCAATACGAATTTATTTAACAAAGTTAGCTTAACACCTTTTCAACGGGATTTTTTCAAAAAAGTTTATTTTTAAAAATGTACAGTTTATTTTTCTTTGATTTTTGGACACGTTAAACTTTCATCCTTGCGACTGCTTTTACAAAACAAATTTTGGAAAAATGATATTTTGTATTTTTAAAAAAATTTTAAATGAAGCTTTCGAGTACACTTCTCAGATCTCGCATCTTTAAAAATGTGATTTTGGCAACCATTCAACCATTTTCCTGTCTTGTTGTTGTTGATAGATTTTTGATGAAATCGCATAATTTTGAATAGTTTCATTCTGTTAGAAATATGGGTTTGGCAACAATGTTTCATCGCATTTCTTATGTCACTGTGTTTAAGAGATTGGCATACTTCATTGTCATTTATATATATATATATATATATATAATATATTTTTATTGATTTTTTTATAATACATTTTATAGTAATAAAAACCATAAGTCCCTTTTGATTATGTACGCATTTATCAGTGTGTTCTTTTATCAGCGTGGGCTAATATCTATGTGGGCTTTTATCAATGTGGGCTTTTATCAGTATCGGCTTTTATCAATGTGCGCTTTCATCGCTGTGGGCAATTATTATTAACAAATCACACAAAGGCATGCTGGAAGGAGAGAGAAAATACCTTATATACTCCCCCCCTTTTAAGGAAGATTGACGATTAGGGAACCCATTCGCTAAATCCTGGTGGTGACGAATTATTATCAACCACTCTTGAATTTGGGAGCCACTGGAGGAACATTATTTTTTTTTTTTTTTTAAGCAGGAGTATATGAAAAATGTACAATGCCCTCGCCGGGACTCGAACCTAGACCTCTCGAATACACGCTGTTACCGTTACACCACGAAGGCATGCTAGAAGAAAAATACCTTAAAGTGGTTTGAAATAAAGGTCAGAGTGGAAATTTTATAGTAATAAAAACCGTAAGTCCCTTTTGATTATGAGGTTTTTTTATCAGCGGGGGTTTATCACTGTGCGCTTTCATCGCTGTGGGTAATTATCACAGTGGTCTTTTGTCTGGGAACCGTAACGTGTATACAAAACATTTTTTCTTAGAAAGTACTCCACGAAGGCATCTCTCCCGTTAGGCAGGTAGGCAATTCACCCTTTAATTTCTCGAAACAGCCTAGTTTCAATAGACAACAAGTTGCTCATTTATAAAACCGTATTCCGCCCGATCTTCCGGGACCGGAGTCCGGTTTGGGCTAACTCATGTAAATGTTCGAGAAAAAAATTGCAACGAATGCAAAATGTTGTGTTAAGACAGATTACTAACTGACCGTGTTATGTCCGCAATAAGAAGATACACGAGGAGCTTCAAATTGAAGAGCTTAGACATTACTATTGCCGGCTTGCCCGGAATGGTCTACAATTACGATGTGAATAATGTGCAAAACCACAAGCGGCCGATGACCATCCTAGCTAATAATATTGATTAATTCTGTTACTTCACTGCCTATGCATATGTATTCTCTCATTGTATGATTTGTGTTAATATGTTCTCTTTTCTCAGTCTATTAAGCACCGTGAGACTCACACTTGCTCAGAGTTTTTGTGCCTAGTTAGATTTTAAGTGTATTTACAGGATAATCACCAGTTCTCGCCACTTCCTAGCTTGCGTTAATAATGCCCACTAAAGTAAAATAACAATAATAACAATCTTTACATATAATAAAAGAAAGAGTCTGTCTGTGCAAAAGATTCTTTGGTCTGTGTGTTTGTCTTTCGTTCGCGTTGCGTGTAAGCTAATAGACCCACGGCTACGAAATTTGGTACACAGGTGCATCTAGACAAGAGCCAGTACACCTCGAAGCGATTTTTTCGAAATTCGAATTCGAATTTTTTTTATTTTATGTTTTGTGACGAAATTGCGTCATTTGGAGACATAATGAGCTATAGGAAAGCGAGATTTTACTCTACACACTCCATTTTCACATCGCCATGAAACGTAGGCACTTAGCTATTTTACGAACTTAAAATAAATTTCGTGTTTCAATAAATCGATTCAATACAAATTTTTTTTAACAAAGTGAGCTCAATACCTTTTCAACGGGATTTTTACTAAAAAAATTTATTTAAAAAAATGAACTGTTTATTTCGCTTTGATTTTTGGATACGTTAAACTTTCATCGCACGAAGCATGTAATTATTTTTTTTTAAATAAGTTTATAGAATATGTTTTCTCTTCTGGTTTGTATGTCGCCACTTTTTTAGTGCAAAATAAAAGTTATTGCTGTGTTCCATCATTGGAGTTTACTTCCAATTGCTAAAGAAGTATTACAGTCATAATTATTTCACATAGCTATTTTACGAACTTAAAATAAATTTCGTGTTTCAATATATCGATTCAATACGAATTTATTTAACAAAGTTAGCTTAACACCTTTTCAACGGGATTTTTTCAAAAAAGTTTATTTTTAAAAATGTACAGTTTATTTTTCTTTGATTTTTGGACACGTTAAACTTTCATCCTTGCGACTGCTTTTACAAAACAAATTTTGGAAAAATGATATTTTGTATTTTTAAAAAAATTTTAAATGAAGCTTTCGAGTACACTTCTCAGATCTCGCATCTTTAAAAATGTGATTTTGGCAACCATTCAACCATTTTCCTGTCTTGTTGTTGTTGATAGATTTTTGATGAAATCGCATAATTTTGAATAGTTTCATTCTGTTAGAAATATGGGTTTGGCAACAATGTTTCATCGCATTTCTTATGTCACTGTGTTTAAGAGATTGGCATACTTCATTGTCATTTATATATATATATATATATAATATATTTTTATTGATTTTTTTATAATACATTTTATAGTAATAAAAACCATAAGTCCCTTTTGATTATGTACGCATTTATCAGTGTGTTCTTTTATCAGCGTGGGCTAATATCTATGTGGGCTTTTATCAATGTGGGCTTTTATCAGTATCGGCTTTTATCAATGTGCGCTTTCATCGCTGTGGGCAATTATTATTAACAAATCACACAAAAACATGCTGGAAGGAGAGAGAAAATACCTTATATACTCCCCCCCCCTTTTAAGGAAGATTGACGATTAATGAACCCATTCGCTAAATCCTGGTGGTGACGAATTATTATCAACCACTCTTGAATTTGGGAGCCACTGGAGGAACATTATTTTTTTTTTTTTAAGCAGGAGTATATGAAAAATGTACAATGCCCTCGCCGGGACTCGAACCTAGACCTCTCGAATACACGCTGTTACCGTTACACCACGAAGGCATGCTAGAAGAAAAATACCTTAAAGTGGTTTGAAATAAAGGTCAGAGTGGAAATTTTATAGTAATAAAAACCGTAAGTCCCTTTTGATTATGAGGTTTTTTTATCAGCGGGGGTTTATCACTGTGCGCTTTCATCGCTGTGGGTAATTATCACAGTGGTCTTTTGTCTGGGAACCGTAACGTGTATACAAAACATTTTTTCTTAGAAAGTACTCCACGAAGGCATCTCTCCCGTTAGGCAGGTAGGCAATTCACCCTTTAATTTCTCGAAACAGCCTAGTTTCAATAGACAACAAGTTGCTCATTTATAAAACCGTATTCCGCCCGATCTTCCGGGACCGGAGTCCGGTTTGGGCTAACTCATGTAAATGTTCGAGAAAAAAATTGCAACGAATGCAAAATGTTGTGTTAAGACAGATTACTAACTGACCGTGTTATGTCCGCAATAAGAAGATACACGAGGAGCTTCAAATTGAAGAGCTTAGACATTACTATTGCCGGCTTGCCCGGAATGGTCTACAATTACGATGTGAATAATGTGCAAAACCACAAGCGGCCGATGACCATCCTAGCTAATAATATTGATTAATTCTGTTACTTCACTGCCTATGCATATGTATTCTCTCATTGTATGATTTGTGTTAATATGTTCTCTTTTCTCAGTCTATTAAGCATCGTGAGACTCACACTTGCTCAGAGTTTTTGTGCCTAGTTAGATTTTAAGTGTATTTACAGGATAATCACCAGTTCTCGCCACTTCCTAGCTTGCGTTAATAATGCCCACTAAAGTAAAATAACAATAATAACAATCTTTACATATAATAAAAGAAAGAGTCTGTCTGTGCAAAAGATTCTTTGGTCTGTGTGTTTGTCTTTCGTTCGCGTTGCGTGTAAGCTAATAGACCCACGGCTACGAAATTTGGTACACAGGTGCATCTAGACAAGAGCCAGTACACCTCGAAGCGATTTTTTCGAAATTCGAATTCGAATTTTTTTTATTTTATGTTTTGTGACGAAATTGCGTCATTTGGAGACATAATGAGCTATAGGAAAGCGAGATTTTACTCTACACACTCCATTTTCACATCGCCATGAAACGTAGGCACTTAGCTATTTTACGAACTTAAAATAAATTTCGTGTTTCAATAAATCGATTCAATACAAATTTTTTTTAACAAAGTGAGCTCAATACCTTTTCAACGGGATTTTTACTAAAAAAATTTATTTAAAAAAATGAACTGTTTATTTCGCTTTGATTTTTGGATACGTTAAACTTTCATCGCACGAAGCATGTAATTATTTTTTTTTAAATAAGTTTATAGAATATGTTTTCTCTTCTGGTTTGTATGTCGCCACTTTTTTAGTGCAAAATAAAAGTTATTGCTGTGTTCCATCATTGGAGTTTACTTCCAATTGCTAAAGAAGTATTACAGTCATAATTATTTCACATAGCTATTTTACGAACTTAAAATAAATTTCGTGTTTCAATATATCGATTCAATACGAATTTATTTAACAAAGTTAGCTTAACACCTTTTCAACGGGATTTTTTCAAAAAAGTTTATTTTTAAAAATGTACAGTTTATTTTTCTTTGATTTTTGGACACGTTAAACTTTCATCCTTGCGACTGCTTTTACAAAACAAATTTTGGAAAAATGATATTTTGTATTTTTAAAAAAATTTTAAATGAAGCTTTCGAGTACACTTCTCAGATCTCGCATCTTTAAAAATGTGATTTTGGCAACCATTCAACCATTTTCCTGTCTTGTTGTTGTTGATAGATTTTTGATGAAATCGCATAATTTTGAATAGTTTCATTCTGTTAGAAATATGGGTTTGGCAACAATGTTTCATCGCATTTCTTATGTCACTGTGTTTAAGAGATTGGCATACTTCATTGTCATTTATATATATATATATATATATATAATATATTTTTATTGATTTTTTTATAATACATTTTATAGTAATAAAAACCATAAGTCCCTTTTGATTATGTACGCATTTATCAGTGTGTTCTTTTATCAGCGTGGGCTAATATCTATGTGGGCTTTTATCAATGTGGGCTTTTATCAGTATCGGCTTTTATCAATGTGCGCTTTCATCGCTGTGGGCAATTATTATTAACAAATCACACAAAGGCATGCTGGAAGGAGAGAGAAAATACCTTATATACTCCCCCCCTTTTAAGGAAGATTGACGATTAGGGAACCCATTCGCTAAATCCTGGTGGTGACGAATTATTATCAACCACTCTTGAATTTGGGAGCCACTGGAGGAACATTATTTTTTTTTTTTTTTTAAGCAGGAGTATATGAAAAATGTACAATGCCCTCGCCGGGACTCGAACCTAGACCTCTCGAATACACGCTGTTACCGTTACACCACGAAGGCATGCTAGAAGAAAAATACCTTAAAGTGGTTTGAAATAAAGGTCAGAGTGGAAATTTTATAGTAATAAAAACCGTAAGTCCCTTTTGATTATGAGGTTTTTTTATCAGCGGGGGTTTATCACTGTGCGCTTTCATCGCTGTGGGTAATTATCACAGTGGTCTTTTGTCTGGGAACCGTAACGTGTATACAAAACATTTTTTCTTAGAAAGTACTCCACGAAGGCATCTCTCCCGTTAGGCAGGTAGGCAATTCACCCTTTAATTTCTCGAAACAGCCTAGTTTCAATAGACAACAAGTTGCTCATTTATAAAACCGTATTCCGCCCGATCTTCCGGGACCGGAGTCCGGTTTGGGCTAACTCATGTAAATGTTCGAGAAAAAAATTGCAACGAATGCAAAATGTTGTGTTAAGACAGATTACTAACTGACCGTGTTATGTCCGCAATAAGAAGATACACGAGGAGCTTCAAATTGAAGAGCTTAGACATTACTATTGCCGGCTTGCCCGGAATGGTCTACAATTACGATGTGAATAATGTGCAAAACCACAAGCGGCCGATGACCATCCTAGCTAATAATATTGATTAATTCTGTTACTTCACTGCCTATGCATATGTATTCTCTCATTGTATGATTTGTGTTAATATGTTCTCTTTTCTCAGTCTATTAAGCACCGTGAGACTCACACTTGCTCAGAGTTTTTGTGCCTAGTTAGATTTTAAGTGTATTTACAGGATAATCACCAGTTCTCGCCACTTCCTAGCTTGCGTTAATAATGCCCACTAAAGTAAAATAACAATAATAACAATCTTTACATATAATAAAAGAAAGAGTCTGTCTGTGCAAAAGATTCTTTGGTCTGTGTGTTTGTCTTTCGTTCGCGTTGCGTGTAAGCTAATAGACCCACGGCTACGAAATTTGGTACACAGGTGCATCTAGACAAGAGCCAGTACACCTCGAAGCGATTTTTTCGAAATTCGAATTCGAATTTTTTTTATTTTATGTTTTGTGACGAAATTGCGTCATTTGGAGACATAATGAGCTATAGGAAAGCGAGATTTTACTCTACACACTCCATTTTCACATCGCCATGAAACGTAGGCACTTAGCTATTTTACGAACTTAAAATAAATTTCGTGTTTCAATAAATCGATTCAATACAAATTTTTTTTAACAAAGTGAGCTCAATACCTTTTCAACGGGATTTTTACTAAAAAAATTTATTTAAAAAAATGAACTGTTTATTTCGCTTTGATTTTTGGATACGTTAAACTTTCATCGCACGAAGCATGTAATTATTTTTTTTTAAATAAGTTTATAGAATATGTTTTCTCTTCTGGTTTGTATGTCGCCACTTTTTTAGTGCAAAATAAAAGTTATTGCTGTGTTCCATCATTGGAGTTTACTTCCAATTGCTAAAGAAGTATTACAGTCATAATTATTTCACATAGCTATTTTACGAACTTAAAATAAATTTCGTGTTTCAATATATCGATTCAATACGAATTTATTTAACAAAGTTAGCTTAACACCTTTTCAACGGGATTTTTTCAAAAAAGTTTATTTTTAAAAATGTACAGTTTATTTTTCTTTGATTTTTGGACACGTTAAACTTTCATCCTTGCGACTGCTTTTACAAAACAAATTTTGGAAAAATGATATTTTGTATTTTTAAAAAAATTTTAAATGAAGCTTTCGAGTACACTTCTCAGATCTCGCATCTTTAAAAATGTGATTTTGGCAACCATTCAACCATTTTCCTGTCTTGTTGTTGTTGATAGATTTTTGATGAAATCGCATAATTTTGAATAGTTTCATTCTGTTAGAAATATGGGTTTGGCAACAATGTTTCATCGCATTTCTTATGTCACTGTGTTTAAGAGATTGGCATACTTCATTGTCATTTATATATATATATATATATAATATATTTTTATTGATTTTTTTATAATACATTTTATAGTAATAAAAACCATAAGTCCCTTTTGATTATGTACGCATTTATCAGTGTGTTCTTTTATCAGCGTGGGCTAATATCTATGTGGGCTTTTATCAATGTGGGCTTTTATCAGTATCGGCTTTTATCAATGTGCGCTTTCATCGCTGTGGGCAATTATTATTAACAAATCACACAAAAACATGCTGGAAGGAGAGAGAAAATACCTTATATACTCCCCCCCCCTTTTAAGGAAGATTGACGATTAGGGAACCCATTCGCTAAATCCTGGTGGTGACGAATTATTATCAACCACTCTTGAATTTGGGAGCCACTGGAGGAACATTATTTTTTTTTTTTTTTTAAGCAGGAGTATATGAAAAATGTACAATGCCCTCGCCGGGACTCGAACCTAGACCTCTCGAATACACGCTGTTACCGTTACACCACGAAGGCATGCTAGAAGAAAAATACCTTAAAGTGGTTTGAAATAAAGGTCAGAGTGGAAATTTTATAGTAATAAAAACCGTAAGTCCCTTTTGATTATGAGGTTTTTTTATCAGCGGGGGTTTATCACTGTGCGCTTTCATCGCTGTGGGTAATTATCACAGTGGTCTTTTGTCTGGGAACCGTAACGTGTATACAAAACATTTTTTCTTAGAAAGTACTCCACGAAGGCATCTCTCCCGTTAGGCAGGTAGGCAATTCACCCTTTAATTTCTCGAAACAGCCTAGTTTCAATAGACAACAAGTTGCTCATTTATAAAACCGTATTCCGCCCGATCTTCCGGGACCGGAGTCCGGTTTGGGCTAACTCATGTAAATGTTCGAGAAAAAAATTGCAACGAATGCAAAATGTTGTGTTAAGACAGATTACTAACTGACCGTGTTATGTCCGCAATAAGAAGATACACGAGGAGCTTCAAATTGAAGAGCTTAGACATTACTATTGCCGGCTTGCCCGGAATGGTCTACAATTACGATGTGAATAATGTGCAAAACCACAAGCGGCCGATGACCATCCTAGCTAATAATATTGATTAATTCTGTTACTTCACTGCCTATGCATATGTATTCTCTCATTGTATGATTTGTGTTAATATGTTCTCTTTTCTTAGTCTATTAAGCACCGTGAGACTCACACTTGCTCAGAGTTTTTGTGCCTAGTTAGATTTTAAGTGTATTTACAGGATAATCACCAGTTCTCGCCACTTCCTAGCTTGCGTTAATAATGCCCACTAAAGTAAAATAATAATAATAACAATCTTTACATATAATAAAAGAAAGAGTCTGTCTGTGCAAAAGATTCTTTGGTCTGTGTGTTTGTCTTTCGTTCGCGTTGCGTGTAAGCTAATAGACCCACGGCTACGAAATTTGGTACACAGGTGCATCTAGACAAGAGCCAGTACACCTCGAAGCGATTTTTTCGAAATTCGAATTCGAATTTTTTTTATTTTATGTTTTGTGACGAAATTGCGTCATTTGGAGACATAATGAGCTATAGGAAAGCGAGATTTTACTCTACACACTCCATTTTCACATCGCCATGAAACGTAGGCACTTAGCTATTTTACGAACTTAAAATAAATTTCGTGTTTCAATAAATCGATTCAATACAAATTTTTTTTAACAAAGTGAGCTCAATACCTTTTCAACGGGATTTTTACTAAAAAAATTTATTTAAAAAAATGAACTGTTTATTTCGCTTTGATTTTTGGATACGTTAAACTTTCATCGCACGAAGCATGTAATTATTTTTTTTTAAATAAGTTTATAGAATATGTTTTCTCTTCTGGTTTGTATGTCGCCACTTTTTTAGTGCAAAATAAAAGTTATTGCTGTGTTCCATCATTGGAGTTTACTTCCAATTGCTAAAGAAGTATTACAGTCATAATTATTTCACATAGCTATTTTACGAACTTAAAATAAATTTCGTGTTTCAATATATCGATTCAATACGAATTTATTTAACAAAGTTAGCTTAACACCTTTTCAACGGGATTTTTTCAAAAAAGTTTATTTTTAAAAATGTACAGTTTATTTTTCTTTGATTTTTGGACACGTTAAACTTTCATCCTTGCGACTGCTTTTACAAAACAAATTTTGGAAAAATGATATTTTGTATTTTTAAAAAAATTTTAAATGAAGCTTTCGAGTACACTTCTCAGATCTCGCATCTTTAAAAATGTGATTTTGGCAACCATTCAACCATTTTCCTGTCTTGTTGTTGTTGATAGATTTTTGATGAAATCGCATAATTTTGAATAGTTTCATTCTGTTAGAAATATGGGTTTGGCAACAATGTTTCATCGCATTTCTTATGTCACTGTGTTTAAGAGATTGGCATACTTCATTGTCATTTATATATATATATATATATAATATATTTTTATTGATTTTTTTATAATACATTTTATAGTAATAAAAACCATAAGTCCCTTTTGATTATGTACGCATTTATCAGTGTGTTCTTTTATCAGCGTGGGCTAATATCTATGTGGGCTTTTATCAATGTGGGCTTTTATCAGTATCGGCTTTTATCAATGTGCGCTTTCATCGCTGTGGGCAATTATTATTAACAAATCACACAAAGGCATGCTGGAAGGAGAGAGAAAATACCTTATATACTCCCCCCCCTTTTAAGGAAGATTGACGATTAGGGAACCCATTCGCTAAATCCTGGTGGTGACGAATTATTATCAACCACTCTTGAATTTGGGTGCCACTGGAGGAACATTATTTTTTTTTTTTTTTAAGCAGGAGTATATGAAAAATGTACAATGCCCTCGCCGGGACTCGAACCTAGACCTCTCGAATACACGCTGTTACCGTTACACCACGAAGGCATGCTAGAAGAAAAATACCTTAAAGTGGTTTGAAATAAAGGTCAGAGTGGAAATTTTATAGTAATAAAAACCGTAAGTCCCTTTTGATTATGAGGTTTTTTTATCAGCGGGGGTTTATCACTGTGCGCTTTCATCGCTGTGGGTAATTATCACAGTGGTCTTTTGTCTGGGAACCGTAACGTGTATACAAAACATTTTTTCTTAGAAAGTACTCCACGAAGGCATCTCTCCCGTTAGGCAGGTAGGCAATTCACCCTTTAATTTCTCGAAACAGCCTAGTTTCAATAGACAACAAGTTGCTCATTTATAAAACCGTATTCCGCCCGATCTTCCGGGACCGGAGTCCGGTTTGGGCTAACTCATGTAAATGTTCGAGAAAAAAATTGCAACGAATGCAAAATGTTGTGTTAAGACAGATTACTAACTGACCGTGTTATGTCCGCAATAAGAAGATACACGAGGAGCTTCAAATTGAAGAGCTTAGACATTACTATTGCCGGCTTGCCCGGAATGGTCTACAATTACGATGTGAATAATGTGCAAAACCACAAGCGGCCGATGACCATCCTAGCTAATAATATTGATTAATTCTGTTACTTCACTGCCTATGCATATGTATTCTCTCATTGTATGATTTGTGTTAATATGTTCTCTTTTCTCAGTCTATTAAGCACCGTGAGACTCACACTTGCTCAGAGTTTTTGTGCCTAGTTAGATTTTAAGTGTATTTACAGGATAATCACCAGTTCTCGCCACTTCCTAGCTTGCGTTAATAATGCCCACTAAAGTAAAATAATAATAATAACAATCTTTACATATAATAAAAGAAAGAGTCTGTCTGTGCAAAAGATTCTTTGGTCTGTGTGTTTGTCTTTCGTTCGCGTTGCGTGTAATGCGCTAATAGACCCACGGCTACGAAATTTGGTACACAGGTGCATCTAGACAAGAGCCAGTACACCTCGAAGCGATTTTTTCGAAATTCGAATTCGAATTTTTTTTATTTTATGTTTTGTGACGAAATTGCGTCATTTGGAGACATAATGAGCTATAGGAAAGCGAGATTTTACTCTACACACTCCATTTTCACATCGCCATGAAACGTAGGCACTTAGCTATTTTACGAACTTAAAATAAATTTCGTGTTTCAATAAATCGATTCAATACAAATTTTTTTTAACAAAGTGAGCTCAATACCTTTTCAACGGGATTTTTACTAAAAAAATTTATTTAAAAAAATGAACTGTTTATTTCGCTTTGATTTTTGGATACGTTAAACTTTCATCGCACGAAGCATGTAATTATTTTTTTTTAAATAAGTTTATAGAATATGTTTTCTCTTCTGGTTTGTATGTCGCCACTTTTTTAGTGCAAAATAAAAGTTATTGCTGTGTTCCATCATTGGAGTTTACTTCCAATTGCTAAAGAAGTATTACAGTCATAATTATTTCACATAGCTATTTTACGAACTTAAAATAAATTTCGTGTTTCAATATATCGATTCAATACGAATTTATTTAACAAAGTTAGCTTAACACCTTTTCAACGGGATTTTTTCAAAAAAGTTTATTTTTAAAAATGTACAGTTTATTTTTCTTTGATTTTTGGACACGTTAAACTTTCATCCTTGCGACTGCTTTTACAAAACAAATTTTGGAAAAATGATATTTTGTATTTTTAAAAAAATTTTAAATGAAGCTTTCGAGTACACTTCTCAGATCTCGCATCTTTAAAAATGTGATTTTGGCAACCATTCAACCATTTTCCTGTCTTGTTGTTGTTGATAGATTTTTGATGAAATCGCATAATTTTGAATAGTTTCATTCTGTTAGAAATATGGGTTTGGCAACAATGTTTCATCGCATTTCTTATGTCACTGTGTTTAAGAGATTGGCATACTTCATTGTCATTTATATATATATATATATATATAATATATTTTTATTGATTTTTTTATAATACATTTTATAGTAATAAAAACCATAAGTCCCTTTTGATTATGTACGCATTTATCAGTGTGTTCTTTTATCAGCGTGGGCTAATATCTATGTGGGCTTTTATCAATGTGGGCTTTTATCAGTATCGGCTTTTATCAATGTGCGCTTTCATCGCTGTGGGCAATTATTATTAACAAATCACACAAAGGCATGCTGGAAGGAGAGAGAAAATACCTTATATACTCCCCCCCCTTTTAAGGAAGATTGACGATTAGGGAACCCATTCGCTAAATCCTGGTGGTGACGAATTATTATCAACCACTCTTGAATTTGGGAGCCACTGGAGGAACATTATTTTTTTTTTTTTTAAGCAGGAGTATATGAAAAATGTACAATGCCCTCGCCGGGACTCGAACCTAGACCTCTCGAATACACGCTGTTACCGTTACACCACGAAGGCATGCTAGAAGAAAAATACCTTAAAGTGGTTTGAAATAAAGGTCAGAGTGGAAATTTTATAGTAATAAAAACCGTAAGTCCCTTTTGATTATGAGGTTTTTTTATCAGCGGGGGTTTATCACTGTGCGCTTTCATCGCTGTGGGTAATTATCACAGTGGTCTTTTGTCTGGGAACCGTAACGTGTATACAAAACATTTTTTCTTAGAAAGTACTCCACGAAGGCATCTCTCCCGTTAGGCAGGTAGGCAATTCACCCTTTAATTTCTCGAAACAGCCTAGTTTCAATAGACAACAAGTTGCTCATTTATAAAACCGTATTCCGCCCGATCTTCCGGGACCGGAGTCCGGTTTGGGCTAACTCATGTAAATGTTCGAGAAAAAAATTGCAACGAATGCAAAATGTTGTGTTAAGACAGATTACTAACTGACCGTGTTATGTCCGCAATAAGAAGATACACGAGGAGCTTCAAATTGAAGAGCTTAGACATTACTATTGCCGGCTTGCCCGGAATGGTCTACAATTACGATGTGAATAATGTGCAAAACCACAAGCGGCCGATGACCATCCTAGCTAATAATATTGATTAATTCTGTTACTTCACTGCCTATGCATATGTATTCTCTCATTGTATGATTTGTGTTAATATGTTCTCTTTTCTCAGTCTATTAAGCACCGTGAGACTCACACTTGCTCAGAGTTTTTGTGCCTAGTTAGATTTTAAGTGTATTTACAGGATAATCACCAGTTCTCGCCACTTCCTAGCTTGCGTTAATAATGCCCACTAAAGTAAAATAACAATAATAACAATCTTTACATATAATAAAAGAAAGAGTCTGTCTGTGCAAAAGATTCTTTGGTCTGTGTGTTTGTCTTTCGTTCGCGTTGCGTGTAAGCTAATAGACCCACGGCTACGAAATTTGGTACACAGGTGCATCTAGACAAGAGCCAGTACACCTCGAAGCGATTTTTTCGAAATTCGAATTCGAATTTTTTTTATTTTATGTTTTGTGACGAAATTGCGTCATTTGGAGACATAATGAGCTATAGGAAAGCGAGATTTTACTCTACACACTCCATTTTCACATCGCCATGAAACGTAGGCACTTAGCTATTTTACGAACTTAAAATAAATTTCGTGTTTCAATAAATCGATTCAATACAAATTTTTTTTAACAAAGTGAGCTCAATACCTTTTCAACGGGATTTTTACTAAAAAAATTTATTTAAAAAAATGAACTGTTTATTTCGCTTTTATTTTTGGATACGTTAAACTTTCATCGCACGAAGCATGTAATTATTTTTTTTTTAAATAAGTTTATAGAATATGTTTTCTCTTCTGGTTTGTATGTCGCCACTTTTTTAGTGCAAAATAAAAGTTATTGCTGTGTTCCATCATTGGAGTTTACTTCCAATTGCTAAAGAAGTATTACAGTCATAATTATTTCACATAGCTATTTTACGAACTTAAAATAAATTTCGTGTTTCAATATATCGATTCAATACGAATTTATTTAACAAAGTTAGCTTAACACCTTTTCAACGGGATTTTTTCAAAAAAGTTTATTTTTAAAAATGTACAGTTTATTTTTCTTTGATTTTTGGACACGTTAAACTTTCATCCTTGCGACTGCTTTTACAAAACAAATTTTGGAAAAATGATATTTTGTATTTTTAAAAAAATTTTAAATGAAGCTTTCGAGTACACTTCTCAGATCTCGCATCTTTAAAAATGTGATTTTGGCAACCATTCAACCATTTTCCTGTCTTGTTGTTGTTGATAGATTTTTGATGAAATCGCATAATTTTGAATAGTTTCATTCTGTTAGAAATATGGGTTTGGCAACAATGTTTCATCGCATTTCTTATGTCACTGTGTTTAAGAGATTGGCATACTTCATTGTCATTTATATATATATATATATATAATATATTTTTATTGATTTTTTTATAATACATTTTATAGTAATAAAAACCATAAGTCCCTTTTGATTATGTACGCATTTATCAGTGTGTTCTTTTATCAGCGTGGGCTAATATCTATGTGGGCTTTTATCAATGTGGGCTTTTATCAGTATCGGCTTTTATCAATGTGCGCTTTCATCGCTGTGGGCAATTATTATTAACAAATCACACAAAAACATGCTGGAAGGAGAGAGAAAATACCTTATATACTCCCCCCCCCTTTTAAGGAAGATTGACGATTAGGGAACCCATTCGCTAAATCCTGGTGGTGACGAATTATTATCAACCACTCTTGAATTTGGGAGCCACTGGAGGAACATTATTTTTTTTTTTTTTTAAGCAGGAGTATATGAAAAATGTACAATGCCCTCGCCGGGACTCGAACCTAGACCTCTCGAATACACGCTGTTACCGTTACACCACGAAGGCATGCTAGAAGAAAAATACCTTAAAGTGGTTTGAAATAAAGGTCAGAGTGGAAATTTTATAGTAATAAAAACCGTAAGTCCCTTTTGATTATGAGGTTTTTTTATCAGCGGGGGTTTATCACTGTGCGCTTTCATCGCTGTGGGTAATTATCACAGTGGTCTTTTGTCTGGGAACCGTAACGTGTATACAAAACATTTTTTCTTAGAAAGTACTCCACGAAGGCATCTCTCCCGTTAGGCAGGTAGGCAATTCACCCTTTAATTTCTCGAAACAGCCTAGTTTCAATAGACAACAAGTTGCTCATTTATAAAACCGTATTCCGCCCGATCTTCCGGGACCGGAGTCCGGTTTGGGCTAACTCATGTAAATGTTCGAGAAAAAAATTGCAACGAATGCAAAATGTTGTGTTAAGACAGATTACTAACTGACCGTGTTATGTCCGCAATAAGAAGATACACGAGGAGCTTCAAATTGAAGAGCTTAGACATTACTATTGCCGGCTTGCCCGGAATGGTCTACAATTACGATGTGAATAATGTGCAAAACCACAAGCGGCCGATGACCATCCTAGCTAATAATATTGATTAATTCTGTTACTTCACTGCCTATGCATATGTATTCTCTCATTGTATGATTTGTGTTAATATGTTGTCTTTTCTCAGTCTATTAAGCACCGTGAGACTCACACTTGCTCAGAGTTTTTGTGCCTAGTTAGATTTTAAGTGTATTTACAGGATAATCACCAGTTCTCGCCACTTCCTAGCTTGCGTTAATAATGCCCACTAAAGTAAAATAATAATAATAACAATCTTTACATATAATAAAAGAAAGAGTCTGTCTGTGCAAAAGATTCTTTGGTCTGTGTGTTTGTCTTTCGTTCGCGTTGCGTGTAAGCTAATAGACCCACGGCTACGAAATTTGGTACACAGGTGCATCTAGACAAGAGCCAGTACACCTCGAAGCGATTTTTTCGAAATTCGAATTCGAATTTTTTTTATTTTATGTTTTGTGACGAAATTGCGTCATTTGGAGACATAATGAGCTATAGGAAAGCGAGATTTTACTCTACACACTCCATTTTCACATCGCCATGAAACGTAGGCACTTAGCTATTTTACGAACTTAAAATAAATTTCGTGTTTCAATAAATCGATTCAATACAAATTTTTTTTAACAAAGTGAGCTCAATACCTTTTCAACGGGATTTTTACTAAAAAAATTTATTTAAAAAAATGAACTGTTTATTTCGCTTTGATTTTTGGATACGTTAAACTTTCATCGCACGAAGCATGTAATTATTTTTTTTTTAAATAAGTTTATAGAATATGTTTTCTCTTCTGGTTTGTATGTCGCCACTTTTTTAGTGCAAAATAAAAGTTATTGCTGTGTTCCATCATTGGAGTTTACTTCCAATTGCTAAAGAAGTATTACAGTCATAATTATTTCACATAGCTATTTTACGAACTTAAAATAAATTTCGTGTTTCAATATATCGATTCAATACGAATTTATTTAACAAAGTTAGCTTAACACCTTTTCAACGGGATTTTTTCAAAAAAGTTTATTTTTAAAAATGTACAGTTTATTTTTCTTTGATTTTTGGACACGTTAAACTTTCATCCTTGCGACTGCTTTTACAAAACAAATTTTGGAAAAATGATATTTTGTATTTTTAAAAAAATTTTAAATGAAGCTTTCGAGTACACTTCTCAGATCTCGCATCTTTAAAAATGTGATTTTGGCAACCATTCAACCATTTTCCTGTCTTGTTGTTGTTGATAGATTTTTGATGAAATCGCATAATTTTGAATAGTTTCATTCTGTTAGAAATATGGGTTTGGCAACAATGTTTCATCGCATTTCTTATGTCACTGTGTTTAAGAGATTGGCATACTTCATTGTCATTTATATATATATATATATATAATATATTTTTATTGATTTTTTTATAATACATTTTATAGTAATAAAAACCATAAGTCCCTTTTGATTATGTACGCATTTATCAGTGTGTTCTTTTATCAGCGTGGGCTAATATCTATGTGGGCTTTTATCAATGTGGGCTTTTATCAGTATCGGCTTTTATCAATGTGCGCTTTCATCGCTGTGGGCAATTATTATTAACAAATCACACAAAAACATGCTGGAAGGAGAGAGAAAATACCTTATATACTCCCCCCCCCTTTTAAGGAAGATTGACGATTAGGGAACCCATTCGCTAAATCCTGGTGGTGACGAATTATTATCAACCACTCTTGAATTTGGGAGCCACTGGAGGAACATTATTTTTTTTTTTTTTTAAGCAGGAGTATATGAAAAATGTACAATGCCCTCGCCGGGACTCGAACCTAGACCTCTCGAATACACGCTGTTACCGTTACACCACGAAGGCATGCTAGAAGAAAAATACCTTAAAGTGGTTTGAAATAAAGGTCAGAGTGGAAATTTTATAGTAATAAAAACCGTAAGTCCCTTTTGATTATGAGGTTTTTTTATCAGCGGGGGTTTATCACTGTGCGCTTTCATCGCTGTGGGTAATTATCACAGTGGTCTTTTGTCTGGGAACCGTAACGTGTATACAAAACATTTTTTCTTAGAAAGTACTCCACGAAGGCATCTCTCCCGTTAGGCAGGTAGGCAATTCAGCCTTTAATTTCTCGAAACAGCCTAGTTTCAATAGACAACAAGTTGCTCATTTATAAAACCGTATTCCGCCCGATCTTCCGGGACCGGAGTCCGGTTTGGGCTAACTCATGTAAATGTTCGAGAAAAAAATTGCAACGAATGCAAAATGTTGTGTTAAGACAGATTACTAACTGACCGTGTTATGTCCGCAATAAGAAGATACACGAGGAGCTTCAAATTGAAGAGCTTAGACATTACTATTGCCGGCTTGCCCGGAATGGTCTACAATTACGATGTGAATAATGTGCAAAACCACAAGCGGCCGATGACCATCCTAGCTAATAATATTGATTAATTCTGTTACTTCACTGCCTATGCATATGTATTCTCTCATTGTATGATTTGTGTTAATATGTTCTCTTTTCTCAGTCTATTAAGCACCGTGAGACTCACACTTGCTCAGAGTTTTTGTGCCTAGTTAGATTTTAAGTGTATTTACAGGATAATCACCAGTTCTCGCCACTTCCTAGCTTGCGTTAATAATGCCCACTAAAGTAAAATAATAATAATAACAATCTTTACATATAATAAAAGAAAGAGTCTGTCTGTGCAAAAGATTCTTTGGTCTGTGTGTTTGTCTTTCGTTCGCGTTGCGTGTAAGCTAATAGACCCACGGCTACGAAATTTGGTACACAGGTGCATCTAGACAAGAGCCAGTACACCTCGAAGCGATTTTTTCGAAATTCGAATTCGAATTTTTTTTATTTTATGTTTTGTGACGAAATTGCGTCATTTGGAGACATAATGAGCTATAGGAAAGCGAGATTTTACTCTACACACTCCATTTTCACATCGCCATGAAACGTAGGCACTTAGCTATTTTACGAACTTAAAATAAATTTCGTGTTTCAATAAATCGATTCAATACAAATTTTTTTTAACAAAGTGAGCTCAATACCTTTTCAACGGGATTTTTACTAAAAAAATTTATTTAAAAAAATGAACTGTTTATTTCGCTTTGATTTTTGGATACGTTAAACTTTCATCGCACGAAGCATGTAATTATTTTTTTTTAAATAAGTTTATAGAATATGTTTTCTCTTCTGGTTTGTATGTCGCCACTTTTTTAGTGCAAAATAAAAGTTATTGCTGTGTTCCATCATTGGAGTTTACTTCCAATTGCTAAAGAAGTATTACAGTCATAATTATTTCACATAGCTATTTTACGAACTTAAAATAAATTTCGTGTTTCAATATATCGATTCAATACGAATTTATTTAACAAAGTTAGCTTAACACCTTTTCAACGGGATTTTTTCAAAAAAGTTTATTTTTAAAAATGTACAGTTTATTTTTCTTTGATTTTTGGACACGTTAAACTTTCATCCTTGCGACTGCTTTTACAAAACAAATTTTGGAAAAATGATATTTTGTATTTTTAAAAAAATTTTAAATGAAGCTTTCGAGTACACTTCTCAGATCTCGCATCTTTAAAAATGTGATTTTGGCAACCATTCAACCATTTTCCTGTCTTGTTGTTGTTGATAGATTTTTGATGAAATCGCATAATTTTGAATAGTTTCATTCTGTTAGAAATATGGGTTTGGCAACAATGTTTCATCGCATTTCTTATGTCACTGTGTTTAAGAGATTGGCATACTTCATTGTCATTTATATATATATATATATATATAATATATTTTTATTGATTTTTTTATAATACATTTTATAGTAATAAAAACCATAAGTCCCTTTTGATTATATACGCATTTATCAGTGTGTTCTTTTATCAGCGTGGGCTAATATCTATGTGGGCTTTTATCAATGTGGGCTTTTATCAGTATCGGCTTTTATCAATGTGCGCTTTCATCGCTGTGGGCAATTATTATTAACAAATCACACAAAGGCATGCTGGAAGGAGAGAGAAAATACCTTATATACTCCCCCCCCTTTTAAGGAAGATTGACGATTAGGGAACCCATTCGCTAAATCCTGGTGGTGACGAATTATTATCAACCACTCTTGAATTTGGGAGCCACTGGAGGAACATTATTTTTTTTTTTTTTTTAAGCAGGAGTATATGAAAAATGTACAATGCCCTCGCCGGGACTCGAACCTAGACCTCTCGAATACACGCTGTTACCGTTACACCACGAAGGCATGCTAGAAGAAAAATACCTTAAAGTGGTTTGAAATAAAGGTCAGAGTGGAAATTTTATAGTAATAAAAACCGTAAGTCCCTTTTGATTATGAGGTTTTTTTATCAGCGGGGGTTTATCACTGTGCGCTTTCATCGCTGTGGGTAATTATCACAGTGGTCTTTTGTCTGGGAACCGTAACGTGTATACAAAACATTTTTTCTTAGAAAGTACTCCACGAAGGCATCTCTCCCGTTAGGCAGGTAGGCAATTCACCCTTTAATTTCTCGAAACAGCCTAGTTTCAATAGACAACAAGTTGCTCATTTATAAAACCGTATTCCGCCCGATCTTCCGGGACCGGAGTCCGGTTTGGGCTAACTCATGTAAATGTTCGAGAAAAAAATTGCAACGAATGCAAAATGTTGTGTTAAGACAGATTACTAACTGACCGTGTTATGTCCGCAATAAGAAGATACACGAGGAGCTTCAAATTGAAGAGCTTAGACATTACTATTGCCGGCTTGCCCGGAATGGTCTACAATTACGATGTGAATAATGTGCAAAACCACAAGCGGCCGATGACCATCCTAGCTAATAATATTGATTAATTCTGTTACTTCACTGCCTATGCATATGTATTCTCTCATTGTATGATTTGTGTTAATATGTTCTCTTTTCTCAGTCTATTAAGCACCGTGAGACTCACACTTGCTCAGAGTTTTTGTGCCTAGTTAGATTTTAAGTGTATTTACAGGATAATCACCAGTTCTCGCCACTTCCTAGCTTGCGTTAATAATGCCCACTAAAGTAAAATAATAATAATAACAATCTTTACATATAATAAAAGAAAGAGTCTGTCTGTGCAAAAGATTCTTTGGTCTGTGTGTTTGTCTTTCGTTCGCGTTGCGTGTAAGCTAATAGACCCACGGCTACGAAATTTGGTACACAGGTGCATCTAGACAAGAGCCAGTACACCTCGAAGCGATTTTTTCGAAATTCGAATTCGAATTTTTTTTATTTTATGTTTTGTGACGAAATTGCGTCATTTGGAGACATAATGAGCTATAGGAAAGCGAGATTTTACTCTACACACTCCATTTTCACATCGCCATGAAACGTAGGCACTTAGCTATTTTACGAACTTAAAATAAATTTCGTGTTTCAATAAATCGATTCAATACAAATTTTTTTTAACAAAGTGAGCTCAATACCTTTTCAACGGGATTTTTACTAAAAAAATTTATTTAAAAAAATGAACTGTTTATTTCGCTTTGATTTTTGGATACGTTAAACTTTCATCGCACGAAGCATGTAATTATTTTTTTTTAAATAAGTTTATAGAATATGTTTTCTCTTCTGGTTTGTATGTCGCCACTTTTTTAGTGCAAAATAAAAGTTATTGCTGTGTTCCATCATTGGAGTTTACTTCCAATTGCTAAAGAAGTATTACAGTCATAATTATTTCACATAGCTATTTTACGAACTTAAAATAAATTTCGTGTTTCAATATATCGATTCAATACGAATTTATTTAACAAAGTTAGCTTAACACCTTTTCAACGGGATTTTTTCAAAAAAGTTTATTTTTAAAAATGTACAGTTTATTTTTCTTTGATTTTTGGACACGTTAAACTTTCATCCTTGCGACTGCTTTTACAAAACAAATTTTGGAAAAATGATATTTTGTATTTTTAAAAAAATTTTAAATGAAGCTTTCGAGTACACTTCTCAGATCTCGCATCTTTAAAAATGTGATTTTGGCAACCATTCAACCATTTTCCTGTCTTGTTGTTGTTGATAGATTTTTGATGAAATCGCATAATTTTGAATAGTTTCATTCTGTTAGAAATATGGGTTTGGCAACAATGTTTCATCGCATTTCTTATGTCACTGTGTTTAAGAGATTGGCATACTTCATTGTCATTTATATATATATATATATATAATATATTTTTATTGATTTTTTTATAATACATTTTATAGTAATAAAAACCATAAGTCCCTTTTGATTATGTACGCATTTATCAGTGTGTTCTTTTATCAGCGTGGGCTAATATCTATGTGGGCTTTTATCAATGTGGGCTTTTATCAGTATCGGCTTTTATCAATGTGCGCTTTCATCGCTGTGGGCAATTATTATTAACAAATCACACAAAGGCATGCTGGAAGGAGAGAGAAAATACCTTATATACTCCCCCCCCCTTTTAAGGAAGATTGACGATTAGGGAACCCATTCGCTAAATCCTGGTGGTGACGAATTATTATCAACCACTCTTGAATTTGGGAGCCACTGGAGGAACATTATTTTTTTTTTTTTTTAAGCAGGAGTATATGAAAAATGTACAATGCCCTCGCCGGGACTCGAACCTAGACCTCTCGAATACACGCTGTTACCGTTACACCACGAAGGCATGCTAGAAGAAAAATACCTTAAAGTGGTTTGAAATAAAGGTCAGAGTGGAAATTTTATAGTAATAAAAACCGTAAGTCCCTTTTGATTATGAGGTTTTTTTATCAGCGGGGGTTTATCACTGTGCGCTTTCATCGCTGTGGGTAATTATCACAGTGGTCTTTTGTCTGGGAACCGTAACGTGTATACAAAACATTTTTTCTTAGAAAGTACTCCACGAAGGCATCTCTCCCGTTAGGCAGGTAGGCAATTCACCCTTTAATTTCTCGAAACAGCCTAGTTTCAATAGACAACAAGTTGCTCATTTATAAAACCGTATTCCGCCCGATCTTCCGGGACCGGAGTCCGGTTTGGGCTAACTCATGTAAATGTTCGAGAAAAAAATTGCAACGAATGCAAAATGTTGTGTTAAGACAGATTACTAACTGACCGTGTTATGTCCGCAATAAGAAGATACACGAGGAGCTTCAAATTGAAGAGCTTAGACATTACTATTGCCGGCTTGCCCGGAATGGTCTACAATTACGATGTGAATAATGTGCAAAACCACAAGCGGCCGATGACCATCCTAGCTAATAATATTGATTAATTCTGTTACTTCACTGCCTATGCATATGTATTCTCTCATTGTATGATTTGTGTTAATATGTTCTCTTTTCTCAGTCTATTAAGCACCGTGAGACTCACACTTGCTCAGAGTTTTTGTGCCTAGTTAGATTTTAAGTGTATTTACAGGATAATCACCAGTTCTCGCCACTTCCTAGCTTGCGTTAATAATGCCCACTAAAGTAAAATAATAATAATAACAATCTTTACATATAATAAAAGAAAGAGTCTGTCTGTGCAAAAGATTCTTTGGTCTGTGTGTTTGTCTTTCGTTCGCGTTGCGTGTAAGCTAATAGACCCACGGCTACGAAATTTGGTACACAGGTGCATCTAGACAAGAGCCAGTACACCTCGAAGCGATTTTTTCGAAATTCGAATTCGAATTTTTTTTATTTTATGTTTTGTGACGAAATTGCGTCATTTGGAGACATAATGAGCTATAGGAAAGCGAGATTTTACTCTACACACTCCATTTTCACATCGCCATGAAACGTAGGCACTTAGCTATTTTACGAACTTAAAATAAATTTCGTGTTTCAATAAATCGATTCAATACAAATTTTTTTTAACAAAGTGAGCTCAATACCTTTTCAACGGGATTTTTACTAAAAAAATTTATTTAAAAAAATGAACTGTTTATTTCGCTTTGATTTTTGGATACGTTAAACTTTCATCGCACGAAGCATGTAATTATTTTTTTTTAAATAAGTTTATAGAATATGTTTTCTCTTCTGGTTTGTATGTCGCCACTTTTTTAGTGCAAAATAAAAGTTATTGCTGTGTTCCATCATTGGAGTTTACTTCCAATTGCTAAAGAAGTATTACAGTCATAATTATTTCACATAGCTATTTTACGAACTTAAAATAAATTTCGTGTTTCAATATATCGATTCAATACGAATTTATTTAACAAAGTTAGCTTAACACCTTTTCAACGGGATTTTTTCAAAAAAGTTTACTTTTAAAAATGTACAGTTTATTTTTCTTTGATTTTTGGACACGTTAAACTTTCATCCTTGCGACTGCTTTTACAAAACAAATTTTGGAAAAATGATATTTTGTATTTTTAAAAAAATTTTAAATGAAGCTTTCGAGTACACTTCTCAGATCTCGCATCTTTAAAAATGTGATTTTGGCAACCATTCAACCATTTTCCTGTCTTGTTGTTGTTGATAGATTTTTGATGAAATCGCATAATTTTGAATAGTTTCATTCTGTTAGAAATATGGGTTTGGCAACAATGTTTCATCGCATTTCTTATGTCACTGTGTTTAAGAGATTGGCATACTTCATTGTCATTTATATATATATATATATATATAATATATTTTTATTGATTTTTTTATAATACATTTTATAGTAATAAAAACCATAAGTCCCTTTTGATTATGTACGCATTTATCAGTGTGTTCTTTTATCAGCGTGGGCTAATATCTATGTGGGCTTTTATCAATGTGGGCTTTTATCAGTATCGGCTTTTATCAATGTGCGCTTTCATCGCTGTGGGCAATTATTATTAACAAATCACACAAAGGCATGCTGGAAGGAGAGAGAAAATACCTTATATACTCCCCCCCCTTTTAAGGAAGATTGACGATTAGGGAACCCATTCGCTAAATCCTGGTGGTGACGAATTATTATCAACCACTCTTGAATTTGGGAGCCACTGGAGGAACATTATTTTTTTTTTTTTTAAGCAGGAGTATATGAAAAATGTACAATGCCCTCGCCGGGACTCGAACCTAGACCTCTCGAATACACGCTGTTACCGTTACACCACGAAGGCATGCTAGAAGAAAAATACCTTAAAGTGGTTTGAAATAAAGGTCAGAGTGGAAATTTTATAGTAATAAAAACCGTAAGTCCCTTTTGATTATGAGGTTTTTTTATCAGCGGGGGTTTATCACTGTGCGCTTTCATCGCTGTGGGTAATTATCACAGTGGTCTTTTGTCTGGGAACCGTAACGTGTATACAAAACATTTTTTCTTAGAAAGTACTCCACGAAGGCATCTCTCCCGTTAGGCAGGTAGGCAATTCACCCTTTAATTTCTCGAAACAGCCTAGTTTCAATAGACAACAAGTTGCTCATTTATAAAACCGTATTCCGCCCGATCTTCCGGGACCGGAGTCCGGTTTGGGCTAACTCATGTAAATGTTCGAGAAAAAAATTGCAACGAATGCAAAATGTTGTGTTAAGACAGATTACTAACTGACCGTGTTATGTCCGCAATAAGAAGATACACGAGGAGCTTCAAATTGAAGAGCTTAGACATTACTATTGCCGGCTTGCCCGGAATGGTCTACAATTACGATGTGAATAATGTGCAAAACCACAAGCGGCCGATGACCATCCTAGCTAATAATATTGATTAATTCTGTTACTTCACTGCCTATGCATATGTATTCTCTCATTGTATGATTTGTGTTAATATGTTCTCTTTTCTCAGTCTATTAAGCACCGTGAGACTCACACTTGCTCAGAGTTTTTGTGCCTAGTTAGATTTTAAGTGTATTTACAGGATAATCACCAGTTCTCGCCACTTCCTAGCTTGCGTTAATAATGCCCACTAAAGTAAAATAATAATAATAACAATCTTTACATATAATAAAAGAAAGAGTCTGTCTGTGCAAAAGATTCTTTGGTCTGTGTGTTTGTCTTTCGTTCGCGTTGCGTGTAAGCTAATAGACCCACGGCTACGAAATTTGGTACACAGGTGCATCTAGACAAGAGCCAGTACACCTCGAAGCGATTTTTTCGAAATTCGAATTCGAATTTTTTTTATTTTATGTTTTGTGACGAAATTGCGTCATTTGGAGACATAATGAGCTATAGGAAAGCGAGATTTTACTCTACACACTCCATTTTCACATCGCCATGAAACGTAGGCACTTAGCTATTTTACGAACTTAAAATAAATTTCGTGTTTCAATAAATCGATTCAATACAAATTTTTTTTAACAAAGTGAGCTCAATACCTTTTCAACGGGATTTTTACTAAAAAAATTTATTTAAAAAAATGAACTGTTTATTTCGCTTTGATTTTTGGATACGTTAAACTTTCATCGCACGAAGCATGTAATTATTTTTTTTTAAATAAGTTTATAGAATATGTTTTCTCTTCTGGTTTGTATGTCGCCACTTTTTTAGTGCAAAATAAAAGTTATTGCTGTGTTCCATCATTGGAGTTTACTTCCAATTGCTAAAGAAGTATTACAGTCATAATTATTTCACATAGCTATTTTACGAACTTAAAATAAATTTCGTGTTTCAATATATCGATTCAATACGAATTTATTTAACAAAGTTAGCTTAACACCTTTTCAACGGGATTTTTTCAAAAAAGTTTATTTTTAAAAATGTACAGTTTATTTTTCTTTGATTTTTGGACACGTTAAACTTTCATCCTTGCGACTGCTTTTACAAAACAAATTTTGGAAAAATGATATTTTGTATTTTTAAAAAAATTTTAAATGAAGCTTTCGAGTACACTTCTCAGATCTCGCATCTTTAAAAATGTGATTTTGGCAACCATTCAACCATTTTCCTGTCTTGTTGTTGTTGATAGATTTTTGATGAAATCGCATAATTTTGAATAGTTTCATTCTGTTAGAAATATGGGTTTGGCAACAATGTTTCATCGCATTTCTTATGTCACTGTGTTTAAGAGATTGGCATACTTCATTGTCATTTATATATATATATATATATATAATATATTTTTATTGATTTTTTTATAATACATTTTATAGTAATAAAAACCATAAGTCCCTTTTGATTATGTACGCATTTATCAGTGTGTTCTTTTATCAGCGTGGGCTAATATCTATGTGGGCTTTTATCAATGTGGGCTTTTATCAGTATCGGCTTTTATCAATGTGCGCTTTCATCGCTGTGGGCAATTATTATTAACAAATCACACAAAGGCATGCTGGAAGGAGAGAGAAAATACCTTATATACTCCCCCCCCTTTTAAGGAAGATTGACGATTAGGGAACCCATTCGCTAAATCCTGGTGGTGACGAATTATTATCAACCACTCTTGAATTTGGGAGCCACTGGAGGAACATTATTTTTTTTTTTTTTTTAAGCAGGAGTATATGAAAAATGTACAATGCCCTCGCCGGGACTCGAACCTAGACCTCTCGAATACACGCTGTTACCGTTACACCACGAAGGCATGCTAGAAGAAAAATACCTTAAAGTGGTTTGAAATAAAGGTCAGAGTGGAAATTTTATAGTAATAAAAACCGTAAGTCCCTTTTGATTATGAGGTTTTTTTATCAGCGGGGGTTTATCACTGTGCGCTTTCATCGCTGTGGGTAATTATCACAGTGGTCTTTTGTCTGGGAACCGTAACGTGTATACAAAACATTTTTTCTTAGAAAGTACTCCACGAAGGCATCTCTCCCGTTAGGCAGGTAGGCAATTCACCCTTTAATTTCTCGAAACAGCCTAGTTTCAATAGACAACAAGTTGCTCATTTATAAAACCGTATTCCGCCCGATCTTCCGGGACCGGAGTCCGGTTTGGGCTAACTCATGTAAATGTTCGAGAAAAAAATTGCAACGAATGCAAAATGTTGTGTTAAGACAGATTACTAACTGACCGTGTTATGTCCGCAATAAGAAGATACACGAGGAGCTTCAAATTGAAGAGCTTAGACATTACTATTGCCGGCTTGCCCGGAATGGTCTACAATTACGATGTGAATAATGTGCAAAACCACAAGCGGCCGATGACCATCCTAGCTAATAATATTGATTAATTCTGTTACTTCACTGCCTATGCATATGTATTCTCTCATTGTATGATTTGTGTTAATATGTTCTCTTTTCTCAGTCTATTAAGCACCGTGAGACTCACACTTGCTCAGAGTTTTTGTGCCTAGTTAGATTTTAAGTGTATTTACAGGATAATCACCAGTTCTCGCCACTTCCTAGCTTGCGTTAATAATGCCCACTAAAGTAAAATAATAATAATAACAATCTTTACATATAATAAAAGAAAGAGTCTGTCTGTGCAAAAGATTCTTTGGTCTGTGTGTTTGTCTTTCGTTCGCGTTGCGTGTAAGCTAATAGACCCACGGCTACGAAATTTGGTACACAGGTGCATCTAGACAAGAGCCAGTACACCTCGAAGCGATTTTTTCGAAATTCGAATTCGAATTTTTTTTATTTTATGTTTTGTGACGAAATTGCGTCATTTGGAGACATAATGAGCTATAGGAAAGCGAGATTTTACTCTACACACTCCATTTTCACATCGCCATGAAACGTAGGCACTTAGCTATTTTACGAACTTAAAATAAATTTCGTGTTTCAATAAATCGATTCAATACAAATTTTTTTTAACAAAGTGAGCTCAATACCCTTTCAACGGGATTTTTACTAAAAAAATTTATTTAAAAAAATGAACTGTTTATTTCGCTTTGATTTTTGGATACGTTAAACTTTCATCGCACGAAGCATGTAATTATTTTTTTTTAAATAAGTTTATAGAATATGTTTTCTCTTCTGGTTTGTATGTCGCCACTTTTTTAGTGCAAAATAAAAGTTATTGCTGTGTTCCATCATTGGAGTTTACTTCCAATTGCTAAAGAAGTATTACAGTCATAATTATTTCACATAGCTATTTTACGAACTTAAAATAAATTTCGTGTTTCAATATATCGATTCAATACGAATTTATTTAACAAAGTTAGCTTAACACCTTTTCAACGGGATTTTTTCAAAAAAGTTTATTTTTAAAAATGTACAGTTTATTTTTCTTTGATTTTTGGACACGTTAAACTTTCATCCTTGCGACTGCTTTTACAAAACAAATTTTGGAAAAATGATATTTTGTATTTTTAAAAAAATTTTAAATGAAGCTTTCGAGTACACTTCTCAGATCTCGCATCTTTAAAAATGTGATTTTGGCAACCATTCAACCATTTTCCTGTCTTGTTGTTGTTGATAGATTTTTGATGAAATCGCATAATTTTGAATAGTTTCATTCTGTTAGAAATATGGGTTTGGCAACAATGTTTCATCGCATTTCTTATGTCACTGTGTTTAAGAGATTGGCATACTTCATTGTCATTTATATATATATATATATATAATATATTTTTATTGATTTTTTTATAATACATTTTATAGTAATAAAAACCATAAGTCCCTTTTGATTATGTACGCATTTATCAGTGTGTTCTTTTATCAGCGTGGGCTAATATCTATGTGGGCTTTTATCAATGTGGGCTTTTATCAGTATCGGCTTTTATCAATGTGCGCTTTCATCGCTGTGGGCAATTATTATTAACAAATCACACAAAGGCATGCTGGAAGGAGAGAGAAAATACCTTATATACTCCCCCCCCTTTTAAGGAAGATTGACGATTAGGGAACCCATTCGCTAAATCCTGGTGGTGACGAATTATTATCAACCACTCTTGAATTTGGGAGCCACTGGAGGAACATTATTTTTTTTTTTTTTAAGCAGGAGTATATGAAAAATGTACAATGCCCTCGCCGGGACTCGAACCTAGACCTCTCGAATACACGCTGTTACCGTTACACCACGAAGGCATGCTAGAAGAAAAATACCTTAAAGTGGTTTGAAATAAAGGTCAGAGTGGAAATTTTATAGTAATAAAAACCGTAAGTCCCTTTTGATTATGAGGTTTTTTTATCAGCGGGGGTTTATCACTGTGCGCTTTCATCGCTGTGGGTAATTATCACAGTGGTCTTTTGTCTGGGAACCGTAACGTGTATACAAAACATTTTTTCTTAGAAAGTACTCCACGAAGGCATCTCTCCCGTTAGGCAGGTAGGCAATTCACCCTTTAATTTCTCGAAACAGCCTAGTTTCAATAGACAACAAGTTGCTCATTTATAAAACCGTATTCCGCCCGATCTTCCGGGACCGGAGTCCGGTTTGGGCTAACTCATGTAAATGTTCGAGAAAAAAATTGCAACGAATGCAAAATGTTGTGTTAAGACAGATTACTAACTGACCGTGTTATGTCCGCAATAAGAAGATACACGAGGAGCTTCAAATTGAAGAGCTTAGACATTACTATTGCCGGCTTGCCCGGAATGGTCTACAATTACGATGTGAATAATGTGCAAAACCACAAGCGGCCGATGACCATCCTAGCTAATAATATTGATTAATTCTGTTACTTCACTGCCTATGCATATGTATTCTCTCATTGTATGATTTGTGTTAATATGTTCTCTTTTCTCAGTCTATTAAGCACCGTGAGACTCACACTTGCTCAGAGTTTTTGTGCCTAGTTAGATTTTAAGTGTATTTACAGGATAATCACCAGTTCTCGCCACTTCCTAGCTTGCGTTAATAATGCCCACTAAAGTAAAATAATAATAATAACAATCTTTACATATAATAAAAGAAAGAGTCTGTCTGTGCAAAAGATTCTTTGGTCTGTGTGTTTGTCTTTCGTTCGCGTTGCGTGTAAGCTAATAGACCCACGGCTACGAAATTTGGTACACAGGTGCATCTAGACAAGAGCCAGTACACCTCGAAGCGATTTTTTCGAAATTCGAATTCGAATTTTTTTTATTTTATGTTTTGTGACGAAATTGCGTCATTTGGAGACATAATGAGCTATAGGAAAGCGAGATTTTACTCTACACACTCCATTTTCACATCGCCATGAAACGTAGGCACTTAGCTATTTTACGAACTTAAAATAAATTTCGTGTTTCAATAAATCGATTCAATACAAATTTTTTTTAACAAAGTGAGCTCAATACCTTTTCAACGGGATTTTTACTAAAAAAATTTATTTAAAAAAATGAACTGTTTATTTCGCTTTGATTTTTGGATACGTTAAACTTTCATCCTTGTGACTGCTTTTACAAAAATAATTTTGGAAAATTGATAATATTTCGAATTTTTTTAAAAATTTTTAATGAAGCTTCCGAGTACACTTCTCACATCTCGCATCTTTAAAAATGTGATTTTGGCAACAATTTTCTTTTCTTATTGTTGTGTATAGATTTTTGATGAAATCGCATCATTTTGAATAGTTTTATTCTTTTAGAAATATAGATTTGGCAACAATTTTCCATCGTATTTCTTATGTCACTGTTTTTAAGAGATTGACATATTTCATTGTCATTTTTATATATATATAAAACATTTTTATTGATTTTTTTTTTCGAAGTTGTTCCGCAAAGTAAAATTCTACGCAGTTTTTAAATTTAACGTTTGGTGTTCACTTCAGCCATTTTCCCGGTACATTTAAAAGCCAGACAGCATTCAAATAAAACTGCAAATGACTGGAATTTTTCAATTCGGAAAAAAAAGTAAAGTTTTCTGTTTTGAGCGGTCGTCCAAAAAGGTTTGTTAGGGTTTTTTACGCTCTCGCTGAATTCATTGTCTACCAGTCTGTTGTTGCATTCCCTCCTGCTAAAGTCTTTTTTTGCGTGTGAGTGTGTCTTTTTAGCTTTATATTAAGCATCGTTTTCTTCGCACTTGCACCACATACAATTCAACAACAAAATCAAAATTTTAAAAGGAGCATATATTTAGAATTTCCGATGCAATGTTAAGGGTTAGCATACACTTTTCTATTTTTTTTTTTCTATCTTTTTTCAGTTCATATATTTGTGACTGCTTTTACAAAAAGAATTTTGGAAAAATGATAAAAAATATTTTAAAAATACAAAATGTTAAGTGAAGCTTCCAAGTACACTTCTCACATCTCGCATCTTTAAAAATGTGATTTTGGCAACAATTTTCCTTTCTTATTGTTGCTGATAGATTTTTGGTGAAATCGCATCATTTTGAATAGTTTCATTCTTTTACAAATATGGGTTTAGCAACAATTTTTCATCGTATTTCTTATGTCACTGTTTTAGAGATTGGCATATTTCATTGTCATTTTTTAATATAAATGCAATTTTATTGAATTTTTTATATAGTTCTGCAGAGTAAAATTCTGCGCGGAATTTTTTGTTTTTTGAGTTTCTTTCCTGTTATTTTTTTGCTTATTTCACTATTTGTAAGATACCGAAAAGTTTTGCATGATGTTTTTTCCTTTAAAGGAAAGTTGGTTAATTTTTTAATTAGGATAATTAATATTTGTATTAAGGGATATAGCTTATTTCATTGTACTTTTTTTCTCTTGAAAATATAAGATAAAATATCATTAACTATACTTTGCTTTTCAGAATTTTTTTTTTTTTTTTTTTTTTTTTTTTTGTATTCTTTTATGTTGTTTATTGCTCATTTCCCTGTTTTTAAGATATTGAAAGTTTTGAGTGATTTTTTTAGGAAAAAAAGTTCCTAACCTGCTTTATACCATTTGAGTTCTTAAGATTTTACAAAGGGAAGTTGGTTAATTTATTTATTAGGATAATTAATATTTGTATTAAGGGATATTGCTTATTTCATTGTAATTTTATTATACGTAATAACTTTTTTTTATGAAGTTGTTCTGCAGAGTAAAATTCTACGCAGTTTTTAAATTTAACGTTTGGTGTTTCCTTCAGCCATTTTTTCGGTACATTTAAAAGTCAGACAAAGGCTGGCAGCGAAGCTGCTAGTATGTAATAAATATGATTAGAACATGAATAAAATTAGGGGAAATCTCTAGAAGTGTTTGTTTTGTATCACGAACTAACTATTAAGAAATACGGGTCAAACAGAATTAATTAAAGGAAAACATTAAAGTGAACTAATAAATAAACTTAACTTTCCATACATCTTGCTTAAAGTTAAATTTACTATAGTTAAAGGATAGTTAATGCTGTATACCTTCTAGCTCAATCGTATGGTGTGTTTACACTGGTTCCATTTGAAAATGGCTTTAGTAAGAAAATGGCTTAAGTACCACAGGGGTTCTCAACCGGTGGTACCACAGAGTAAAATAGGTGATAGGCAAACAAACAAAGTATTTTTAACTATTGTATTCAAAAATTACACTCCAACATCCGGATTAAGGTTTTTCTCTAACACTCCTAAATTTATGCGATTTGAGCTTTTGTTCAAGAGAGGGGGGGGGGCAGTGGTACTTTGTAGTGCAGTAGTTCTTTATAGTAGCTCTACTCATTGAAGGTGGACTTCCGTTTAATTGCTTTTGTCCTTTTCCAAGAGGCAGTTTTTGAGAACATCTGGTAAGGGGTCAAACTGGCCAATTATATCACAGGAGCCTTAACTACATGGTCATAAATTACAGACAAATCTAATCTCAGTAAATGCGGAACAAGGGAAGAGTGACCGCTTCGCCTTGGTAAAATGTGTGTGTGTGTGGGGGGGGGGGGTCGTTTAAAATATCTTAACTTCTGCACAATTGCATATTTTACTGATTATTTTACTTTATAACCTTATTTTTATTCTATCCAATGTGTATATATTCCTCAATAAGCTATTTACAACTGCATATTTTCTGTCAACTGAGCACTACTGAGACTGATGAATTCTGTGCTATGCCACGCCCAGTGCTCATAAATTTTGGACTTAGCAGCAATTTCACGAACTGTTAGTGAAAAACTCTTGTGAAATCCATTGACTGGAACTCTTGCCCTTCAGAGAAAAATATGTTTTCATTATTTGAATGACAAATATTTTTAAAAAAAACAAGTTTTCTTAGCCATCACATGACATGGCTCCACTTTTGACTTTCTACGCTAACATTGTATATTTGTAAATACTCATATTTAACCAAGATTCAATTATGGAACTTCATTCTGAATAATTATATTTTATTTTTGACTTTCATCATTTCAACTTTTTTTGCATATTTGTATCTGATTTGTATTTTACACCACCCCACGATGTTACACTCTTTAGTGACAAAGTGCTACACTTTCCCTTATTTTCACATCTTGTCTCTGCGACACCTTTGTTCTGTTTTTAGTACTTCCAGGAACCCTTATTAAACGACAACTGGCAAAAAGCCTGCAATCCACGCAAGCTAAGTCCAGTATAACAGCGGAAAATGGAATGGAATGCAGTTGAGAGGAAATGAAGAAAACAAATTTAATTCTTTGAATGAATGCAATTTTGTACAATGAGAATGAATTATTGAAAGATAAAATGTAAGGCAAATAACAGCTTTTTTTTTTTTTTTTTTTTTTTTTTTTAAGTAGAAAGACGCATATTTGTTATATCAATGAATCTGTAGTGTAAATATTGAATTTTGCATTTCGAATGATATATGTGTACGAAGTATTTGACAAAAGAGTCTTAACACAAATGGCTTATATATTGAATTTTGCATTTCGAATGATATATGTGTACGAAGTATTTGACAAAACAGTCTTAACACAAATGGCTCTCAACCAAAGAAAGTCTATGTACAATTCATAAAAATACATATTCTTTGTCTTAACCTTTTCACGTCTAAGGACCGTTTCCCAAATTACAAATGGCTCTTTGCCTAACGGCAGCGGTCAGTTTAGTTTCGAGAAAGACACCTTCCCCGTCCGGATTCCAACAATATGGAGGTAAGAAAGGTCATCCGTGGAGATGGTCGTCTTAGAGAATGGGACTGTCGTAAATATTTTATTAAAGCCAAGTGAAATAAAATTGGAAGTATGGTTATCGATTTATTAATAAAATTATGAATTAATTACCAAGATTCGTTGTCCAGTGGTGAAAAAATGATTAAGACCCGCAAATAAGATGGCCGCATAGGTGTTTTCTATGGTTTCCACCATGCGTAATGTGAAGATATGTCAGTTTTTCTTAAAAAGTGCTTCACAAAATCCCCTTCTTAAGCAGGTAGTCTCTCCCATATCCAAATAACCTAATCTAATTAACATTCATCGCAAAGCATTTTAGATACGAAATAAAATTTCACAAAAAATTATCCTTTTCTGAAATACTCTGAATGTGTAATGTTTTAAAATACAGAAAGTAAGTTTTATAGATGAAATAACAACAAACATGTTACGAATTTTGCTTAAGCTTTAAAAATTCTTCCTATTTGAATGATGGTACGAATGGTGGCTTATTTAATTATGGCAATGCACATGAGAGCTATCTGTCTAAGATGCCTTCTTGGAGGACTCTCTAGGGGTTTGGTTTATGCGATTACGGCAAAGCGTCGAGGGCTAAGGGGAGGGATGCCTTCGTGGAGGACTGTCTAAGTGTAACTGGCTCGTATAACATGTTATGCATGTGGAAAACCTCGAAAACGCCCATGCAGCCATTTAACAGATTCGAACAGACCGAACTACCAGTGTTCAGCGCCTTTACCGCTCGGCTGCTGGTAGGCCTGACTTTCTAAGGCAAACTGGTTCATATACACATTGCACATGGAGAAAACCAACATTCTTCCTTTTGAATGTTAAATCAGAAACAAATCGACGAAACCGATTATCCATCATTAGATCACTATACTGTTCCCCACGAAGACATTGCAACAGTCCTCCACGATCTTGACAGTCCTCCACGAAAGCATCCTGCAAATTAAAATTTGCAACAGTAAAAATTGATCTAATGTGATTTAATTTATCTAAAAAATTAATTTATCGAATGTGATTTAGTTTATCTAAAACATAAATTTATCTAATGTGATTTCTTGCTGGTAAATTTCTGTAACGTTTCTAATTTACTAATGCTGATGCTGTCTGTAGCAATTGTTTTATCAGGTTTATATTACTATACGAAAACTTTTCATCTTAATCCATTTAGCACAGATTTGGCGCAACAATGATACGAGCCAGTTTCTCTTGGAAAGTCCTCCACGAAGGCATCCCTCCCCTTAGGCAGATAGCCCTCGAGGCTTTGCCATAATCACACACACACCAAGACATTGTTGTTTTACCAATGTGCAGGTGGAGGATTATTCAAAATTAGATGTCTCTGGGTACCGTTGTTTTATCACAGTACGGGAAACATGCGTACATACATACAGATTCTTCATAATTTAATTTTTTTTAAATAAAATGCAGGGGGATAATATTTGGTGGCAGCAATTTCGAAAGTGATTCAGACTTTTAAAGTTTTCGACGCAAAATGCCAAAACAAAATTAATAGCTTTTCCGGTCCCTTTGGGCTAAAAAAAAAAATTGTGTCCAAGCCTGCAGCCTGCTTGCAGCGCAGTCTAGCTATGATTTCCTCCAAGTAATTCTCAGTCCACAAGTCACTTGCCGACAAGGTTTCAAGCAAAGGTAAAAATCAAGAAATATAATGCTGATTTTTTAGTTACTGATCTTAGCTTATAAAGTGACAGTCTTTTCATATAAGCGGTCGAGTGGATGAGATGGATGGAATTAACTCTGGTAACTCGACCGGAGTTCATATCCTGGCGAATGTGTAAGAGGATTATATGATGTTTTCAGTTTTTTTTTATGAGCCAATTTTCTTCAGAAAATTTGCCACGAAGGCATCTCACCCGTTTAGGCAGATAACTCTTGCGTGGCTTGTTTTGATCTACTAAGACTTACTAAGATCTACTAAGATTGGTATTTTGCTAGCCAGCCTCAAAGGGAAATGATTTCACGGAAATGTGCTGAAAGAAAGAAATTTACGGAACACAATTTTGATTTTTTTAAACTGTTGTACATTTGCAGGATTACACAGTTCTATGAAAGTTTTCATATATAATTGTGTTATTAATTAATAGAATTATCCCGTAGGTTGATATTGAGATTGAGAAAATTTCGATTCCCTTCTTGTCTTCTTCTTTTTTTTAAAAAAATTATTTTATATAATATTTATATATATGGTATATAATATACCATATATATAATATATGCCAATTGGCATATATTATGGTATATAATATATGCCAATTGCTTAATATTTGCCTTATACTGCTAATACTTACCTTATGCTTGTTACTAATACTTACCTATTACGCCACCCAACTGGTATAGTGGTTAGCGTCTTGCCCAAAGGCCCGGGTTCGAATCCCGTTGGATGCATGGATGTTTGTAAATGTATAGTGTAGGTGCGGCATGATGGCACTCCAAATTTGCAGCGAGCCGAAAGTCCTCTCGTGTGGTTTGGTGGAAGGAGCAGAGAGGTTGGAAACTCGCAGATCTGCCCTCCCTCCCGGGTACTCTCAAAATTGGGGGCGGAACTGACCTAAATCGCATTGGCAACGGCAGGCGTTATCTAGCACTCCTTGCCACGAGGAATTTCGAGGGCTAGGGCTAACTATGTCAGACAAGTGGGTATAAGCAACAACACACAGCAACTAACCTTTTACTTAATACTTACCTTATACTTAATATTTACTTATTCGGTAGGTTGTCACATTTTACATTACAGAGTATATGTGCCACATTTGAGGTGTTAAGTTAGAAATTGAACATGCAAGAATTTTGAATTATACTTATTATAAATTTTCCTCTGGAGCTAAAATACAGCAGGCGCCACTGTATCTGATCGCGGTTAATGTTATTCGGATATTGTTATCGAATTGCCGAAGTCCAGCCCATTTTTATACGAAAACTAGGAAAATACATCGTTGGTTAACGTTGTCAAGAAGGAATTTTTGAAACGGAATTAATTATAAGTCGCCAAATTAAAGTTAAAACCGCCAAATAAGGTTGAAATATAGAAATTGCTAAACGACAAAGACATGTATCCAACTAGTGGATTAAAAGTCGCCTTGACAGCATGAATTGTGAGGAATTTAACGCTTGGCCGGATATTGATGGGGGGTGGGGAGAAATCTGACAGCTTTCAGGTTTTATATTACGCCCAAAGGGGTTTTTTTTTTTTTTTTCTTTTTTCATTTACACATATAAACACATTTCGAGAGCATTTGGACTAAAAATATCTGAAAACAGTATATTTTAGAATTTCCGATAGACAATCTCCACGCTGGAGATAATAATATTTTATTCCGCACAGTGTGCTGCCAGTGTTCGCTTTGAAATCGTTGAATTTCTTAATCGAATATTCGTTAAAGTTTAAGAAATATGAACTAGATAATAAAACAAATTCGAAATTCAAGATTCGGGCTTCCGTCGGTCTACATCATTCAAAATTTGATGCTTTTTAGGTACCGTTTTTCACAATGCATTAAACATAAATATATCCATGCAGATTCTTCCTTATTTAATTTCTTTAAATATAATACAGAGCAATAATATTGGATGGCAACAGTTTTAAAAGTGATGCTCCTTTTATACCGATTCGAAACCAAGGAGGTTAGAATAGAAGGAGGTAGGGTTCGCAGTTTCCTCCACTATCGGAGATTGAAACTCGACGCAACAAGCCGCGTCCATGTTTGTAACTTCAAAACATTGCAATACGGTAGTGAAACGTACGCGTACCTAAGCTGTTCCGTGTATAGATTTTCCAGTAAAAATACGTTAAATTTATAATGAAATGCTTCGCTATTGTTAGTTTTTTGTTCTAAATTTATAAAGATGATATTCGTCATTTACTAAGTACAGAAAATCATTAAGAAATAGTTCGAAATCTAAATGCATGTGCATAACATTAAAGCCTTTAAAAATGATATTTCTGCATAATTTCAAGAATTTGTTTGGGTTTTTATTAGCAACCTGTTGGGTATACTTTCTAATTGTTTCTTTAAGAAGTGATATTTCTGATTTATTCGCAATATTATTGTAATTTATTAAAGAATCATTTAGAATCATTTTAACCTGAAATTAATAGCAGATAATTATCTAAAAAAATGGTAACATGTTGCATTTTTTTTATACGAAAGTTTTAAATAGATTCTTTTCACAACCAACAACCTTATATCAACAAGAAAATAAATATTAATAAAATAACACAGATTTATGTGAATTCAATGATTTCAGTTTATATGCGCGTTTCATATTCATGAATCTCAAAGAAATTGCCTTGAATTAAGCTGAATTACGGAAATATACCTATATAAATTTTTAGATATATCTTTCCACATGTTTAGTTGTGTAAATATTTTACTTACGTTTATCGCTATACTGCCCAGAAATGTGTAAACTTATGCAAAGGCATTTTAACAACAGAACAGTTTATCTTGATCAAATGTACAAATTATATTCGCAACAGTTCACAAAACTTAAAAATGAATAATAATTAATACATAAAGAAAAACGTTGATTAATTTAACACATTTACATTTCATAAAAATAGTAACAATTGGTTTCTTACTTTTCATGAAAATTATAAAACGAATTACCTAAACGATCAAATTATGCAGTTTAAATCCTAGCATATATCATTTTATGTTAAGGAACGAAGGTACCAGCTATAAACAAAAACATTAAAATGTTTTTAACATATTTCGATCATTATTAAGTCCTTTTTTTTTCACATCTGGAAAGAAAACAACATGACATTGCGATATTTTTTAGCATATTTATGAAATTACATAAAAAAAAAAGAAAATCAATACTTAACGAGTGAATATTATTCCCAGGAATATTTTTCGAAAATATATTTGTGCACCCATATGCAATATAAGCTGACATGCTTAAAAGGAGAGAGAAAAAAAAAATAATAAATGTTACAATTACAGACTTCCTTGCACAAGTCACAGCGATAATAGTAACATGGTCGCCAAGCTTCACCGTTTCAGTTGAACCTTCCCTCCTTCTATTATAACCTCCTTGTTCGAAACAAAGCGCCATTTCGAAACTAATAACCCTTCTGGAACGGCCCACTATGCTAAAAAAGTAAATTGCAGTATCAATGGCCTACCAGCGGCTGAGCAGTAAAGTCGCTGAACACTGGTGATTCGGTCCGAGGCTCGAATCTCGCGAACGGCCTGGCTGAATGGAGATTTCGTGTTTTTCGCCATGTGTAACGTTTCCCTTAGAAAGTCTTTCACGAAAGCATCCCTCCCCATGGCAGATAGCCCTCGAAGCTTTGCTGTAATCACGTAAATAAATAAGTAAATAAATAAATAAGATAATAAACGTAATAAATAACATAATGCAGTATGAAATGAAAGAAGTTAAATGTCGCTCGCTATCTGAAACTAATCTGCAGCATTTTCATAATTCATCAAAAAGTTTTCGAACTTGTTTATCTTGGAATTTCAACTTCCTTTTCATCCATTTCTTTTTCATTATATAGTTGTATTGTATTCAAGTTGTCATGTAGCTAGAATTTGTATGTTGTTGTACTGTATTTATGCCAACTTGTAGTTAAATAACTTTCATTAATTCTTGCATTATGTTTCTAACACTTTAGTACAGATTAACCTTTAGTCTTCAATATGCAGCATATTTTCCAATTTTAGTTTAGGTTTAATTATTTGAAATTACTTATAAAGAAAGGTGATCGTTAAAGCATGCTAATATTATGACTGTTATAGTTTATAATGCAATGAGTCTGAGCGCGGCACTGCGCCACACTTGTAGTAAATAAACTCTATTTAATTTGCTCTTCAACATCACAATGATAATATTATTGAAATGAAAATGTATATATTGTTTGAAGGAAATGTTTGAATATTTTAAATCACTGAATTTTCGACATTCATTTACCTGCAGTGTGAAAGCGATTAGAGAAATATTTGAAAACAGTATATTTTTAGAATTTCCGATAGACAATCTCCGCGCTGGAGATAAAAATATTTTATTCCGCACAGTGTGCTGCCAGTGTTCGCTTTGAAATCGTTCAATTTCTTAATCGAATATTCATTAAAGTTTAAGAAATATGAACTAGATAATAAAACAGATATCTCGCATTCTAACGCCCAGAGCCAAGCCGCAATTCGATAACTTTTCCCCTTGGCATAACCCCCAGTGAAGATACACAACTTTAGTAGCAGATATTTGTTTCAAAAGAGAAGTGAGAATCAGGATTTCCCTGGAAACCCTAGCAGTCTGTATGCAAGATGAAAGCAATTATAGGAACTTTTCCGGAAACTTGCAGGTCTTAGTTCTGAGTATTGAGATGAAAACCAAGCTAAACGGCTGAACTTGGGGGGGGGGGAGGGCGATGAATTACAGCTAATTACACTAAAAAGTCTCACGGAGTGAAACCCTAGTCCGCAACCGTGAGAGCGGATATTTCCATGAATTGTATCTCATGGGTATTGTGCATTCCCTTGGGCGCTGAAGGCTATTTAGATAATAAAAGACAGCTGAAAATTTCGGTCATTACTGAGGATGCTCCATGTGCTTGGACCAAAGAATATCTCCTTATAGAGATTCTTTACTTGGACAAAGAGAAATAGCATTTCTTAACTTAATTGTGTTTATATGTTTTACAGCTGGCATGCAGTTTAAAAGCAGAACCCAGAAAATTTTTTTTCTTGTTTTTGGCCAAACCTTAGCAATACGAATAATAAGTAACATAACATTTTAATCTTTTTCCAATAAAGTCACATATTCATGACGTTATACAATAATTATCAAACCTTTTATACTGAATCCACGCATCACCTCGAATATTTACAATGTGTTTGCTGATTAATGCATAGGTGTGCACTGATTAGAAAATTGGTTTTGTGAAATCGTAACTGACGTACGAGTACCTTAGAAAGAAGAAATTTTTACAAAGTATACTATGTTCTATTCAAGGCAGAATTTAATTAAAATAGCTATAAAATTTATGACGTTTGCTTTCAATTTTTGTGCAAAATGTTCTATCGCGTTCTTTCTCTCCTTTTCTAGATGCAATTTTAATATGCTTTATACTATATGGAGCACTGAACAGTTATGAGACCTCTGAATAAAGTTACGATACCACTGAATTTGAACCTAATTTAGTCATCTCTACAAATTAACAACTTCTACACATTCCAGAACCTCATCATGACCATCGTTTCTATTTTATTTTCCTTTTTGAACGTAAGACCACTTCCAGACTGTTTCGTTTTGAATTACTGCATCATCAGTCTTCGTCTGAAATAAACCTTATTTTTCCTTGTTTCTTTATCCACTTCAATATGTTTCCTTCACATATTTTTTCAAATCTTCAGCACCGCGAGTCATTTCAGAGAAGCCCGATTACAGTTTCAGGATTCAGTTTTTCCAGCCAAGAATGATAATCTTTTAACTCAATTTTAGATTACTATTTAGTGCATCAAATATGCGAGTTTCTTCTAAAAAACTGTAAATTTTTTGCCTTTGATGATAATTTTGAGGAGCAATAAAAAAAAAAAAATTTTTTTGCAAAGCACACATTTTTCACACAGATAGTCGAGAATTCGGCCTAATGATCTTTGAGGAAGGAATGCTACTTCCATGTAATATGTTTATGTTCTTAGATTAATTAAATCTAATCGTATAATATTATTAGCCCAGAAGGGCTATTAATCTCAAAACGGCATTTTGCGTCGAATCACTTTTCAAATTGTTGCCACCAATGTTATCTACCTGTATTATGTTTAAAGAAATTAAAAATAATGAAGAATCTGTATGAATGTATGCATGTTTCTTCTATTGTGAAGAAAGAACTGTGCCTATACTCATCAAAATTATAATAACATAGACTTCCACCCAAATATGAGCCCTTGGAAGCCCGAATTTGGTATTTGTTTTATTTTCTATTTCATATTTTGTAAAACTTTAACGAATTTTTGATTAAAAAAATATGAAAAAAAAATATCATGCTACCCAAAGGAGAAATACTGTCGTTTTCAAAAAGCCTGGTTTACAGTTTTGTTTAAATACCCAAATTTTTGAATGTTAATAAGTACTATGATTTAATAATGTATAAATAAATTAAAGTCAAATAAAAATTTGAAGGACGACATTATTTGAGCCACCTAGTATTTTAACACAACTATGAATAAAAAGAGAATGTTTTTATTTAAGCGCCACTAAACAACATGCAATAAAACTGTTTTGTTCTATATTACATTTAATCACCGCTTACGAACTGAAGATTCTTCACATTTTTAAACATCAGTATTGTTGTTTCTTAATATTTCTCATATGTCTATAAATAAAGGAAATCATAATTCGGGTGATGAGAAAGTCACTGTATTCGATCAAGATGGCGAAACTCGGCCTATTTACGCATCATAAATAATAAAAGCATCATAAATTCAATTTTTTCGCTGAAAATGAAAAATATTTTCAGTCCGAAGCATAAGATTCCCAAAATAAAATCTTTTTAGTCCAAAGGGGCTTTGTCCCTGAAGGACTATTGTTTTCGTTTTGCGATTTTGCGTCGGACTCATAAACGTCGGTTCACTTTTCAAACTGTTGCCAAAAATGTTAGAGACCTGCATTATATTTAAAGAAATTAAATAATGAAAAATCTGCATAAATGATTGTCTATTTCTCGCATTGTGATAAAACAATGGTACATAGAGCCATCGAATTTTGAATGACGAAATCCTACTGCGAATATGGGCATCTGAAATCCCAAATTTGGAATTTGTTTTATTATAGATTTTATATTTTGTAAAACTTTAACGAATTTTTGATTTACAAACTCAATGCTTTAAAAGCGAGAAATGGCAACGTTATATAGAAAAAAAAAAAAAAAATACTTTTATCTCCAGCTCGCGAGACTGTGTATATCGGAAATTCTAAAGATATGCTTAATTTAACATTATTTTGCGATATTGCTCTTGAACTGAATTTTATGGTTTAAGTGCAAAGAACATGATATTTAATAAATAAAGGTAACACTCAAAACGTTAAAAAAACGCCCCTTTGGACGTAATTTAAAATTTGAAACATTTCAGATTTTTTTTTTTTTTTCTATTATTATTTTATAAATTTCAAGGAGTGTTTTTTCAGAATTGTGCTATGTGCATTTACTTTCTAAATAGTATTTGAGATCGTAAAATGTCTATTAATCTGCCAAAATAACTTTAAAAATTTAATCGTCAGAATTTATACAGAAACATTACATTGGCTTTTTCGATTTAATGTATTTAAGTGGGGGGAACCTTAGTTTTTGGAAATAATGAGCTGCGCATGTAAATGCTTAAATAAAGTAATGCTACACAAATAAATGAGATCCGTGTGATGATTGAAAAAACTTTAATTGTATCCAATTCCACTTTTCATAAATCTGTTTCTCTGATTCCCATATACTCGATTCCCTCACAAACGACAGGATTTCTGTGTCCTACAGATTTCTGCATTTTTCTCTCTCGTTTACAGTGTCTGGTGGTGTGGTGGTGTATTTAATTATGGCAAAGCACACTAGGGCTATCTGCCTAAGGGAAGGGATGCCTTCATGGAGGACTTTCTAAGGGAAACTGGCTCGTATACACGTTACACATGGGGAAAACCACGAAAACACCCATGCAGCCAGCCCGTTCGCGGGATTCGAACCTCGGACCGAACTACCAGTGTTCAGCGACTTTACCGCTCGGCCGCTGGTGGGCCCTTACAGTGTCTGGTATCTGTACATTCATCTTGAATATATATATATATATATATATATATAATAATAATTTATTTCCTAAACAGTATTGATTAATTGATTATATTATCTCCTAAGTTTAATTAAAGTAGAATTATTTTAAAAGTGTGCATCCGTATTGGTAAGTTAATTTGAAAGCAAAATGTTAATAATGTTTTAACGGGGACTGGAGTTTAATCATCACGAAGAATAATATTACAATTGTAAAAGTAAAAATTAAAACATGTAATTATTGAAAAAATATATAGAATTTAAATAATTATTTTAAATAATTTCAACATTCTGTTTAAATCTGCTAAGAAAAATCTTTATTCGCAAAAATAAATTTTAAATTTCTACCGAGTGATCCAAGACCTCTGAATACTTGTTTTTGACTGTTCTAGAAATTATTCGGCCGATGTTTAATCTCTAACTTAATATTCGCAGACCACCTCTCGTTGAAAGAGAGCACGTCAATGTAAAATTTAGGAGAAAAAAAAGAAAATCTTAAAGCTTTCTTATTTTATATTGCGGGTAAGAGGGCGTTATTTTAACGTTTTGTGTGTTACCTTTTTTCAATAAACATATTTATTCTTCGCACTTAAACCACAGAAAATTCAATTCAACAGCAATATCACAAAATGTTTAGAAAGAACAATAGCTTTAGAATTTTCCATAGCCAGTCTCGCGCGCTGGAGATAAAAATGTTTTCTTCGCACAGTGTTGCCATTGCTCGCTTCGAAATCGTTGAGTTTGTTAATCGAAAATTCGTTAACGTTTTACAAAATTTGAAATAAATAATAAAACAAATTAGAAACTCGGTCTTCCAAGTGTCCATGTTCGGTTGCAGGACTAAGTTATTCAAAATTCGATGGCTCTAGGTATAAAGTATTTCTCCCACCTTCTTAGCATGGTGTGGTGGTCTGCACGCTGGGCGCATATTTCCAGGGGTCCGTGATTCGATTCCCGGAGAGGGCGTTGCTCATTTTTCACATCTCCTGCTTCCAAAAAATACCTAATGCCTCTACATAATGTCATTAAGGTACCGTTGTTTTTCCACAGTGCGACAAATATTCATGCATTGATGCAGATTCTTCATTATTTGGTTTCTTCATATACAATACAGGGCGATAATATTGGGTGGCAACAGTTTGAAAAGGGAACCGGTGCAGAGAGTGAATCGATGCAAAATGCTGTTTTGAGACTAATAGCCCTTTGGCTATTAGTCTCAAAACAGCTCAAAACAGAAAAAAAAAAAAAAATACTCAGTAGATGTTTTCATGCCTCCCCCTACACACACACAAACACAGGGAGCAAAGAAAAGGCGAGAAAAATTTAGCAGAAATTTTTTATTTGCTCTGAAGAAAAGGAACTTTAGTCTGAACTCGAAATCGAAATTCAAAATCTACACCATCCTAAGGTTGCTTCTTTTTCGCAATTTTAAAATCCATCTGTATCCAAATAAGTGTTTGATTACTTACATGCTTACTTAGCTGTCACTTGGCAATTTTTATGATCTATTTTAATCGTATTTGACAACTTTACTTGAGTTTGAAAGCAATTAATTGTCTTATATTTACTTCCTTGTAAGGTGTAAAAAGGAAGTATTGTAATCGCGAAAAATTTCGGGTATCATATTCCAACGAAAATATTCATTTTGACAGCTATCGAATGCAATTTAACGATGTTTTCGCGTCACATCTGTAAAAACTGTTTTATTTGTTTAATTTCTTTTATACATCGTTTTAGATTTATTACAGTATTTGAATAGAACTTTTCGTAATTCTTCAGATGATATAATTTTTTGCACTCTGAGTTATAAAATGAACGAAATGTAACGCTGTCAAGAGAGCCTAGCGCCGAAGTGTCGCTATGGTAAACAATTATAGTGAACTTTAAACAGTGCATTTATTCTATTGGGGTTTATGCCCTATCCACGAAATAGATTTAATTCAATCCGATAAACGTAAATGAAATGCAAGAAAAAGTGCGCATAATTTAATATTCCATACAAGGAAGTCCTGTGGTGTACACATGAGATTTTTTAATATAATACAAGGCGGTAATATTTGGTGGCAATAATTTAAAAAGTGACACAAACAAGTGTTTGAACACAGAATTCCGTTTCAAGACTAATAGCTAATCAACCTGAATGGTTTAATAATCGGTATACGGGAATCATGCATTGAATTTCAAATCTGAATATCTTTATTTCTCCTGCAGCTTTAATGTTGAATCCTTAAATACTTTATGTGTTACATCCGTGCTTTCAGTGACCATTTGTATATATGCTATTACCAGACAAATGACTTTCTTCTCTCTTTAAGAATATCACTACAAAGAGTGCATTTATTCTATTGGGGTTTATCCACGAAATAGATTTAATTCAAAATTCATTAACTATGGATTCAATATGTTTAATCGAAATGCGGGAAAATTGCGTATAATTTAATTTTCCGTACAAGGAAATCACGTGGTGTACATATCAGAATTATATATATTATTATGACATATTAAGCAGCAATTTTTTTTTATGCTTGAACCTAAGACAGACAGAAGTTTTTCTGCCGCAGGGCGTTGATTTTGATTGATTTTGATTATTGAGATTACGACAAAGCACACTAGGGCTATTTCCTAAGGGAATGGATGCCTTCCAGGAAGACTTGCTAAGGTAAACTGGCTCGTATACACTTTACACATGGGGAAAATCACGAAAGCGACCATGCAGCCAGCTTTTTACGGGATCCCGCAGTTATCCCTATTGTGCTTTGCCGTGTTCTCAATAAACCAACAACACTCAATAGAGCGTAAATTGATTTAAACTTTATTTATCTGGATAGTATCGTTTATGTTTGCAGTGAGTGTTAATTTATACTAAGAATATCATAAATAAAGGTTTCTAAAAAGATGTAAAAAAAGTCAATTGCAAAATTTCTGATTCATATTTTTAATCTCCTACCTTCAAAGTGAAAATCTTATCTTTCGCCTTTATTTATTATTTGAAAGAAACCTACTAAATAGTAGTGCAATTTTCAAATAATAATAAAGCGAAAAAAGAAAATCTGAAAGGTTTCAGATTTTAAATTACGTCTAAAGTAGCGATTTTTAACGTTTTGTGTGTTACCTTTATTGATTAAATATGTTCTTCGCGCTTAAACCATAAAATTTAGTTCAACAACAACATCGCAAAATAGTTTTGAAATGAGCATATCTTTGGAATTTCCGATACAGAGACTCACGCGCTGGAGATTAAAATGTTTTTTCTGTACAGCGTTGCCATGGCTCGCTTTAAAATCCTTGAGTTTGTTAGTTAAAGTTTTATAAAATATGAAATCGATCATAAAACAAATTCCGAATTTCAAATTTGGGCTTCCACATGTCCACATTCTATGGAAGATTACGTTATTCAAATTTTGATGGCTCTAGGTACCGTCGTTTTATCACAATGCGAGAAACATGCATACACTTATGCAGATTCTTTATTATTTAATTTCTTTAAATATGACACAGGGCGATAATATTTGGTGGCAATAATTTGAAAAGTGAAACGGACATTTAAAATTTTCATTGCAAAACGCCAAAACGAAATTTTTGGGCTAAAAATTCCATTAATTCCTGCTGTGGATGATATTAAATGAAAATGGTGAACATTATTTTCAGTACCACACTAAAGTATTCCCATAGATTTCTTGGAGGATTATAGTTAAAATAGCTCCAGTTGAGACTTCTTGACCCAAAAGGGAATTCACCCCACCTCATAAATCCTTCACTTGCTGGGTTGGATCGTATTACGATTGTTCCGTACAAGCTTTGTGTTTCCCTAAACGGTTATTAGTTTTTAGAGCAGCAGCAGATTCCCTGCTTCTCGCGTTGAGGGAGGTACACATTATAGTCAAAGAATCTCTAATCTAATCTTAAAGATTCTTTGGCAAAGGGAAAAACACAAAAACAATTTCACAAAAGAAAGCCATAAAGTTTTATGATGCATTTCAAGAAGGAGAGTCTGGTTTGACTGCTAGTTCTGGCTGGCTCCACGGATGGAAAAAAGGGTACCACCACCCACAGATCAAGGGGCAAGAGTAGATTTCTTTTTAATTCATATATTGTTTGTCTCTAGGATCATAATATTCGATTTCTAGAGTTTTTTAGTTAAAACATCATAAAAATAATATCGCTCCTGTGAAAAAGTTAAATATTAAGAGTTCTGGAAAACCCACCCCTTATTCCGTAAAACTCGATTTTTCGGAAACACCACAGTCTCTCAGTTCACATTATGTCCAGTTTGAGGGGTTCTGCTGTATGTATAAACAGCAACCTTTTATTGTAAATGCTTTTGCGAGAATTCAGTCTCGGATTTGTTTTCAGAAAAATAAATACCTGTATCTCTATGTCTGTTTGAGATTTGCCATTAAATTTTGTAGAAGCTATAATTATGTTTAGTGCAGATGTAAATTGTCTATTTTTTATTTTTAACTCATTATTTTGAATTGGTAGCTGCTGTGTACTAATGAGAGTTTTGGTTTTAAGCACTGTACGGAGGGGGGTGATCTATAAATAAAAAAAAAAGCCTAAAAATCACGAAAATTGCTAAAAGCGTTTTATCACTTTTCAAATTGCTGACACTACTTGTTTCTCGCATTGTGAAAAACACAGAGGTACCTAAAGCCATGAAATTTTGAATAACGTAGGCCTCCACCCGAAAATGAGCACCTGGAAGCCCGAATCTGGAATTTGTTTTATTGTGCACTTCATATTTTGTAAAAACATAAAGGGATTCTTTATTAACAAATTCCACGATTCCAAAGCGAGCAATGGCAACACTGTACGGGGAAAAAAACATCTATATCTCCAGCGGGCGAGATTGTGTATCGGAAATTCTAAAGATACGCTCATTTTAAAATTATTTTGCGATATTGCTGTTGAACTCAATCGTATGGCTTAAGTACGAAGAACATGCTATTTAACAAATAAAGGTAACGATCAAGGCGTTAAAAATTTAAACTAAAAAATTTCAAAGGTTTCGGATTTTAAATTACGTCCAAAGAGGCGTTCTAAAAGAACGGACGTAATTTTAATAAGAGGATTTCATTTTCGCAAAGCAATATTTCAGTATGAACAGTAAAAATCGGAATAAAAAAAATTATGAAATTGTTCGATTAATTATTGCATTTTTAAAGATTCTTAACAGATAAAAATAATTAATAATAGTCACCGAACAAAAAAAATCGACTAAAATTACTTCCGATTTTAAGTCAATCTGTTCCTTTAAAAGTAGCAAACTTAATAACTAAATTACACCTAAGTTCAAACTTTGTAAAAGTTGCATGACAGTGAGCAGCGAGTTTTTTTTTTTTTTTTTTTTTTAATCACCAAAAGTGTTTTATCACCTTCCAAATTGCTGCACCCGTATGTTTCTCGCATCGTGAAAAAACAACGGTATCTAAAGCCATCAAATTTTGAATAACGTATTCCTCCACCCGAATATGAGCACCTGAAAGCCCGAATCTGGAATTTGTTTTATTGTTTGTTTCATATTTTGTAAAGCTATAACGAATTTTTGATTAACAAACTAATTGATTCTAAATCCAGCAGTGGTAACACTGTACGGGAAGAAAAAAATAAAATCTAGTGGGCAAGACTGTCTATCCGAAATTCTAAAGATATGCTGTTTTTAAATGTTTAACCCAAAGGGTCATAAGCCCAAATCCTCTCGAAACGTGTACCTGTGTGTAAATGAAAAAAACGCCTAAAAAGCACGAAAAAAATTACTAAAGGCGTTTTATCACTCTTCAAATTGCTTGCACCATATGTTTCTCACATTGTGAAAAAACAACAGTACCTAGACCATGCAATTTTTGAATAGCGTAGTTTTCCACCAGAATATAAGCACCTGAAATCCTGAATCTGGAATTTGTTTTATTGTCTATTTCATATTTTCATTAATAAGCTTTAACGAATTTTTTTATTAACAAACAAAATTATTCTGGGCGAGCAGTGGTAAAACTGTACGGAACAAAAAAACTTCTAGCGGGCGAGACTGTCTATCTATAACTCAATAGATATGCTGTTTTTAAATATTTTTATCCCAAAGGGAAATTAGCAAAAATGCTCTAAAAACGCGGATGTGCGTGTAAATGTAAAAAAAAGTCTCTATGGAAGTAATATCAAATCTGAAAGTTTTCAAATTTTTTTAACCGTAAATTAGTTAAATAACGGTAAAATACGAATGGTTACCGAGTAATGGAGTTCTAAATAATTCTTTGAAATGAATCTGTTTTGAGATGGGAATTTGTTGATTCCAGCTTAACCAGGGTGATTACGTTTTGTTAACAAATCACTTGATCAGTTGAGAATTAAAAGATATATTTGATAAAATATAGCATTTATTCGGGTATGGTTAATAATATGAAGCATCAAATTGAAAATGGCAAAAAATAGCCTTCACCTATCTCTGTCAGTACAGAAGTTGCTCAGTACAACGCTAAATGGATGTTTTTAAAGTGTCTTTTGTAGTGGTTACGTGGATATCTTGTGAGATTTGTATGAGAAAAGTGTTCTGTTTAACAGTTCCTTGCTGTAATATTACAAAAAAAAAAAAAAAAAAAAAAAAGATCTATAGCTATTATAGACATAATCCCTGTAAAGTTACAAAGACTGCACGTGTTATGGTTACTCAAATAACCCAGGAAGCCTAGTTTCCACGAGTTTTTGAATATAAACAATCTATAAAAATTCGACTGGAAAATCTTTCATTTATATTGCCTACCGTCTGAGTCTAAAGTAAAAATCTTTTCTTTCGTGTGCGTGTGATTATGGCAAAGCCTCGAGGGCTATCTGCCTAAGGGGAGGGATGCCTTCGTGGAGGACTTTCTAAGGGAAACTGGCTCGTATACACGTTATGCATGGGGAAAACCACGAAAACGCCCATGCAGCCAGCCCGTTCGCGGGATTCGAACCTCGGACCGAACTACCAGTGTTCAGCGACTTTTAACGCTCGGCCGCTGGTGGGCCTCTTTTCTTTCGCTTTTGTTTATTATTTTGAAGAAAAACTATTAATTTGAAGTGTTAATTTGAATTGTTATTTGAAGAATTAATTTGAAGTGTATTAATTTAAAGTGTTGAAGTGTCTTCTAATTTTAAATCAGAATTATATATATAAAAAAATACTGCTTATTATATTGACGAGTCTCAAAAGCAGTATTTTGCTACATTAAAATTGCTGTTCGACTTTGCATTCCCATTTTAATTGAGTTCTCTTCACAAATTTAATACGAAGCGCTCGAGCAGATATTTTTCGTTTCAATCATGAACAAACTTTCACTTTCTCTCCCAGTTTCAAGTACCACACCCAGCAAAATAAAATTCCTATGTATCAACTTAATGGTTTGAAGCAGCTGGCTGTTCCGGTTATTCCTTCGCCGTGTCTTCCTATTTCCGTGGTAGTCAAAATCGTTCCTGTTTCTGTGAAATCATAAATATTCATTACCCCCTTTCCCAAAGGGGTTACATAGTGGGGAGCCGAGTGGACTGAAGAAAAAGAAGTGCTGGGTCTTCCCTTTGAGGGGAACGATGCCGACAGGAACCCTCTTGGGGAGAGCAATGTGATGCCACTGGGTTCCTCATCTCGCCTACTGACCAGAGCTTCATAGTGCGAAAGATTAAATCTTTACTTCTTACTTTTATTTGAAAATTATAGCGAGGATATTTTTAAAATGAATTAGTATTTATAAAGTGTTTGTAACGGGAAAATGCTGAAAGAAAATGCCGCTGCTACCTGTCGTAATACGAAAGAAATCAATGTGGTATTTCATCAATTTCCATACAGAAACGTTCACCAGACAAAAGAATGGATGCGTTGAATGTTGCAGAGCAAGCTAACGTTTTTCTTTTTTTCTTTCTTTTTTTTTTTTTATTAAGTTTATCATGTCAATATTTAGTTTTCTTACCGAGACGGCTTTACAAAAATTTTTTTTTTTTGTGTTTTTATTATTAACGTTTTGGTGTTTACCTTATTTATTAAATATCCCGTTCTTAGCGCTTACGGCACATAAAATTCGATTCAACAGTAAAATCAAAAAATATTTAAAAACATCATATCTTTAAAATTTCTGCTAGACAATCTCTCGCACGAGAGACAAAAATGTATTTTTCCGTACAGTGTCGCCACTGCTTGCTTTGTAATCGTCGAGAGTTTGTTAACCCTTTCCGGCACGCTACCTTTTAAAGTCAGAGTTTTGATAAAAAAAAAAAAAAAAAAAAAAAAAAAAAGGTAGGCAGTCTAATTAGGCCTAGAGGAGTACACAAGTAAAATTTTGCGAAGATAGCACTTATCATTTTAATTCTGTGGGTGTGCCCAAAGTGGCACACTGATTGAATAGAGCTTCGAAAAGAGTGCTGAAACGAGCATTGTTGTCAATGAACTGACCGATGAGATGCGGAGAAACAAAGAATACACACTCTCAGTTGTCCTAGATGATCGGTGAGCCCGGTCTGGGCACACCTAGGGTTCGCCGTTTGATTTTAGGCAAGATTTCAAGGTAAAAATTTAAAACAAATAAGGAGATTAGCATATAGCCAATAAAATAACATAGAAATTTCTTTTCAAACAATTCCTTTTATACCCTAAAAAAATTTGGAAGATTTCTTTGAAAAATGAGGGTCTTAAAAAAACTAAACATGGCTACACTATATGGACTAATTTGTGTTGAGCTGCCATCTACTATAAATAAAGAAGGTTCAGAGTAACCTATTTTAATCTAATAATCCTTTTTTATTCAATTTTTCTGTGCATACAGAAGGAAATTTTCAGGTGTGTCCTATTGGTGTGTTATCTTTATTTACCTGGAATTTAAAACTTTTAATATTCTATGAAAAATATTTGATTAAAAAAATAAGAATGCAGTTCTAATCTTCAGATTGAAATCGTTTTAATATATAGGTGGATGTTTATTATTAAATCAAGTCTAATAAAAAATGGTGGCATTAAAAGAAAACTGGATTTTTAATCAATTTTACTGACTTTTAATCATCCACTTCAATAATAAATTGGTTTACTTCTGTTCCAGAGTTAGCGTAGAATTGAAAAAATATTATTGCACTTATAACTAGAGTACTTTTGCCAGCATTTCCAAAAATACAGTTTGGGATATAAAAATTACACAGAGACTTAAAACTTGAGATGATTCCAGATTGCATCAGAAGATTTAGTGAAAAATTCTTCAACAAAGCTGTGCAGTTTGACTTTGTTAATTACTCCCAAGTCTTTAATTAAGAAATTCTCTTCGAAGATAGAAGCGTCAGACCACTTGCAGCTCACACTTTCATGGGAGGAGACGACTACTTTTTCACTTAGCTCCTCAATTGGTAGCTGTTCATACTTCCAATGAATCTGATTTTGATTGAAGTTCTTCTGTAGCTTGAATATTATTCTTGGAGATTGATAAAACTAATGCTGTGAGATTTTTTGCATTGTGATGATATTGTAGTGTTGTAAATAGGTTGCTTAGGTTGTTGTTGAGTTGCTGTAGTGCATTACGTTGAATAGTTGTATCAAAATTGTGTTGTATAGTTGTATTGTATTGTGTTGTATTTAGCACTATTGATTGAGGTTGTTTAGTTGTATTTGAATTTGTCATTGGAACTATTGCTGTAGTGTATCTTCTCATATTGTTGTCATTGATTTGCATTGTCTTGGGTCCTCCTTGAAAGCTATGTTCGCTCGTCACGTTTTGCGAACTTGTCCGATTGGATTGTCTTGCACCTTTTGGTACTTCTCTTCTTCCCCTTTTCTCCGTTTTCTCATCTGAGATTTTCTCCATGTCCGGATTTCTTTATGTCAAGTGCCCTTGGACTTTAATTCTGGAACCGACAACATTGCTCTTCGCAATAGCTCTGTCAGTTATAGAGTCTATGTCTTCAGATATACTAGAAAACATTGATATTTTCCCCTTTTCTTGATAATTTGAAGAAATTCTTACACATATTTGTTACAGACGTTACAAATTCTTGTATTACATTTACTGTATTATTAGTTACATATTATAAAACTGCGTATATCTATCAGTTTGTAGAGTTCCTCACTTTGTAAATGCTAAGTTATGGTTGATCGTGAAGAATCTTAAGAACTGATAAGCTTGAGTTCGTGTGACAGGAAACAACAATATCGAAGGGTAAACAACCCTTTATTAATTATTCAAATAAGATTTAACAGAACTCCGTCTTGGAGTGTACCATAAAAGCCGACACTCGGGCTTTAACTTAAGTTAACAGAATTAAACTAAACTAAACCTAAACTAAAGCGGTATATCCGAAGCTATCAAGATTCTAACCGAGTTGGCTCTTAACGCTAATTAACTTCGTAGCTATCAAGGGCCTAAAGTGGCGCCCGACCTAAAAGGGTTTGGATGATGACTCTCCACACCCAGGATTTGGTGATTGGGTCCGCTAAAAACCCCAGTCGCCCTTTAAAAGCGGGAGTATATAAGGTATTTCTCCCGCCTTCCTAGTGTGCCCTCGTGGTGTAGTGGTCAGCACACTGAGCCGGTATTTAAGAGGCCCGTGGTTCGATTCTCGGCGAAGGCGATTGCCAATTTTTCATCTCTCTTGCTTCCAAAAAATTCCTAATGTATTTACATTGGCGCCCGAACTAAAAGGGTTGTGGATGATGACTCTCCACACCCAGGATTTGGCGATTGGGTCCCCTAAAAACCTCAGTCGCCCTTTAAAAGGGGGAGTATATAAGGTATTTCTCCAGCCTTCCTAGCGTGCCATGAATGTTGAAATGCAATAATAATAGTGCCCTTGCCAGGACTCGAACCTGGACCACCCGTATATACATGCCGAGTATGCGACCGGGGTTAGACCACGAAGACATGTTGGAAGAAGAGAGAAAATACTTAAACCTTCCTTAATCCATTTTAAATGCATTTCACAATACGCATTTAAAAAGAAAAGTGCTTTATTCTGTTTGTATATACATATAACATAGGGGGGGGAATCATTCAAATGGGTTGGAGAACGACCAAAAACCCATTTGAATGATTTTTTTACAGTACCTCCTTCGTATAGGGAAATAAAATTACATGATAAAGAGTAGTAACCTTGAACACTTTTTATTAATAAATAAGTAAAAAAGACGTAAAACGAAAATTCGCTTATCTCCATTTCAAAGCGAATTTGCAATGACTAATTAATTACAATCGGTGTACGTGAAGTTTTAATTTTATTTAAATATAATATTTAAATAATAACAAAATCTGAAGGCTCTCAAATTTTATATTACGCCAAAAATCATAAAATTCAACTCAACAGCAGTATGACAAAATAATTTTAAATGTGCATAACTTTATAATTTACGGTACATAGGAGATATTTTTTTTCCCCCCCCATGCAGTGTTGCTATTGCTCGCTTTGAAATCGTTGAGTTTGTTAATCAAAAATTCGTTAACGTCATACAAAATATGAAATAGATAATAAAGCAAATTTCAAAGTTCGGCTTCCAGATGTCCATATTCGTGTGGAGGAATACGTTATTCAGAATTTGATGTTTCTAGGTTCTACATCTGAAAAACATACATACTTTCAAGCAGATTCTTCATTATTTAATTTTTTTAAATATAATGCTAGGCTCTAATATGGTGGCAACAATTTGAAAAGTGAAACGCTGTTTATAGTGAATCAATGCAAAATGCCAAAACGAAATTAATAGCCTTTAGGACTAAAAACATATTGCCAATTAGGGCTTCCAGATGCTCATATTGGAGTGGAGGACTACGTTATTCAAACTTGGATATCTCTAGGTACCGTCCTTTTTTCACAGTGCGAGAAACAAACATGCATTCATGCAGATTCTTCATTATTTAATTTCTCTAGATATAACGCAAGGCTCTAATTTGGTGGCAACATTTCGAATAAGTGAAATGCCGTTTATAGTGAACCAACCTGAAATTCCAAAACGAAATTAATAGCAAATTGCATTTTTGAGCTAATAACTTTATTGTAATACACCGAAGTTACGCGAGAGGTTGGACTGACAAAAAAGGCGTAAATCCCGGTTTAACTTTGCCCTTGTTCTTATTTTAATTATAATATTAGTATCAACAGTTGAAAAAAAATTTTTTTAGAACGAAGGTATGTATTAAAGAGTGTGGGTTTCACGTATATCAACACAAAAAAATATTAAAATAAATCTGATACATAAAATGGAGTTACAAAAAACATGGAGGCATTTTTTTTTCAGTCCTTGAAAGGTATCGTAAGTTGCAATGCAACAGAAATGATACTTTGATACTTTGGTTGTTTATTCTGGCGTGCAGCAGGAGATGCACTACTCCTGCATTTTCCAGATTCCTGAATGAATCCCCTTAGGGTCCTGACGTATGTAAAAGTCCAAAAATGAAGCTTCTCCATTTGAGATAGCCTTCTAAAAATAATAGAGATGTAAAGCTTTGAACTTGCACCAAAAAGTTCAAGAACAGCTCCTTGGATGCATTTGCTGGATGTGCAGTTCTGATCTACTATTAATTTTTTTTCCCCTTATTACGTGCTCCGCCCATAGGCACTACACGGAAAGGGAGGGATGCCCCGTAGAGGTCTAGAAGGGAAACTGGCTCCTATCCGCGTTACACATGGAGAGAACCACGAAAGCGCCCATGCAGCCAGCCCGTTCGCCGGGACTCGAACCCCGGACCGAACTACCAGTGTTCAGCGGCTTTTACCGCTCGGCCGCTGGTGGGCCACTATTCATTTATTGGACACCAAATTTTTAACCATGTGCATATTTGGTCAAAACATTTACGCATACGAAATTTCAAAGCAATCGGATGATTCCTTCTTGGTGCATCAATTTTTTGTTATAGAGTATATTTGGATGTCGATGGCTTCAAAAAATTTAACACACTTCTCTAAAGATAGTGAGTGTGTGATTATGGCAAAGCCTCGAGGGCTATCTGCCTAAGGGGAGGGATGCCTTCGTGGAGGACTTTCTAAGGGAAACTGGCTCGTATACACGTTACACATGGGGAAAACCACGAAAACACCCATGCAGCCAGCCCGTTCGCGGGATTCGAACGTCGGACCGAACTACCAGTGTTCAGCGACGTTACCGCTCGGCCGCTGGTGGGCCACAAACTTTTCTAAAGACTCAGCTCATAGCTATACAAGTATAGATAACGATATTGTCTGTGAACGACATAATTCCTGAAAAGAGAGAGTTTTAGAGGACTTGCCTTAAATTATTATGTTATGATGTATATTACTTCTTTAATGTCAGTTCTAATACTATGTATTTTGCTTGCCCATATAGCTTTGGTACAATTTCATGTAACATTTTCTTGCATGGAAAGCTGCTTTTATTAGTAAAGTTTGGGTTACATTTTTTTTTAGTTTCACATTTTTGCGTATTAGACAATTTTGTAGGTTGGATTTAAATATACAGTTTTCGATTTTCATCCAGTTTTTATGATTCACATAATTCAAATGTAAATTCTTTAATAATAATTGCTGGTATTTGTAATTACTCAAAATTAAATTCCTTGAATAATGTTTCCTTGAAATACATTTAACTGTCGTGGATTTGTAAACAAACCCAGCATTTATTTCACAAAATGCTTTACACTCGCACGATGCAAGAAACTGATAAACATGCTGTCATTGCTGTAAACATGTCAATTTTTTTAATCCAGATATGGCTTCCAGTGCTTTAACAATTTTGAATAGTTCCATGAAGCCTGCAAAATTTAAACTGTTGTAAAGTCATTAGGATTTTTGGAAGCAGAAAAGATGAAAAATTAGCAAGCGCCTTCTCCGGGAATCGAACCACGGACCTCTGGAATACCGGCCCAGCGTGCAGAATCACTACACCACGAAGGCACGCTAGGGAAGTGGGAGAAATACCTTATACTTTCATTTCGTAACAGATTTCATTCTCTCTGAGTTCTTTTTAAGTAAAAGACAACAGCGAAAGCAAAATTGATCCTTTAGAACAGGGCTTCTTAAACCTGTTTCATTCGCGCCCCCTTTTTATCACTTAGATTTTTTTGTGATCCGCAGAACCCCATAATATTTACAAAAATGTGTAAGAACCTTTATAAATATTGTGCAAATCTGACATTCGCGTGAGTAAAACTCAATTCTTTCACTTGTACTGTAATATACTATTGCAGTTTTAGGTCATTAACTTTAATTTCTAATTTTAACACATAGAACAATGTGAACATTTTAAATAAGTAACAGACGAAATGGCAGCGTCACGTGTAAAGCAAGGAAAATGAACGTTTATATTATAAAAAGATTTCGTCGAAACATTTTCGTTTTTTCCTTTGTCTGTATTGTCTTATCTTTACCTGTTTTCAGACACATTTTGTAAAAATATTCTCTAATTGTAAAATTATTATAATAAGAAATATTAAAACTGCTAAAATTTTTGGCGACGCCTTGCTGCAGGTCCTGCAACTCCCTTGGGGGTCGTGACCCACAGTTTAAGAAACCCTGCTTTAAAGTATGGGTGTCTAAACTGTGACCGTTTGAAGGCCGCATTGCAAAGGAAAAAAAAAATTGCGGGGCCGCATACATTATTTTTTAATTAAAAATTAGCTCTATATTGTTTTATTAAAATAAAATTAACTTCTTTTTAATTAATTTTTAATTTAATTAATTTTCTTTATTTGAATTAGATTTCCATAGGTACATATTTAATATTACTTTGTAAAAGTTTCGTTTCATTTAGTTTGGACCCACTAGCGGCCGAGCGGTAAAATCGCTGAACACTGGTAGTTCGGTCCGAGGTTCGAATCCCGTGAACCGGCTGGCTGCAGGTGCGTTTTCGTGGTTTTCCCCATATGTAACGTGTATACGAACCAGTTTCCCTTAGAAAGTCCTCCACGAAGGCATCCCTCTCCTTAAGCAGATAGCCCTAGCGTGCTTTGCCGTAGTCTCAGTACACCAATTCATTTAGTTTAGATTTCATAAAAATGGAAATAATTCAAATTAATGAGATGGACGAATTTGCTTTTGTTGAACAAGCAAAAATCGATATCGGGTTCAATAAACGAGGTTGCAATTCTTATTGAATTTTCAAGATGTTTGTCAGTGATCTTCGTCCTATTTTGTTTTTTGGGTTTTTTGGTCTCTTGAAAATATTTGTTCACAAATATAGGTACTGCTAAAAGCTGAAGACGTTAATAAAGCATGATTGTGAAAATTAGGATATTTATCGCGGGGTAGGTAATCTTTATAAAACTCCAGTAAAAGAAACATTTTCAAATTTTTCTTTCAGTTGAATGTCATTTTGCAGTTAATACATCATGACATACTAAGACGTTTTTATTTAAATTTTTATTTTAAAATAAATGCCAACGAATTGATTATACATGAATCAAATTCAAATATTTATTTTTTTAATAAAAGTGTGAAAATTTAAATACTTTCATAATTTGCGTTTGGACTGCACTTTAGTCACCCATGCTTTAAAGTAGGGGTCTTTAACCCATGGCCCGCGGGCCACGGGTGACCCTCTGAAGATATTTTAGTGACCCCACATTTAAATTTGAAGAAAAACTGAAAAATTTTAAAGAAATTTTGATTTCAAGAAAAATTGCCTTATCAGCTTTTTGTCGTAAAAAATAACTTTTTTTCCTCTTATTCTTGATATTTAAAACATTTTATTGACATGCCCGTTATTATTTGGGATAAAATTTTCTGAAAATGACGAATTTTTCAAACATTTCACTTTATCTTATGTAATATGTGTTTCACCTGAACTTCAATTGGAATTTATAGATTTACAGTGTGACTCTGCAGTAAAATGCAAGTTTCTTGAAAATCTACATTAATTTTTATTCGAAATACGTGACGGAAGACAAGTATTCAGGAATTCGTAAACATGCAGTCTTCATGTATTCTATTATTTGGGATAAAATTTTCTGAAAATGACGAATTTTTCAAACATTTCACTTTATCTTATGTAATATGTGTTTCACCTGAACTTAGATTTACAGTGTGATTCTGCAGTAAAACGCAAGTTTCTTGAAAATCCTACATTAATTTTTAATCGAAATACGTGACGGAAGACAAGTATTCAGGAATTCGTAAACATGCAGTCTTCATGTATTCTATTATTTGGGATAAAATTTTCTGAAAATGATGAATTTTTCAAACATTTCACTTTATCTTATGTTATATGTGTTTCACCTGAACGTCAATTAGAATTTATAGATTTATAGTGTGATTCTGCAGTAAAATGCTAGTTTCTTAAAAATCCTACATTAATTTTTATTTGTTGGAAATACGTGACGGAAGACAAGTATCCAGGAATTCATAAACATGCAGTCTTCATGTATTCTATCTTTGGCAGTGCCTACATATGTGAACAGCGTTTTAGTAAAATGAAAATCAAAAAATCAAAAACAAGAACACGGCTGACAGAAAGACATTTGGAGAAAACTTTTACGAATTGCAACAACACAGATTAAACCGGATATTGAAGCTTTAATCAAGTAAAAACAATGTCAAATTTCACATTGAAACCAAAGTAACTACCATCTCCCTCCAGTAATGTATTATTATTATTATTATTATTTTAATTTTTACTTTTTATTGTAAATGATATCGTTCTTTGATCTTTACACTTTTTTTCTTTCATAGTTAAAAAATGTTGCAAAACATTTTAATTCGGTTTCCGACTTTTGCATTGACATTTTGGAACCAATGTATACATATACAAATCTGTAACACTATCTCTTCGCTTAGAATCAATTGTAGTCTTGTAAAAGAAACCTTCCTTTTTACTTCCTTTTACGAAGTAAAATCGCTGAACACTGGTAGTTCGGTCCGAGGTTCGAATCCCGTGAACCGGCTGGCTGCAGGTGCGTTTTCGTGGTTTTCCCCATATGTAACGTGTATACGAACCAGTTTCCCTTAGAAAGTCCTCCACGAAGGCATCCCTCTCCTTAAGCAGATAGCCCTAGCGTGCTTTGCCGTAGTCTCAGTACACCAATTCATTTAGTTTAGATTTCATAAAAATGGAAATAATTCAAATTAATGAGATGGACGAATTTGCTTTTGTTGAACAAGCAAAAATCGATATCGGGTTCAATAAACGAGGTTGCAATTCTTATTGAATTTTCAAGATGTTTGTCAGTGATCTTCGTCCTATTTTGTTTTTTGGGTTTTTTGGTCTCTTGAAAATATTTGTTCACAAATATAGGTACTGCTAAAAGCTGAAGACGTTAATAAAGCATGATTGTGAAAATTAGGATATTTATCGCGGGGTAGGTAATCTTTATAAAACTCCAGTAAAAGAAACATTTTCAAATTTTTCTTTCAGTTGAATGTCATTTTGCAGTTAATACATCATGACATACTAAGACGTTTTTATTTAAATTTTTATTTTAAAATAAATGCCAACGAATTGATTATACATGAATCAAATTCAAATATTTATTTTTTTAATAAAAGTGTGAAAATTTAAATACTTTCATAATTTGCGTTTGGACTGCACTTTAGTCACCCATGCTTTAAAGTAGGGGTCTTTAACCCATGGCCCGCGGGCCACGGGTGACCCTCTGAAGATATTTTAGTGACCCCACATTTAAATTTGAAGAAAAACTGAAAAATTTTAAAGAAATTTTGATTTCAAGAAAAATTGCCTTATCAGCTTTTTGTCGTAAAAAATAACTTTTTATTTTTTTAACTTTTTATTTAATTTAAGTATTGTAATCGCGAAAAGCTTCAGGCAGCATATTTCAACGAAAATATCCACTTTGACCGCTTTCAAATGCAATTTAACGATGTTTTTGCGTGATATCTGAACATAAGGACAGAATAAAAGACTCTTTTCCTCCAAAAAAACTAAAAAACTGCTTTAAAATGAATTCTGAAGAGAATTTTTCGTGGCGTCTGTACGAACGTATGTACGTACCTCGCATAACTCAAAAACGAGTAGCCTCAGAACGTTGAAATTTTGTATATAAGACTACTATAACATGTAGATGTGCACCTCGTATTTTGGTTTCAATCGGCCGCGCCAAACGTATATAAATATATTTATAAATATATCCACTCTGTTACCCGGCTTAGTAATCTCAATTTCTTTACTCTTATATGTTTGTAAATTGTACATTTTTTGCTTTAAAAATGATTGTATTATGCTGTTTTTATCTTCCGGTTAAGGGTTTTATGCCGGTTAAGGGGCGTAGCTAGAGGTGGGCAAGGGGGGTATCTGTCCCCGGGCGCAGAATCCAAGGGGCGCCAAACTGATGTTACGACATTTTAAAATTAAACGTTTTCCATCCTTGGCAAGCAGTAGGGGGCGCGAAATCTTCAGTTGTCCCTGGGCGCTGAAAACCCTAGCTACAACTCTGGTAAACAAAGTGAATTTTAAAGAATGCATTTAATCTATTGTGGTTTATGCGCTATCGGCGAACTAGATTTAATTCAATCTAATAAGTTTAAGTGAAATGCAAGAAAAAATGCGTATAATTTAATATTCCGTACAAGGAAGTCATGTGGTGTACACATCAGATTTGTTATATAAAATTTTCCGATTGCAGTATTTTTTTGACAGACACGTGGCCCCCTGATCTTTGTGAATTTATTGATGTGGCTGTTGGGTGTGAAAGGTTGAAGATTCCTACTTTAGAGCGTGGGATCACTAACGGACGCAGATATCTTAGTAATAACAACAACTACGAATAAAATTCTGTTGACACTGCATTTTTTGCTAGGCCATAAAGCAGAAAAATAGACGTTGTTCGAGGACTTTGCAGCTGCTTTTTAAAACACTCCCAACTGAAGCAAGTTTTTGTGAGTCATGAATTGCATTCCATCTGCTTTTTTATTTCAAGTGTTTTCATAGTAGCTAAGGGTTGCCATATCATAACTAAGATTAATTAGGGAAAACAGAGTTACCATTTAAAACTGTTGTAGCTACTTTGAAAATGGCTAAGTTTCTTGCAGATACAAATAAGCATATTGATCGGAAATCGTATCTAATAAAGCTATGCAAAAACGTACACTGTATCGAACACTGTACGTGCATTTGCCATACCAGCCCACAATGCAAGTTTCGAGAGACTATTTTCCCTAATGGTCTTCAATAATCGGATAAAAGTAACAAATTTGTAGTGGAGACAGTTGAAGCAATTTTGATTTGTTATTATAATTTTAAAATGACTTGTGCCCAGTTTTATAAGTATGTCAAAGAAGAACAGAATATAATTAAGGAAGTAAAAATCGACATAAAAAAAAAGGCATAAAAAGAAATAAAAAAGGTTAGTCTAAAGTAAAGGCAGTAAAGGCATTAAAAAAAATGTTTCAGTTAGTCTAATTTTTTATGTCTTAATAAAAGGCATAAAAAAGATTAGTCTTACATTTTTTCTATTATTCGTTTTTCTAGATTTCTCACACTTTATTGATTTTTTATCAGAGGCCATTTTAAATGTAGCATATAAAACATTTTAAATGTAGCATATGAACCATTTTAAATGTGGCATATAAACATCCCGCACCAATGCTTAAAAATTACGACACTCCTATTCATAGCAGTTAAATTTTAACGTAGGAAGTCCCAACAGCTGCCGAGCGGTAAAGTCGCTGAACACAGGAAGTTCGGTCCGAGGTTTGAGTGCCGGCGAAAGGGCTGACTGCATGGGTGTTTTCAACATGTCTAGCGTGTATGCGAGCCAATTTCACTTCGGAAGCCTCCACGAAGGCATCCCTTCTCTCAGGCAGATAACCCTCGCGTGCTTTGCATTAATTTAACAAAACAAAAACATTAACTTAGGTAAGCTCCTGCCCTGACGGGGGAGTGGGTAGTGACTTTGACTGCCGTACCGCAGGCCGTGGGTTCGAATCCCGGAGAAAGCATGGATGTAAATTGTATGTCCCTTCGTAGGAGGCAATGATGGCCACTCGTTAGGTGCCTCCACCTTTTCAGGCCTTAGTATTGGCCAACGCCTATAATCGGCTAGTGCCCGCCATATACATACATATATATATAAAAAAATCGAAAAGCTTTTAGAGGTTATAGTGCGGTCAAAGGGGCCTTTTTTTTTCAATTACATACATTTTGTGTTGGTTGTGATGCGTGCCACTCGGTTGTGCTGCGTGCGATTATTATCGGCCAGGAGGGTTTATTACATTATATTACACATGCACATTTCGAAAGCATTTGGGGTAATGTTCTTTTGGTCTAAAAATATTTAAAAACAGCATATCTTTAGAATTTCCGATAGACAGTCTCGCGCGCGGAGATAATTTTTTTTTTTTTTCATTTTTTTTCCGTTATTGTTTCTACTTCTCGTTTTGAAATCGTTGAGTTTATTAATGAAAAATTCGTTAAAAGTGTTCCAAAATGCACTGGATCGAGCTTCCAGGTGTTCATATTCGGGTGGAGGACCACGTTATTCAAAATTTGTTGACTTGTTTTTTCACAACGCGAGAAACATACATACATACATACATACATGCAGATTCTTCATTATTTAATTTCTTTAAGTATAATACAGGGCGGTAGTATTTGGTGGCAACAATTTAAAAAGTTATACGCCCTTTATAATGAAACGAGGTAAAATGTCGTTTCGAGACTAACAGCCCTTCTAGGCTAACGCTTCTTTGCGCTTCTTTTTTTTTTTAGAAAAACTAAAAACTTTCTAAACTTCAGACGGCTTAAGCTAGTTTTTATTAGAATTTACGACTACCAGGATTAAGTGTTAAAATGCACTTCAGTTCATAATTTTTTTCGAAATTGTTTATGTCGCCAATATTTTTAAGCAATAAATTCTCAAGCATCAATAAATATTGATTTCTATTCTTTCAAAGAGCTTGTTAATTAACATCTTTCGTTTTTCCGAAAGGCAACAGACTCGAATGAAAAGTGAATCAACGAAAAATTACGTTTCCAGACTAATAGCCCTTTTCGGCCAAGAAAAATCGGTGTCGTATACAAAGACAACACGCACCAAGCAATTTTCTCCAGAAAGAATTTTCTGCAATTTTTAATTAAGGTTAAATTTTTCTAAAGTAAGAATTACATCTCTGTCTTGAGTTAGCTGTTTCAGTAAACATGCAACGAAGTAGAATGAGACGCTTTAAAAAGTTCCAGTTACTTTGAAAACGAGAAACGTATAGGTTAAATTAAATGGAGCCATAATAGAAAATACTGGCCCGTAATAGGAAAATAATAAATAAATAAATAAATAAAAAAGTACAAATAATTTTTAACCCAGAAGAGCTATTAATTTCGTTTTGGCATTTTGCGTCGATTCAATATAAACGGCGAATCACTTTTCAAATTGTTGCCATCCAATATTATCGCCCTGTGTCTAATAAAGAAATTAAAGAGATTAAATAATGACGAATCTGCATTAATGTAAGTATGTTTCTCGCACTGTCATAAAACATTGGTACCTAGGGCCATCCAGTTTTGAATAACGCAATCCTCCACCGAATATGGGCATTTGGAAGCTCTAATTTGGAATTTGTTTTATTATTGATTTCGTATTTTGTAACACTTTAACGAATTTTTAACGAACTAAACGATTTCAAAGCGAGCGATGGCAACACTGCCAAAAAAAAAATCCTTCAGCGCGCGAGACTGAGTATCGGAAATTCTAAAGATAGGCTCATTTTAAAATTATTCTGCGATATTGCTGTTGAATAGGATTTTATGGTTTCAGTGCAAAGAACATGAAATTTAATAAATAAATGTAACACACAGAAAACGTTAAAAAAAAAAAAAAAAAAAAAAAAAAAAGTCCTTTTTGGCGTAACGTAAAATCTGAAATCTCACCAATGGCACACCGTACCGATGACCACTGAATACCGGCAGTTCGAATAAAATTAGAAATTGTTCGAACTAGTTGGCTACATGAGCATTTCTCATGATTTCTCACGTGTTTGGCAACATGAATATGAGCTAGTTTCCCGCGAAAGTCCTCCACGAAGACTACCCATCCCTCAGGCTGATACCATTATAGTGCTGTGTGTATTCAATTAACATAACATACTTTTTTTAACCCAAAGGGACAGTGGGCCAGATGCCCATATTCGAGTAGAGACGTACGTTATTCAAAATTGGATGGCTAATGCGAGAAACATACATACGTTTATGCAGATTCTTGATTATTTAATTTCAATATAATACCGGGCTTTAATATCAGGTTGCAACAATTTCAAGTGATTCGCCGTTATTAGTTAATCTACGCAAAATGCCAAAACGAAATTAATTTTCCACCTGAGCTAACGCTCCTTTGGGCTTAAAAATTTATTGATACATGTATCGTTAAGTTATATCGATGCTCACAGTATCGTTAAGTTATATCGATGCCCCAGGAACGGGAAAAATGGGCAGTGACCTCGCCGGTATTAGAAATCCGGTCCTTCCGAATACACGCCGAACATGCTTCCAGCTACACCACGAAGGTATGCTCAGAGCAGGAAAAAAATATCTTACATGCTTTTAAATACTTTAATTTATTAATTAATAACAGAAGAGAAATAATTACTAACAGAATGGAGAAACGACTGTCAAATAATAACAGTCGTTTTTCCGAATGGCAGCTGACTCGAATGAAAAGTGAAACTACTCAAAATCGTGTTTCGATACTAAAAGCCCTTTTGGAACCATTTAGTAAGGTTACAGTTTTTGCATTATTGTTTTACATTAGCATGTCTTCAGGGCTTAATTTCTAAAATTGGAAGTGCCGGAACCCTAGTGTAGACCCTCAGGAAAGAGGAACAAGAAGAAATAAATAAATAAAATCATTAATCATTAAAATAATTAATGATTAAAGTGATTAATAATTAAAGAAATATATTAAAATTTATTTCTTTAGTGATTTTAAATATAATTTAATCTAATAAATATATTATATATTAGATTATTAGTCCAAAGGAGGATTTGCCCCTAAGGAACTATTGTTTTCGTTTTGCGATTTTGCGTTGAATCACTCTGAATGTCCGTTTCACTTTTCAAACTGTTGCTACCTAATATTATTGCCCTGTATTATATTTGAAGAAATTAAATAATTAAGAATCTGTATAAATGTATGTATGTTTTTCGCATTGTGATAAAACAACGGTACCTAGAGCCATCCAATTTTGAATGACGTAATCCTACTGCGAATATGGGCATCTGAAAGGCCAAATTTGAAATTTGTTTCGTTATCATTTTGTAAAACTTTAACGAATTTTTGATTAACAAACTCTACGATTTCAAAGCGAGCCATAGCAACATTGTACAGAAAAAACTTTTTTATCTCCAGCGCGCGAGACTGCGTATCGGAAATACTAAAGATATGCTCAATTTAAAATTATTTTGCGGTATTAATCTTAAACTGAATTTTATGATTTAAGTGCAAAGAACATGATAATAAATAATTAAAGGTAACACACAAAATGTTAAAAAACCGCCCTTTTGCATGTAATTTAAAATCTGAAACTTTTCAAATTTTCTTTTTTTTTGTCTTTTTTTAAAATTTATCTCAAATTTTAATAAATCTAATAAGTAATTTTTAATATAATTTTATTGCTAAAATAAAATTTTCGAGATCAAATATCTACTGAAATTGTTGTTCATTTCCATAAAAGAAGTCAAATAATTTTCAGAAACGTATGGACCCTTCATATATGCGAACAGTCTTTTGGTGTTTAGAATTTTATGCAAGATATATTATTGATCATATTTATATTAAATTAGGTAAATTCCATTTCTGTTTTGAAGGGCAATTTTGTCTCAGCGTTTAGTGTTATCGTGATACCATCATGATTATTACGATACCAAAATAGTTATGGACAAACGTGATGACATTAAAGTGCGCTTCCAGTATATTTTTCACATCATTTATTATATATTCGTTACAATCACACATCCCCCCCGAATACCTAATTAAATCATTTCCTTCGCCTAAAACTGAAGTGAACCTCAGTTCAGTTTACTTGGTTCTGTCTAAGTCGTTGACTGTAAATAAAGAATAAACACTTTTGTATTACTTAGCTGAAAATCTACGTGAAAACAAACGTGCGGGCTTTAGCCCCAATATAAACCTTAATGTAAATTCGTTGGTAAATAATTGAACTAAACGATTGTTCGAACTGACGGCAGAACGCTTCTATGTTAAAAAGGTATCTGATAAAATAAGTTTATAATAAACAAATAAAATCTTGAACTTAGGTTTACTGTTACTGGAACAGGTACTTAGGCATACAGCTACATGGAGCTATTACCTACATTTGGGGTAGTTTGTCAGGGCATTGGCGGTAATATAAAAATAAGCGCTTAGCGCCACAGGAAAATTAAGAACTTTTTATGCGTAAAACAAGAAATGTGTGGCGAGAAGAGAAAACAGCAGATACGGGAGCTCCTATCGCCATCTATTGAGTAAATAAATAAAAAAGGTTATTTAGTCGATCCTTGAGATCATAGAGCAGCTGCGAATAGTTTTCAGCTCCCCCCCCTCCCAAAAAAAACACCTGCATTAATTCAAGTTGTTCGAAAAATGTCCATCCAATAAAATTTAGTGCTATTCTTAACTAAATTTTCTGATTGGCTGGAAGGATGCAGTGATATTTGATTGGACATTTGCGAGTGACTTTGGAAACGCAGGAAGAATTTCCACTCATTCTGGTTTCGAGATTTCGACCAGGGCGACTTAAATTTGATTAGCTAACTTTTTTACTTTTTATATTTAACTTTTTATATCATATATTTAACTTAAATATTGTATTATATATTAACTTTTTTATTATATTTAACTTTATATTTATATTATATTAACTTTTCTACGTGTGTTATATTTTTAAATTTGTGTATATATATATATATATTTGATTTATCATGAGTGCACCTAGAAAAAGCTCCAGGTAAGGGAATTTTGATCTATATACGTATTTATATTGTTATACTTTTTATTTCGTTTTATACTTTATTTCATCGTTACCGGTTTTCCCTTTGGCATATTTTCGAATTTCTGATGTCATCGAAAAATCGAATAGTTTCGCGTGGTTGCACACATAATTCTTGCACATGTGCTAAGTAGCTGAAGGGCAAGAGTTAAAACAGAACGTTTAGGCATACTTGTAACATACTTGTAAACGCTATTAAGTATATAGTCTGAAAGTATATATTTTTTTATATAATTTCATAATTTCAGTTGCTTTTATTTTAATATTATTATCTGCGTATAGGAATTTAGAAAATGTGAATACTGTAGGTACTATGAAATAATCTTCACAAATAATTTTTCTTTTCAAACTGGATTTTGACGTTGTATTATAAAAATTATTTCGTTTTATTTAATAATTTATTTACTAAATAAAATTGATTATATTATCTTCTAACTGTAATTATAGTAGAATTATCCTAAAAGAGTGAATCCATACTTATTAAGTTCTATTTTGAAAGATATTTTGAAGTAACTTGAATGTAAATTGTTAAAAATGTTTTACGGGGACTGGAATTAAATCATGAATAACAAAACTTCAATTGTAAAAGGAATAAATTAAAGGCAAGAATTAAATTAAATGCATGTAATCATTGTCATTGATCGGAAATTAGTTGACTTTTCAAGGGAAACAAAACAATAATTAACAACATTAAACAATAATCAATGAATAATAATTAAGAAATAAATACGAAGGTGGTAAAATCCTAGTATACAGTGCATAGAATAACTTGTTTTCGCACTAAATGAATTTAAGATCATACAACATATATATATATACATCATATTTGTTTTATTATTGATTTCAGATTTTGTTTTTATTAACGATTTCAAAGCAAGCAAATGCGACACTGTACGGGAAAAAAAAAAAAAAAAAAAAAAAAAAATTTCCAACGCTTGAGATCCTATATCGGAAATTTTAAAGATATGCTGGTTAAAGCGCAGAGTTTTTTTGCGATATTGCTGTAAGTGCGAAGAACATGATATTTAATAAATAAAAGTAAAACACAAAATGTTAAAAACGTCCCTTTGGACGTAATTTAAAATCTGAAATCTTTCATATTTTATTATTATTATTTTTTTGGTATAATTATATATTGTTGTGTCTTAAAATAACGTTGTATGATTAAATTCCGTTTCGGGGACCGGAAAAAAATGAAGGTAAAGTGCATGCGCAAAAGCGCCAAATCTAGCAAACGCGCTCATTTAACAGCGCGCCAAATCTCGCGAACGCGCTGATTCAAAGCCCCCTGAAGGCGGCTTTGACTGATTTCAAATTGCGTAAGTTGTAAGTCACCATTGAAGTACTGGTTTAATTTTTTAACTCCTTTTTTTGCTAGCGCTATGGATTTAACAGTTTGAACAAACAGTACACGCGCCCATTTAAAACAGTGTTCCAAATCTAGCGAATTCAAATTCTGGTTTCAAATTAAACTCTAATAAAGTTCTTAAATAATAAGGTTCGTATACAATAAAGGCCTTTTAGAGATACTATATTTGAAATGCTTTAGATAAT